>NC_056748.1:1073200662-1073290662 GCF_019279795.1 Protopterus annectens
TTAGGCAAGGCAGGAGACAAGGTGAAAGCTCCTTTGATGCCTTTGCCTGTGATTGAGAAACCATTTCAGAGGGTAGCTATGGATATTCTGAGGCCTCTGAATAACCCAAGTTCCACAGGGAAAAAGTATATCCTAGTGGTTGTAGATTATGCTACCAGATACTCTGAGGCAGTGTCTCTGTCCTCCATTCAGGCAGAAAAAGTGGCTTTTCAGCAGGGTAGGTTTCCCAAAAGTAATACTGACAGAGGTGCCAATTTCATGTCAGACCTGGTGGCTTGTCTGTGGAAGTACTGTGGGGTGAAACACGTAAAGACCACCCCCTTACCATCCCCAGACTGTCTTGTTGAGAGGTTAAACTCTAAGACTATGCTATGGGCATTTGCAGACCAGTTTAAAAGGGACTGGGACAAATATATGCCCCATCTGTTTGCTCACAGAAAGGTTCCCCAGGAATCCACATTTTTTTAACCCTTTGAGTTGTTGTATGGGCATAGGGTGAGGGAAACTCTACAGGTTTACCTTCATGTGTGTGTACTGCAAACAGGCAAACAGCAATTGTACAAAAAGCAGTCTGCAAAGTTTGCAAACGTTGAACGGAAAAAGGTTTGAATGTGCAATGAGTGAATGCAGTGACATTCGCTCATTGCACATTTGACATTTTGGGGTGTATTGCACTATAGTGGGGATCGGAAAATGGTCCCTTTCCCCACTGTAGTGCGATCTCACAGTTAGAATATTAAAGTAGGGGGAGTGGGGGGCACAGCCTCCCACATGGGCGGTGCAGGGGTGCACAGCCCCCCTTCCTTTACATTTCATTAGATTTTTTTTTTACATTAATGTTCGAAAACCAGCGAATCTGCTTTTCGATTTGCTGATTTTGAACATTTGAAACTGTCACCGTTTTCATTTTCATGGTTACAATTCGCTCATATGAGCAATCACACCACTGTGATTCAGCTTTGTAAAGGTAAACCAACTCTAGATCTAATTTGTGATGAGTGGGAGAGTGAGTGTAAATCCCAGAGAGAGTCTGTTGTGGCATATGTCCTAGACCTCAGGACAAAGCTCAGGGAACTCAAGGGCTTGGCCCACAAGCACCTGGCAGAAGCCCAACAGCAGAAAAAGGTTTGGTATGACAGGAATGCTTGAGCTACAGAGTATGCAGTAGGGCAGCAGGTAATGGTTCTCATTCCTGCTGGACACAAGTTGCAGACAACCTGGGAGAGACTCTGCAAGGTGGCAAGAAAGGTCAGTGGTCAACTACAGGGTAGAACTGATAGGCAGGTGCAAAAATTGTACCACGTTAGCATGATGAAACCTTACCATGATAGGGTGGCCCTTCTGCTGAGTATTTCCAGTGGATTGTAGGAAGAGTCTGAGGGGGATCTGGTGACTGATGTCCTCAGTGAGGCTCGGACTGACAACTCAGTGGAAGGGGTAGCAATGTCCCTGCAATTATTCCCTACCCAGGTTAGAGAAATCGGAGCAGGGTTACAGGAGTTTGGGGACATCTTCACTGGGAAGGCAGCATGCACCCACCTGGTGCAGCACCGTCTGCATACAGGACCCCAAAGGCCTATTAATCCGCCCCTTATAGAGTGCCTGAGAGAGTCAAAAAGACTCTGAGGGAGGAGATACAGGAAATGTTGGAACTAGGGGTAATTCTGGAGTCCAGCAGTCCCTGGGCCTCCCCAGTGGTGCTGGTACCAAAGAAGGATGGCAGCACCAGGTTCTGTGTGGACTACAGGAAATGAAATAATCACAAAGTCAGTCGGTTTCCCCATGCCTAGGGCAGATGAAGCCCTACAGCAGCTGGGTGGGGCCAAGTATCTTACCACCATTAACTGGCAGGTGCCCTTGACTCCCAGTGCTAGAGAGAGGTCAGCCTTTATGGCTCCTTTTGGTTTGTATGAGTTCACAAAGATGCCCTTTGGGATGAAAAATACCCCAGCAACTTTCTAGAGGCTGGTAGAATCACATCCTGGCAGGAGCAGGACATGTTGCCCTTGCTTACCTAGATGATATTGCCATCTACAGCCATTCCTGGCAAGAGCACCTTCAGCATGTCAGGGAGATGCTAAGCAAACTACAGAGGACAAGGTTAACCATTAAGCTCAGCAAATGTCAGGTGGGTATGGCATAGGTCTCCTACCTTGGAAACACAAAAGTCTTCTCAACTGATCAGAAATCCACTTTATTGTAGAACACAAAAGTACTGAAAACTGAATAAGATTAACCACTTTTCGTTTAACACTTTGGCTAAACTTCTTCAGATAAACATCAGCTAAAATTACATGCTTATAAAACACTGTTCATTAAGCTTAATTAGACAAGTGTTTAAAATCAATTAACTTTGAAAATCACTGTGGGTGTCGTTTTACAGAGAACCAAGTACCCAGTTTAAACCTCACCTAAATGTGCTTCATCCCTACTATCTGCAGGTAAGTATTGTATACAGGAAAGATAAAACCATATAAAAATATAAAAAAGTATGTATATGCAATCAAATGTGTGTATATATATATATATATATATATATATATATATATATATATATATATTTTACCAATACAAATGTCTAACTTAAACAGTATGCATGTATAAATACAATATCACTCTACAAACGAGTAACATCTTAACACCAGACTGTGTGTTGCATAACTCAGTTAACTAAAACATTTACTACGTGTTTACAAATTGTAGACTAGGACCATAAGGCACTACACTTATAGTGATCATCTCTCCAGGCTTTTCAGTTTTAGGACACACGCTAAAGAACAAACTTTGTTCAAACCTGGCGGACATGCAGCATTCACTCGCAACTGCCATATTAGCTCAAGTTTCTCCAACAGAAGTGAGGTAGGACTGCCACAACTGTCAGTGGGAACATGATCAATAGCCCTAAATTTGAATTTGTGTAATGGATATTCAGTACAGTGACTAGCTAGGGCATTTTCCCCTTTGTTCTTACTAATATTATATACATGTTCATATACACGTTCCCTCACCTCACCTCCCTCGTCTTGCCCATATAAAAGGCTGGGCAGGTTTGGCATTGGGCTAAATATGTCACAGATTTTGAATTAAAGTTTAATCTTTATTTGGTATTAAATTTAAGGGCTCCAATTTTAAGCATTTGCCCCCATGTCCATAAACTTACATTGTTTACAGAATTCGCATTTGTGCATTCCTGTACTTCTGCTGGTATTAATCTTCTCACCTTCGATTAAACTTTTTAAATTCCTTTCTTTTATACAAGTAATAACAGGTGAGGATCCTAGTTTCTGTACCATTTTATCTGTTTGCAATAAAGCCCAGTTTTTCTGTAGTATTTGCCTTACCTCAATCATGTCATTAGAAAAAATTGTTGTAAAGCTTAAAGTAAATTGAGGTTTAGTGTTGTTCACGTCTGTGCATTCCATCACATTCAGGGAGGTTACCGTAGACATTGGAAGTGCCATTACACTGTTATAGACATGTCCAACATTGTGAAGAATGGGGGTGAATACCCCTAGTTCACGTTTTAGTTTAACTTCCGTAATTACTTCCTTTAACAAGGTTTCTCGGTATCCCCTATGGGCGAACATACTTCGTAAATGTTGTGCACTCTTCAATAAATCTACTGTCCTCACTCATCATCTTGGCGGCTCATACCAGTTGACTCTTAAGGACAGATTTCTTTTGATGCCCAAGGGTGCAAGCTAGAAAAGTGCAAAAAGGTGTTACAATAAGTTTCTTTCCTGTATACACAGGATGTGTACCTTTGGTTTGCCCCGTCTTTCCTTAATTCAATGTCCAGGTAGTTCATTTTCTCCTTGTTAAATGAACTTGTGAATTTTAAAAACCTGGTGGTGGTAAAGTAATTCACCATGTTACAGGCATTCTGACTGTCCCCTTTTAATATTATACAAATGTCATCCAGGAACCGTGTGTAGAAGAAAATGTACTTGTTAATAGCTTCATTAGCCAAGACAAATTGGTGTTCCCATTGTGCCATTACTAAGTTGGAGAAGCTGGTACCACATGGTGAACCCATGGCAACACCAATTTGTTGTAGGTAATGCTCCTTGTTGAACAGAAATAAGTTATTTTCTAAGATTATTTCCAAAAGTACCTCTACCAGTCTCATCTCTTCCACAGACACTTGCTTGTTCCACAAAGTCAGTGACCCATTCAATCCCTGTTCTATGGGGTATGGATGTATACAGGTCACATACGTCCACTGTCAAAAAGTTGTCCTCATCCTTATATTCAAGTTTGTTGATCTCACTCAAAAACAACCAAGAGTCTTTACAAATTTGATGCTCTTGGACAATATATCTTTTGAGTATAGAGTCCACCAGTTTGGCACAGGGATAAGTGATAGATTGTCTTGCGTCCACTAGGGCTTGCATGGGTGGGTCTTCCATTGATTTATGGATCTTAGGGATATCAAAGAGGATAGGCGTTTTTGGGCTGAGTAATGTTAGGTAATGTTAGCTGATGCTTATATGAAGAGGTTTAGCCAACGTGTTAAACGAAAAGTGCTTAATCTTATTAAGTTTTCAGTACTTTTGTGTTCTACAACAAAAGTGGATTTCTGGTCAGTTGAGAAGACTTCTGTTTGCGTTTCCAGTATAGGTCTCCTACATGGGACACAGAGTGGGGAGTGATAAGATCAGGCCAGAACCGGCCAAAGTGGAAGCCAAAAAGCAGGCAAGGGCATTTTTAGAGACAGCAGGGTACTACAGAAAGTTTGTCCCCAGTTATAGTACCATAGCTGCTCCCCTCACAGACCTGACAAGGAAAAACAGGCCAGATAAGGTAGTGTGGACCCCAGCATGTGAGCAGGCATTCCAGAAGCTTAGAGGAGCTTCAGGAGGACAGCCTGTGTTAGCCAGTCCAGATTACAGCAAAGAATTTGTTGTGCAGCTGGATGCTTTGAACCATGGTGTGGGGGCTGTACTGAGCCAGATTTCTTCAGAGGGGGAAGAGCAACCCAGTGGTTTATCTCAGCCACAGGGTCCAAACCAGGGAGGAATGCTATGCAGCTGTAGAAAAGAAATGTTTAGCCACAGTGTGGGCACTGCAGAAACTTCAGCCTTATCTTTATGGAAGAAAATTCACTGTTATGACAGATCACAACCCCTTAACATGGTTACACAGCCAGCCAGCAAAATGCCAAGATACTAAGGTGGACCCTAGGATTGCAAACATATATGTTAGTGCAGCACTGCAGGGGGGGGTTAGCAATGCCAATGCAGATGGGCTCTTAAGACAGGGAATGAGGCAATATATTCTCAGATAGACTCAACCCTCTCAAGCAGTGTTTCTCAAGGGTCACTTGAAAGATGAGCTTGAGTTCTCGTGTGGGGGAGAAATGTGAAGGCTGCCAGCCCACCTAGCTAGAATTTTGTAAATAATTCTGTCATTGTAAATATTAATATGATCCATTGGCTTGTCTACAAATGTAAATAACCTGTATGTTATATACTGAGCTTCAAAAATGTAACCACAGTGCACCCTGCTGGAAAAGAGTAGAAATGTATATGGACTATATGCATGTGCAAATGTATGTTTACATAGTAGAAGTTGGAACATACAGAGTTACTTTGCAAATTCTGAGAAAATAAGTAGTTATATGATTGCGGTTACCACAGCTAGAAGACAGAATCTCTGCAGCGAGAGTTTCTTTCTATTGTCCTAAAACAGAAATAATTACTAGGTTTAACATGTAAAAGTGTTAATTGCTTTACGGCTTCCAGTTTCAGGCAAGCGTCTAACTGATAAGTGTCAGCTTCTAAGAGAGAAGCATTTTTCAGAGACATGTTAAATTCTGTTGGTATCTGTTTAGCCTGGGAACTAAATGCAGGTGTCAAATAGTGATGTCATCTAAGCAACCCAGCAGTAATGTGTATTATTAATTTAGGAACCATCTCAGAGGAAAGCCAGTGCATATTGTATGTCTCTGGACCTAGAAATATTCACCCAGCACTTCTGCCTATGTGTTGCTCTGTAAGACTTAGATTACAGTGATTTCTCTTGGAGATGGATAGGAGCTTAGTAAGATTAGTTTAAATGTGTTCTGTATTTATGTGAGACTGTCCTGCAATGTTGTTTTAAAATATTTTCTGTGATTCTGAACTCTATTGTCACTATGTTGAGTTGATGAGTATTGTCTTGTGCTTTTATTATTTAGTATTAAGTATATTAAACCTTTTAATTGTGGCTGGTTTTATTTAGAGATATTCAAGCTCTTAGGCTACTTGCATATGTATTTGGTGTAATGTACAAGCCACTCCCCAATAGCCTTCAAGTCTCAGTCATACTTACCATTTGGATAATAGTAACATTACATAGTAAGATCTGGCACCCTTTGATAAGGGCCTTTTTAGTAGCCGATAAGTAAGGGTGGTTGGTGGCAGTGATTACTGCCTTATAGTCTTGGGCAGAAGGGGGCATAGCTAGTAAACCTGTGCCAGCCTTCCTCAGGAGTGTCTGTGTATTTGTATATAAATTAAATCTCAGTGTGTGTGTGTGTGTGTGTGTGTGTGTGTGTGTGTGTGTGTGTGTGTGTGTGTGTCAGCTACTTGGGCAGGGACACAAAGCACTGGTTGGACAGAGAGGGTGCTGGAGGTTTTGGCTTGACCACTCGGCTGAGATATGAACCCTAGAGCTGTGCCAGTGGGGAGTCTTACTGGGGATCTTGAATGAGAGGGAGTAACCAGCCCCAGACTGATTGAGATCTCTGGGTGCTCTTAAGGGAAATTGTACTTCACTGTGTATGTACCTGTCAGACAACCAATTAGCTATTTACTAAACATATGGATTTGCATTTGGATTTACATGCTTGCATAGGAAATGGTGTTGCATGCCTTGGCCTCGTATGCTAAGTTTACCACATTACCACTATCACTGCTTCGCTGACTTTTTCAAAGACAGTAATGAGGTTAAAAGAGGTAGGACCTATCACTGACAAAGCTAAACTGATGTGAGGACAGGGTTAAAACATTTTCAATGTTCATTTTAATGAGGCTTAGGAGAACACATTCCATAGCTCTACATATGAGGCTAGAGAGATTAATGGATCTATAGTTACTACTCTGTGGTTGGAGCACTCTTGTGTAATAGCATTATAATGGCTGTTCCTATCTATAGTTACTAGTCCGTGGTTGGATTACTCCGTTTTTTATCTTTTGCTCCTCAAAGATACCACATGGAGCTATCCTACAATGTGTATTGCAGTGGTGATAAAAGCTACAGATAGAAATTTTCAATCTGGTCTCAGGGAAGCCTTTCCTGTACCTCAAAGTGCTAAGTTAATTATCTTAATTTCTACTTAATAGGGTTTTAAGTATTTTGCACAGATTTTGTATTACTAAAGTGTCTGATGGGTAGTTTCTAATTCCAACTATGACATAATCACTGCCCTTTTTATTGCTGTGTCACTTCATTTTTTATCCATTTTATTAGTGCTGTGAGGGTTATATATTAAGTTTTTAGATAGGTTTAGTTTGTTTAGGCCATTACAAGCTGTGATAAGTAGAATAAAGTTGCTAAGTGTTTGTACATAATGTATATGTAAGATAGCCATTGCCACTTTAAAAATCATGTATGATGTCATTTGGTTGTGAGATGCTAGAGGGTTAATATTTTTTAAAGCTTTAGCCACTACCTCATGTGCATAAGTAATTAAAAATTTTGAGGGCAAATAACTCTTTTTTTTAAACAACTTACAAATACTGCAAGAAAAACTCTAGTTACCACCTGCTTATTGCCGACTGTCTTATACACCACTCCTATCCTAACAAAAATAGTACTCAAAGAAACTTGCCTCCTGCTACAATATAATAGCTATATTTGCCACCAATCTCCTTCATAGGACCCACCATTGACATAGCCTAAAGCAATTAACCTTGCTTGAATTACACAGCTGTCTAACATATTCACAACTAACTACAGCACACAAATTCATGCATCATCCAGAAAAAAATGCCCTGCACTACAAAACATATTACTGCCCTACTCTCCAGCAAGGGACCTCCACTCTAGTAACAAATTCTTATTACTTACAAATAAGTCAAATAATGTTAACTTATTCTACCCCCAATGCTTTGTTAAACTCTGGAATATTATTCCCACACAAATAAAACTCTCCAACAAACTCAGTAGTTTTAACTACATCTTAACCAATCCTGGTGCTGCACATGCTCACTACAAGGTTAAGACTTTGTGTTCTCTATACAATATACACATAACTACTGTCCGTGTATAAATGTAAAAAGAAATGTAACTACTCTATTTTTAATTGGAATTTAGTATAATTCAATGTTAGCAAATGGAGCTTTTCTTCCGCGGCCTCCACTGAAAATGGGTATTACCCATTTGGACTTCCCCAGTAAACAAAGAAAATAAATAAATAAAACTTTCAGATTACTGATTGATACATCACCTTGTTAGTTTATTAACAATTTTCTAATTTTAGAGACATGTTGAACACATTCTTTGCATTTTGACTTTTGGAATTGGATGCTTAAAATCAATACAGATTTTTTTTTATTTAATGCTACAAACTAAAGATTCCTTTGGACTAAACTGTTAATATACACTGACATTTCCAATTTGACCAGCAAACATTACAGGGCAACCATCAATATCTCTAGTTTTTCCAGGTCAGATTCCCCAGTAATGCCGTCTTCCACTTAGCCAATATTAGCTATTACTTTTTTCTTTTATTTGATTTTCTAATATGAGGGATTCCTTTGCAAAGTAGCTACTAAGCTGCACATTGTTGGGAGGAGGGTTGCATATGTGTATTTTGTATATCTCTCATTAAAACAATTTTATTGAAACTTTTAACATCTACAGCATTTACAAAGAAAGGAAGACTGATTTCAAAATAAACAATGCAGCAGCTACATTTAAAATGCATTAAATGACTGAATATAATTACACATCTTCATATTTGGAAATTAACATTTCTAGTTTGTACCAACAGTTACAATCTGAATTCTTGTTTATGGATCTTAACTTTTAACAATTCAATTTATTTTTTATATGAAATAGCAGCAAAATAAAAAATTCTCTAAACAAGCGTACAGACAATTCCATTTTTAGTAATCCTTTTCCTAGCCACTGCTAAAGACTACAGCATAATGAGCGATGAGTGTTGCTTATAATTAACCTCTTTTGAAAGAGGTGCATTAATTTAGTTTTTCTCCTTGGTTACAATTACCAATCCATAAGCATTTAAAAAAAACAATAATGTCATTTTGAAAAATAACATAGTTTTTCACAGTATATATAGAAAGATGAGATTCTAATCTGCTTTAATCACTTTCTTTTAACTCATCTAACATATCAATAGACATGCTTTATTAAATTGTACCATCTTATAAGGGGGTTATAAAAATTCCATGTACATATTTCCACATATAAATTTTCCAATAAAGATGTGAAGTAGTACAGCAAACTGATTTCTATATTAAACTCATTCCTTTATCAGCTTATGTAAACCCCTAGCATCCAAAAAAATCCAGGATCCTTTGGAAATTATTAACATTTATAATAAACAAATTAGCTTTGTAGTATATAAATATGCTATCAATTCATATTCATCTTAAAAAATCATTCAATTTATAATATGGTATCAATTAAATTTCTTTACAAAAGTAATTTAATTTATTTAAAACAGACTGTGCTAACAAAACATCAGGTACATCTAGATTAAATTCTTAAAATGTTCTTTAAAAAAATTCAGTTTTTAATACCGAGTTATTATATAAACAGTCATACAACAAAAGTATATTTTCATCTTTCAAACTTCCTAATGTTTTACTATTTTGACTTTCAATGAAGTTTTGTGTATGCAATCAGAATTATAAGAAACCTCCATTTTTAAACAAAGGTAATTTATATACAGAATTTCTAAAGTATTTTAATATTAACTTAATATATGTAGAGTTCCTATCATTAGCATAAATCCCTTAAAAACAGTATTTATTAGCCATAAAATAGCTATTAATGAATAATTTATTGAAATCTAAATTCCTAAAACATAATTTAACTATATGTTCTTGAATATTTTACATTTATTTATGTATGAAAGGTCTAATCATGAAATCATATATAACATTACTGAAAATTCATATGAATCCAGATCTGGAAATTTAATTCTCTATGCCCCCAAAATCTAATATGACATTTATATGAATTTTTTGGTTCCAAGGAGTGTCATAGAAAGCAAGATTGAAATCCTTTCTAATATTAAGTAA
The DNA here is from genome assembly GCF_019279795.1 of Protopterus annectens. NCBI lineage: Eukaryota > Metazoa > Chordata > Ceratodontiformes > Protopteridae > Protopterus > Protopterus annectens. The sequence goes on from NC_056748.1 coordinate 1,073,210,916, forward strand.
TACTTTCAGGTAATGGCACTGTTGATTGCAAAAGATATAAATGTGCAATATTTGTATATAAAGACATTGCATACTATCAAAATACAAGATAACTGTATTTTCACGCTGCAAAAAAGACATTTGTTTTAAATTAGCAATACTAAAACTATCAGACATTAAAAGTCATTTCATTTTTAACACAATACTACCTTTGTACAACATATGCAAACAAATGATGTAAATGAATAAATAGAACCAACCCATGTCAAAGGCCTAAACAATAAAGTAAACTGGTTAATCTATACTGCTACTTAATATTACAGTCTACACAAACTACAGAATGAACTGGCACCCCACCTAAGCACCATGTTCAATCATAGCCTCACCTCAGGCTTTGTGCCCACTGAATAGTGCACAGTGATGGTTATCCCACTCCACAAAGGGGGAACCACCACTGACCTCGGGAACTACTGTCCCATTAGCCTGATGAGCCTGGGCTGCAAGGCCATGGAATGTAACATTATGGAACTTATAAACAAAGACATTGGTAATCTCCAAACTCTGGACCCCACCCAGTTTGAGTTTGGGAAAGGCAGATCATGTCTCCTAAGCCTGATATATTTCTTTGAAGTAGTCACCAAAGCTGTAGATGAGGATAAGGCGGTTCACACAGCCTAGCTAGATCTCGCCAAGGCATTTGACACCATCCCCCTCTCCGGAATTCTAGATAAACTCACTAAACTAGGTATAAATCCCCATGCAGTTAAAAAAGGTATAATGCCTTGAATAAATTGACTAAAAAGCCAAAAGGAAGGCACTGGCTAGGCAGGTCAGATATCAGTCAAGAAAAGTTTATCACAGACACAAAAGCACACTGACTGAGGTTAAATCCACACAAACGCTTTAACTGTTTTCACTGCATTTTCATCTTATAACTTCATCAGATGAGCATACCAACAGTTCAAACCTTAATTATATGCAGTCTTTAAAAACCTAAAAGCCAATCAAATAAATTGAATGATTAAAGGAACCATGAAATTAAAAAGACCAGTGCATATCTAAAAAGTTGCATAAAAACACTGTTTAAAAACACTATTTTAAAAAAAGAACTGCTTAAAAAGGCTTAAAACATTCAAAACTTTTAAACACATTAATGCACAATACTAAATACATGCATTTACAAAAATGTGTAAAATATGTAAAAATAAAAATGCATATATAAATGCAATGTGTTATGTCAAAACCTAACTGATGAAGTTATAAGACGAAAACAGTTCTAGTATTTGTGTGGATTCAACCTTGCTGTCACAGTGTGCTTTTGTGTCTACAATAAACTTTTCTTGACTGATATCTGACCTGCCTAACCAGTGCCTTCCTTTTGGGTTTATTAGTTGATTTATTCAAGGCACTTTACCTTTTTTATCTTTATTGGTTCTATTTTGGTTATGGAAGGGCAGCAGGAATTGTCAGCTGAGGAATGGAGGAAAGGAAACAAAATGGGGGAAGATTCACAAGCTGATTGGTCAGCTTACTCAACTGGTGGGCTTCTTACCCCCATTTGCCAATCAGTGATCACCCTGGCCAGCAATTCTACAGTTCCTGACAACCAGGAAGCACAGTTGAATCAGACAAATGGCAGTAATGGTGACCAGAACAACGGAGCATTTAATGGTATTCTACATGTGCATGGAAGCAGTTTGGTGATTCCTAACAGTCTGGAAGGACTTCCTAATATTTTTAACACTCAAAATAGAGTGAGAGCTGCAAGGGAATGTGCTGCAATTAGAGAAACATGAACTGCTGATGGTGGACATTCTAATATACCTGTTATTAATGAACAAGGTAATCAGCGACTATTTAGTGATGTTTTAAACCATACATTTGTGTTTGGGGGGTGAATTGCATTGTAAAAGTCACACTGACACCTTTTGTAACAGTTTAAGTTTGATTTGTTTTTATCAAAATATAAAATGTTGGAAATGAATAACCTGTATTTAAAGCAATGTTTAGAATTGAATATTGTACCTAAAGGCTTGAGGGCATGCAAATACCCCAATAATGTAATACAGGGGTCAGTATTTCATAAGGAGTTATTGCTTGCTTTGATAATTGCAGATTCAATATTATGAGGGCTATTATAAAGAGAAATGAAAGTGAAATTACTAATTTAATGGAACTTACTGAGTGTACCAACAAAGCTATTGTTAATGATTTGTTTTACACCGTGGAGAATGAAAAAGCAAAATACTTGGACATTTTAGCTAGTACTGATGTGAAATGTAAAGAAGTGCACAACAGGAAACTGAATAAAATAAATAGGGATGTTAGGGGATAGCATGATAATATTCATTACCCCAAACCTTAAAGTGTAAGAACATACATATTATCAGGACAATGGAGATGGGTAAGGCAAGATGAAGTTATTTGTGATGAAAATGAAGAGACAGCGCTCCATACAATGTAAAGAGTTATTTGGATTTTCCAACACTTCGGAGATCAGAGAAATTGAAAAACAAGGGGCCAGTCAATTACAGGAACAATGTATGGAAGGGGCAACACAGGGACTACCAGAGGTAGTAGTTAATAGTGACATTTGTTTGTACCAGCCCAAAATATACAAATATTTTAACATTTTTAATTACAGTGATATAAAAGTGGAATAAGGACATTTTGGGTTTTTTTTCAAAAGGCTTTACCTTTGTAACTGGAAGGAAGATGGATGTACAGAATTTATTGGTAAATTTTAAACTATATTAGAAAAAAAGAGCCTTGACCTATTTTTCCAGGGGCAGAATAGACAAACTTATTTAGACACACAGTTAACCAAGGGTAGCACTTTTAACCCCCTCATTGCACCCTCAACTAAAGAATTTTGAAGTAATGGTTGAAAAAGAACTTAGAGAAGGCCTCAGTAAAAATAGAGTGACACCTAATTTAACAAGTAAAGAGAGAAACATTTTGGAAGCATGCAGGAAAAACAGAAACATAAGAATTATGAAACCTAACAAGGGACTGGGGGGGTGATTTTTATGGACAAAATACTATATGAAGGAAAAATGTTGAATATTTTGGGTGATGATAGTACATATAGTAGAATTTCTTTAAATGAAGTGCATATTGCCTATAAGAGGATATATGTGTGTTTGAAAGATTTACTTTTAGAAGGTCATATAGAGACTGACATTTTTTCCTTCCTTCATGTGGACAAACCTAGGGTCCCTTCTATTTTTGGGATTCCGAAAATCCACAAAGATGTCCCCAATTCCCCCCTCAGGCCAATAGTTTCTGCTGAAGGTTCAGTTACAGTTCCATTAGCTAAATATATTGATTTAAAATTAAAGAAATTATCATTAGATGTGACTAATGTTATCAAGGATTCCTGGGATTTGCTATCCAAAATTAACAATGATTTATATTCTGAGAACTTAATATTTATAACTATTGTTATACACCTATTTACTTCTATTCCCCATGACACTGGTATGGAGTGGTTAGAAGACGTTTTATTTGTCAACAGGAATATTTCACCTAATGATTCTCGTACATGTCTAATTCTTATGGATTTGGTTCTGAAGAATAATTTCATTTATTTTGAAGGTGAATATTTTAGACAGTTGAGAGGGGTAGCCATATGCAAACAATTTTACCATGTTGGGAAAATAAGTTTGTTTGTAATTGTGAATACACACAATATTGGAAGTTTTATGCCTGCTTTTTGGATGACATTTGCCTTTTTTGGATTGGTTCTGAGGTGAAGTTTTTAGATTATTTAACTAACAGCACACAATTTCTTAGGTTTACACATGAAATAACTTCACATCTAATATATACAGAAAAGACACTTTTTTGAATTTGTACCTACATTATGGTAGTGCACATCTCTTTTACCAAAAAAAGTGTGTGGTGAAGGGACAATTTGTACGTCTTAGTAGGATGATTTCAGATAGTGAAGATTTTAAAAAAGAATGCATATACTTGATGGAACTCTTTAAAGCTAGGGGGTACCCAGATCATCTTTTAGATGAGATGAAGTTGTGCAGGCAAGGAATACAAGGTATGCCCCTCTTTTGGCTAAAGGTATTGTAGATACTGGCCTGAAAAAGAATGATGGAGATATGACCTACAACAAGGCACTGATAATTACGTATGATGGAGAGGCTAAAAGGATATCATACAGGATGGATGGAAAAAGTTTGCCAGTATTTCTGATTTGAATATATTTGAGAACCCCTTTAAATGTATTTATAAATGGGGTCAGAATATAAAGTCCATCTTGGAAGGTGGTGCATTTAGATACAAAGGTACAGATTCTAGAAAGAGAGGCACATAAGTGTGGCAACTGTACCCAGTGTCCCTATATTAAGGTAGGGGAAATGGTACACTTAAAATGTAGGAATAAATTTGTTAAAACCAGGGGGTATGTGAATTGTAGTACAAATGGCATTATTTATTTAGCTTTATGCGATCAATGTGATACGTTTTATGTAGGAAAAAAATGAGAGGACATTTAAAATGAGGGTTTATGAACACAAGTATATCAGGAAGAAAAATATTAATAATGCTTTGTACACTCAAACCTGTATTAATGCTAATTTTGCTTTTTATGCTATAAAAGTGTTACCTATAGATCCCAGGGGTGGTCCTTGGGAAACCTGTCTTGAATATAGGGAATTATATTGTCAATTAATTTTAAAATCAAATGCATGCCATGGTTTGATTGAAAATGCATCTTTGAAGCCTGTGTTAAAATTGAGATCAGCCAAATATTTACAACTTAGTCAGTAGATGGTGCTATTGGATAGGTTTTGACAGAACACATTGCATTTATATATGCATTTTTATTATTTTACATTCGTATTATTTTACACATTTGTATAAATGCATGTATTTAGTATTGTGCAATAACATGTTTAAATGTGTATGTTTTTAAGCCTTTTTAAACAGTTTTTTTTTAAAACTGTGTTTTTTAAACTGTTTTTTATGCAACTTTTTAGATATGCATTGGTCCTTTTAATTTCATGGTCCCTTTAATCATTCAGTTTGATTGGCTTTTAGGTTTTTAAACACTGTATATAATTAAGGTTTTAACTGTTGGTATGCTCATCTGATGAATTTATAAGACGAAAACGAGGTGAAAACTATTAGCGTTTGTGGGGATTTAACCTCGCTATCAGTGTGCTTTTGCATCTACAATAAACTTTTCTTGACTGCTATCCTACCTGCCTAACCAGTGCCTTCTTTTTGGTTTTATAAATCTCTATGCCACAAGATGGGTTGCCAACTGGATCACTAACAGAACCCACACTGTGAAAGGAGCAGACTCCAAATCCGACTTCAGACCAGTGACAAGTGGAGTACCACAGAGTTCAGTCCTGAGTCCTCTCCTGTTTGGTATCTACTTCTCTGAAGTACAGGCTAACACAGAAGGTCTTTGGCTAATGAAATTCACAGATGACTGCAAACTAGGAGCCATAATCGAAACTCCTAATGATGTGGACATCCTGCAAAGGGCCTCACTGATACAGATGCCAGGTGTCAGAGCCATGGCTTCAAGCTCAATGCCAAAAAGTGCATGGTCATCCCCTTTGGTATAAACTCTGTACCCATGAACTACCACATAGGTGGTAGTCTACTTTACACTGAAAGTGTGATGAGACCTTGGGACACAGGTGAACAGTAGTCTCTCCTTTGATAATCACATCGCCACAGTAGTCATGAAATCCTTCTATGTGGCACACCTCATCACAAAAGGTTTCTCATCCAGGAAAAAAAAGGTCATTGTTCCCCTCTACTCATCACTCATTAGACCAATTAGAGAGTACAACGCACCTTTTGGTATGTACCTCACAAAACATCTACAACTGGAAAGGCCTCAGAAATACCTCACAAAGAGGATTACTGGCCTCAGATGGCCGACGCAGACAGTGTCAAAAATCTCCAGCTTTACTCCATCGCATATCACCTACTCAGAGGTGATCTCTGCTTAACATACAAAGCTATAGGTTCATAGGTTCATAGGTTCATACTAGGCTATCTGCCCGAGGGCATTTATAAGCCTAGCCCATCGTTTTGTGGCTTACGCCACCCCTTTAGTATGGGGAACTATACCCATTATTTTGCTGTGCCTCTGTCGAGCAGTGACACTGAGGTAATCCCTGGGGTATATCTGCGATCTCCCATCCATTGGTCAAGATTTCTCTTGAACAAGGCTAGCGAGGTGCTCTGCCTCACATGTACCGGGATTTTGTTCCACAGCATAGGGAGTCTTTGGGTGATGAATCTATCCCTCAAGCACGTCCTATTAATAGCCGTGTCGAGGTTTAAGTCTCCTGCCCTTGTGGCTCTATGTCAAACCCAGAGCTGTTGGACATGTTCCACTTAAAGAAATCCCAATCCCTCTCAGCTACACAGTCTAAGGACCTAAACCTTGTCACCACAATAATGAGAAATGCTGGAGGGATAGATTCCTGTCCCAGAGACTTCCCATACTCTGGAACAATCTACCTGTGTATAACAAAGCTCCTCATTAGCACCCAAGAAAAATCTTGATGATTGGATGGGAAATAGGAAATTCACCCCGGGGATCACTTCTGTGGCTCTGCTCGACAGGGGCACAGGAAAATAATTTTCTTGGGTGGCAAAAGCCAGGGTACCTTTTTGGCTAGGCTTATATATAGGCCCTAGGGGCCAATATCCTAGTACCAAACTATAACAAAATAAAGCTTTTACATTATATGCCAATGATAATGTAAATATTTTTATCAGACATCTGCATTTTCTTGCTGTTCTAATCTACTAGAGAGTCAATGACATAATATAATTTTTATAAACAATTTTAAATGAATTTTCACCATAACTACTATAAATGATTCTGATATTTAGCCTGTAAGTAATCTGTATACATTAGTGATTGTACATATTCATTTGTTTCCTCAGAATCAGGCATACATGTTTTATCAGTAGGTATTGTAGTGAAAGACACGAAAAGCAGAAAGTGTATGAAGGTGTTAAGTGTTGCAGTCAGAACATTAATCGATTATGTTCATTTTCAGAACTCACACTAGATAAACATAATTTTACTCTGATAATTCCAGCATATCCTGCTGTACAAAAGGACAAGTAGATTGATATCTCACTATCAGTTACCCTACCATTCTGCTCCATTTTAAAATGAAAATACTTAAACAAAAAGTATTTGTGTATATTACCATCAAGCAATTCATCCACTAAATATCCAAGAATATGAATGCTAATCTGCTGCAAACATTAAGCATTAAAAAATAACATTATGCATTAAAAACAATTATTGCCAACCCCACTGTATGATTCACTTGATTGTAACAACCCAAGATGAAATAGAAATAAAGTATAAATGAATTGTATAACCTTTTAAATACAAATAACTTTGTATATATGTATACTATAAAATACTAGAATTAGAAGTTATGTCCTTACCATAACGTTCCATGTGGAGTGTTCATCTCGCCTTTGTTCTTACACCTGGGTTCGGAGCCGATCCTCGGCTCCGTGTCGGCCGCTTGCAAGCTCTGCATCGAGAAGAAGCTCGAGACAACCTAATTCCCACAATCCCTCTCTGCCTTTACCTCAGATCTAGTTTGCAAGCAAACCAGCAGTCAGAGAGAAAACACACTCATGCAAAAAATTATATAAATGCAAGAACACTTATCTATATATATATATACATGTATATATACAACAACTGCGAATGCAGAATCAGAATAACCCAGACCAGGCACCAAATTGAACGTTCTTCCTGAGGGTGGGAGCGTGGGAATGTAAGAACAAAGGCGAGATGAACACTCCACATGGAACGTTATGATAAGGACATAACTTCTAAATGTGAGAGTGTTCGATCTCGCCGTTTGTTCTTACACCTGGGTAGCGTCCCTAGCTCCATGTTCCTGAGGAACTCACGGGAGAACGTTCTTGAGCACAGTGGAACCAAAGGTTGCCCTGTCCCTAGAAACCCTGTCTACTTTGTAATGAGAGATGAATGTATGTGGTTTAGACCAAGTAGCAGCTGCACAAATAGTGTCTAATGGTAGGCGAGCTGCATGAGCCAGGGATGTAGACACTGATCTTGTAGAGTGTCCCTTAGGTTTGACAGATAAAGTTTGATTTGAAGAATCATAAACGAATATAATACAATCAGTTAGCCATTTGGAAAGAGTTCGTTTAGTAACCGCTACACCTTTCCTGCTATCAGCAAAAGCTACAAAAAGTTGATCAGATTTCCTGTGATCCTTTGTTCTATCCAAGTAAAATCTAAGTTGTCTATGAACATCCAACTTGTGTAACATATACTCCAACTTATTGGAGTGATTTTTGAAAAAGGTAGGTAATTCAATGGATTGATTAATGTTATTAACGGAGCAAACTTTGGGGAGAAAGGATGGATTAGTGCGAAGAGATACTCTGTCAGAGTGAAAGATCAGATAAGGGTGTTTAATGGAAAGAGCCTGAAGCTCAGATACTCGCCTAGCGGATGTAATGGCTACCAAGAATAGGGTCTTCCACGACAAATACTTCAATGGAAAAGAGGAGGCTGGCTCAAACGGAGGTAGCATCAATTTAGATAATAAAAGGTTTAGATTCCAAGGAGATGTAGGAGTTCTAACTGGTGGTCTAATATGGAAAGACCCTTTTAAAAAGGCCTTACAAAGTCTGTGAGCCATAATAGGTGCCCCACATTCTTCCACATGAAAGTTGGAAATGGCAGCCAATTGCACTCTTAAAGTGGCAGGAGACGCTCCTTGAACAATTCTGTTAAAAACTCCAAGATCTTGTTTAACGGAGCTATGACAGGGTCCAAATGCTGTGAATTTGCCTAGAATACAAAACGCTTCCATTTACTAGTGTAGGTCTTTGTAGTGGAAGCTTTATGAGAAGCCACTAGTATTTTCTGAACTGCAGGTGAAAGGAGATCAGACCTGGCTAAGAAGGGAAGCGGAGCAGCCAAGCTGCTAGATGGAGTGACCAGAGCGAGGGGTGAGGAACCCCTGACGAGTGAGTCAGTAGATCTGGCTCTGGGTCCAGGATCCAAGGTCCCCGAATGCGGTGTGTCAGAAGAAAGGGGAACCAAATTTGACGAGGCCAGAATGGGGCAATGAGGATTATTGTCCTTTGCAGGTTGTTGGCTTTCTGCAGAAACTTTGCAATCAGGGGGAAAGGAGGAAAAGCGTACAGGAGACCCGGGGGCCAATCGTGAACCAGCGCGTCCCTGGGGACTTCCCCTGGAGGGGGTAATAGGGCAAAGTAGCTCCTGCATTTGGCATTCATTGGAGACGCAAAGAGGTCGCAGGAAGGCTGGCCCCACTTGCGAAAAATCTTCTTCGCAACTGACTGTTTGAGGGACCACTCGTGAGGCAGCAGAATCGCTCTGCTCAGCCTGTCGGCTATGACGTTGGATGACCCCGGGATATGCGTTGCGATCAGAAAGCGACCCGTGGACTCCGCCCATTGCCAAATTCTCATGGCCTCTCTGCATAGCTGATAAGACTTGGTTCCCCCTTGTTTGTTTATGTACCAGACTACGGACATGTTGTCCGTCTGAACTGCAATAGTCCCTAGAGAAAGAAGGGGAGCAAAGTGTTGCAACGCTAGAAACACTGCCCTCAACTCTAGAACATTGATGTGCAGATTGTACCCTAAATTGGTCCATTCGCCTTGGACTGTCTGTCCCTGAAAGATGCCCCCCCACCCTATCAGGGAAGCATCCGTGGTCACCGTAGCTGTCGGTGTGGGTAGCACAAATGGTCTTCCGCTGGAAAGGTTGCAAGTCTGAAGCCACCAGACTAGGTGTGATTTGCATGCGTTTGTTATCAAAATTTCGTGTGTCAGAGGTAGTTGTTGAAACGACCATTGAGCAAACAGTAGCCATTGTAGAACTCTCATGTGCAGTCTTCCCAATGGTATCGCAATGAGAGAAGCTGCCATGAGACCCAAAACCTTCAGTACCAGTCTTGCTGGGGATTTTCTGGATGACAGAAGAAGGGATATGTGGCTTTGTAGTGAGGCTATCCTTTCTGGAGGAAGCCTTAGAATTAAATGATGCGTATCCAATTCCGCTCCTATGAATGAGATATCCTGTGATGGCTGTAGTAAGGATTTTTCGAAATTTACGGAAATTCCGAGGTGAACACAAAGCTGTAGAGTGTAATCCCTGGCCTGTATCAGTTGACGCTGGGTGGTGGCAGAAAGGAGCCAGTCGTCCAAATACGGAAACACCTGGAATCCCAGGCGTCTCAGGTGAGACGCTACCACTGCCATGCATTTGGTGAAAACCCTGGGGGCTGAGGTCAGACCAAAGGGCAGGGCTTGAAACTGAAAGTGGCTGCCTCCCAGCCGGAAGCGCAAGTGATCCCTGGACGCCCTGGCCATTTTGATGTGGTAGTATGCGTCCTTGAGATCTATTGAGCACATCCAGTCGTCCTTCTGTAGGAATGGAAGGATCGATTGAAGCGTGACCATTCGGAACTTTTCTTTCTTGACGAAGGTATTGAGGTTGCTTAGGTCCAGAATCGGCCTCCAGTCCCGTGTCTTCTTTGGAACTAAAAAGAACCTTGAGTAAGTTCCGAATCCTCTTTGGTCCACTGGGACTGGTTGGATGACTCTTTTTCTAGCAGCTTTGAAATTTCTATAGCTGCAGGGTCTCGCAGATGGGGCGGCACATCTGGGAGTCTTCTCTTTGGAATGGGGGGGATAGGAAGGGTATTCTGTAGCCTCTGGTAACAACGCTTTTTACCCAGTTGTCTGAAGTAATATTTTGCCAGGCCTGAGGGTATAAAGCTAAGCGACCCCCGACTGCCTGCAGAGCAGGACAGTCGGGCCTCCTCTCAGGAGTGCTGGAAAGGTTTTCCAGGGGGGTATCCCTGTCACCTTGGTTTTGCGGACCCCCTCTGCCGCCAGGGCGGCGTCTTCCACCTCTGCCCCCTCCTCTGCCTCTAGAGGGGGCATCACCCTGTGTGCCTGGGAAAGATCCTTGGGGTTTTTGAAACCACATTTTTCCACCGCGTTGCCCTTTGGGGTACGGTCTGGATGGGGTGGAAAAATGGACTCCGACAGCAGACAGAGTCTTTCCCTCCTGCTCACACTGGGTAAGGGTCTCCTTTACTTTGGGGCCAAAGAGAGTGGCACCGTCAAACGGGGCGTTAAGTAAAGGAAGACTTGAAGGCTTCCGCAAATGAACATAAGCGCATCCAGGATTGTCTACGAAGAGCAATCGCTGAAGCTGCTGCCCTACTCGATCCTTCGGCTGCGTATGAGATCAGCCTCATGGACGAGTTTACAATGGATGTAAGGGTATTGAGTTGTGCTGTAACTTTCTCTGAGAAAGCAGCATCTGTAGTACCCTGGAGGGTATCTCCCAACTCTTTGATTAGATCCCTCTGTAGTCGTGTGAAGTGGGTCAAATAGTTCAGGGATCGCATAGAAAAAGCCGCTGAACTAAAAATGCGCTTCCCGTACCTGTCCATAGTCCTAGAATCTTTGTTAGGGGGATGGGCAGATGAGGAAGATTCCGACATCTCCTTTTTCGTGGCCGCTGCCACCACCATAGCGTCCACTGGAACTCCCTTCGTCAGATAAGCCTTGTCTTGGGGTGCAGTAATATACTTATTAGGCTTTCTAGGGACTGGCTCCACTGTGTCAGGCGTCTCCCACGCCCTTCGAGCAATCAGCTCCATTAATTCATCGAAGGGCGGAGTGACCCAGGAGGAGGAAGGGCGAGCACCAAATGCCTTCAGCAAGACTGACTCATCCTCAGAAGGGGGAAGGGATTGCCAATCACCTCTCTGCTTTAGGATCTCCAAGATGTCAGAAAAAGTGACATCCTCTGAGGGTGACTTTGGGGACCCTTCTGACTCATCCAAGTCAGTGTCGGATGTCAAAGATTCTTGTGGAGAATCTAAGTGTCTCCTCTTACACAATCTTTTCCTAGGGACTTCTTCGGGGGGAGCATCCGAGGAAGCCTCCAAGGAAGAGGGGGCACCCTCCAGGGGTGGCTGAGACACAGGTGCTCGACGCTTAGCTGTAGCCGTGGGTGCAGAGGAGGATAACGGTCCTTTATGGGGAGGAGAAGCTGTTTCTGCTGATGTGGTTGTCTGGGTAGACAACACCTTCCTCATGAGGTCGAAGGCCCCCGGGTCCCGAGTCGAGGTATCTCCCGGTTCCGAAGAAATGGGAAGAATCCCCGACACAGGCACTGAAGGCATCGACCCCGAGGACGGAACCGAGTCGATCCGAGCCGAAGCCCCAAGAGGGAGCGTCGGAACCGAAACATCGGTCCGACTCTCGGTCCCGGAACCAAGGATGGATCTTCGGCTCCGAGACTCCGGTACCGGATCCGACGGAGTCGAGGTGAACGGAGCCGACTGAGAAAATGACGGTTCTGGCACTGAGGGCTCCACAATCAGCAGATCAGCTTCTTCCGGCTCCGAAGACTGGACAGATTTCGGAGGAGGAACAGATGGAGACAGTGGAAGGCCTTCAAGTCTCGACACCAATTGAGAGGAGACCGAGATGAGTTTGGATAAGGCCGTATTCTCCATTAACTTCTGCACCACGCGGTCTACATCGGTGTCGGAGAGGGGTCTGGAAGACCGGGTTGAAGGAATCGAAGACGGAGCCGACCTCAACAGTGTCGGGGGAGGGAGCTCCGTCACCGGTTCCAAGACTCGAGGCTCGGAAACTGACAACAGTTGAACACTCGGTCCCGAAGTCTGTGGAACCGGTGATCTAACTTTAACTGAAGAGCTCGGAGCCGATGACCTGGGCTCCGACGTCTTCGATTCCTTCGAGGATTTGGATGCCTGGTCTGAAGCATCCAGAGCCTCTTGAAAAGTAGGTTTTAACAAACCCCTATCCATGAGTTTCCTGCGCCTATCTGTCATGACCCTCCCACTGAAAGAATGACAAATTGAGCAGTCTTCTTGCAGATGGAGAGGGCCAAGACAGTAGACGCAGGAACTATGATTGTCAGTAACTGACATCTTTTGCCCACATTGGCAACGCTTAAACCCTGACTTAGCCTTCTCAGACATCTTAAGCTAATATGGATAGTAAGTGAAAAGTCAAGTCCAGTAGGAAAGTCCAATCTGGTAAATTTGTCAAATCCAGTAAAAAGAAAAATGTCTATCCGGTAGTCACTCCAGTAAGGGGTGGTAGGCCCCGAGGGAAACTCTAATAAGTTTAAACTAACGTTAAACGGAACCGAGAATTCCTCAAAACCGTATCACACACACACACTGTCACTAAACAACTTTTTAGAATAAAATTATTCTGAAATACACAATAAAAAATATTTAAATCTTAGCTTAGGTGCTCGAGCTCGATCCAGTGATGCGAACGCTGCAGCGGCAAACTAGATCTGAGGTAAAGGCAGAGGGGGATTGTGGGAATTAGGTTGTCTCGAGCTTCTTCTCGATGCAGAGCTTGCAAGCGGCCGACACGGAGCCGAGGATCGGCTCCGAACCCAGGTGTAAGAACAAACGGCGAGATCGAACACTCTCACATCATACCTTTCTGTAATCTCCATCAATTATTAACCTAAGAGTCCAAGGGGTATAATGGGGGAGCTCAAAGAAGAAAAATGGACAGTCTTGAAGTATAAGTTTGCTGAAAGACTTTCATGCAAGTCTGATGTATAGTTTTTGTGCTCTAGTGACCATAAGCATTTTAAATATAGTTCATAGCTTATGGTTTCTGACTCTGAGAAAAATTGTTGTATAAACACTAAAATTTTATATATACTATTTAAATTATTATACACAAATCCATCTTTACTGTTTAGTAATTAGTGTAATTTAAGAAAGCTTTATGTTTGTCACGGGTCCCAACATATACATTCTGTTTTAACATAGATTGGCATGGCTAGCAGTCTAAAATGAAAACGAACTTTACAGATATCTAAAGTTTAATTCCATTGGAATAAGTAACTAAATACTCTTTCCATATGCAATGTTAATGGTTTTGTGAAAAATTATTTCTTATAACTAGAAGTTAAAGAAAAGAATAAAATGAATTAAGCAATAAAGTAATCTATTTATGTGCATCTAAACTTGCTAATCAGAGTTTTCACTACATGGATAATATATTTACATTTTAAGTATGCAGACTAATTTCTCCTTTTTAACTTTACTAACTGAATTGCATATAGTACAGAAGTGTGCATGCATTAAATAAATCTTCAAATATAAATAACTGCTAATTGCTTTTGAAATCCTGTGTTAGTATGTTTTCTATGCATTTTTTCACCATGTCTTTTATGGAATGTTGCATTCCAGTCCATTTCCTCTGTAGTTTTAATAATATTTTTAATGTATGTTGCTTCCTCTGCTGAATCGAATATTGTAAATCCATCTGATAAAATGAGTTTGATTTTTGCTAGGAAAAGCACACTGCACTTTATTTTGTTTTTAATTCTGTCACCAATTGAAAATTTGCTTTTCTGTTTGACATATGAATAGTCATTTTTCAAATCTGACTGTTTTTTCCTATTTGTATAGAAGAGTTGGTTCATGCAGATTTTAAATCTAAGTCTTATTCTATAATGGAGACAAATATTACTATCAGAGTGAGGAGGGTGCATTTTCTTTTCTTGTTAAAGATGTTTAAAGATCTAGGAGTTCTTTCTACATCAAAATTTAGAGCTTTAGGTTGATTCAGTTATAAAGCCATTTACTTAAAAGTAGTATCACACTGCCTGCATCTAGTTTTTCAGGAATCCATAAATATGCAAGCTATTTCTTCTAAGCCTATTTTCCATACCATCAGTTTTGTTTAAAAGCCAGTTTTGTGATTTAATAAACATGTAGACTGAGATGCATTTTCTGTTATCCTTTCTTCAAAGTCATTTGCAGCTTCTTCTATTTTTTGCTTAGTTCCAATGTGCTATTTTACCATCCTGCATAATAACTCAATTTTTCTGCAGTCTTCTTTAAGATGCCCATTTTTGTATCCAGTTTATATATTTTAATTGAATGATCTTGTATACTAGATACTACGGGTCTGAATCTCCTTCCAAAATTTCACTTTACTGTATAAACATTCAGTTGAACATCAAAAGCTTCAATATTTAAAGAGAAAAACATATGTTTTTAATCAGAATAAAAGTTAGAGAGCTTTCAACAGTTGTTCAGTCTGCCATCTTGGTCACACCCCCATATGTAATTTGTTTCTTCCTTCTCCATTTTTCATACATGATTAACTGTAACAATTCCGCATCTCGTTTCTCCGAGATTCTCTTCCATTCATTCCTCACTTTCTATACCAGACTTTCTCACCTATACTCCAGTAAAATTTGTATCATACCTGTCTCCTGTGTGTGCCACATCTGTTTCCATAAATGCTTTAAACAGTGCAACTTTTACACTATCTGTATCTACTTATTCCAGATGCAAATTAAGCTTTCTAGTTTTGTGCATAGATCTGACCACTTTTCACTATTCCACTATTACTCTTCTGACCTCATTTTTTCCACTTGCAGAATTTTAAATTCCATTAACTGCTTATTTAGTAGTTTTTCCTTCTCTTCCATTTTTCTCCATACCAGGCTCATTTCATTATTTCCTTTTCTTCTTGTTTTCACTAAAAGACTACCGTGCTAAATTCCTATAAACCGACCAGTCTTCATTACCAATCCCTACTTTATCTTCATGTCAAAATATTTAAAACGTATTAATTTGACCTAGGATATGCCATCACTTATCTTCCATCTGCTTACTTTCCCAAACTACTAACCCTCTTTACTTTTTGTAGGTCCATCAGTTTAGTGTGAAACTCTTCTTCCCATGTTATGGGATCTAGTTAAATGCCGTCTTGCTTTAGCATATTTGCTATTTGCCCAATATACAGCTCCTTCCCAAGCCTCAATTTTTTTTCCGGTTTTCTACCTTCTCTGCTCAACTCAACTAGATTTATTTTGAATTCTTCTGTATATTCTTTAATGCTGAGGAGATGCCGTCCTCCACTTCCTTTCATCTTGTCTTTATTTTGGGAGGTGGAGATCTGATGATGATGGAGTTTCTCCCTTCCCATATAAGCTCACGTCTTCAGTTTTCATCATACATTGATTCTTCCTGCGAGCATGATTATGTTTCCTGTCCACTGTTTTAACTTGTGCTTAACTTCCATAATTTTCATATTTTACTACCCAACTGCCAACAATTCATCCTCTCACATCCTATTTAATTTCTCCAAGTCTTTTGGGTTTTTAATACAGTGATGGGGATGGACCCCCATCCCTAAGTCAAAGTACGATTAAAGTTCATGAAATTAGTACTGTTTCATTCTTTGAGGTCAGCCAAAAGTGATCTTGGCAGCACCCACAATGTGCCCAGTAAAGATTCCTCCTGTAATTCGTATGAGGATACATGGATTGGTAACATACCTAAATACAATTGTAGATTCTTTTTTTTATAAGACCCGTTGCTCCTACTACTATTGGAACTGTCTGGGTATCTTTCTTCTACATTGCTGCCATTTCTGCCAACAGATCCTGATATTTTATGACTTTGTGCATCTCTGTATGCAAGACACTAAAGTCAGTGGGTATAGCAATTTCAATGATCAATGCTACTTTTGTCTTCTTTTCTTGGACAACTATATCCAGTTTTTTAGCATATTCACTGCCAGTATCACAGTCATTATGCTGCATGTAGTGCTATGTTTTCCTTTAGCAGTGATATTTAATATATTTGGTAAAACTCCCCTAAACACTCATTCATCCCAGCTGCCTAAACTCACTTTCATTTTTGCATTCCCTTGGACAGTACTCCACTTTTCATTGGTCCATAGGGTGATACTAATCAATAGACCACATAAGCCTTTTGACATCCTGGAGTTGCATTAGCAGATCCATAGAAAGAATGAGGCAAAAGGGACATCTGCCCCAGGAGTAAGATGATGGTGGGGGGGGGGGGTTGATTGTCACTGTAGAGGTGTGTGTCAAATGATCCCTGCTCATCAGTTTGAAGATAAAAGGGTATGTGCTTTGATTTGCAGAAAAGTGGAAGCTTGTTCTAGACATGGGCAATTCTTTGGGGGGGGGGGATCTGTCCTGAAAAATGTCCTGCTTGCATTCCATCATGTTTGGTCCTTTGATCTTCTATTTTTGTTACAACCAGTTTTTTGGATATGTAGATAATCAGTCAGGAGTAAACATTCAAAGCTTCATAGACCAAGTATAGATTATCTTCTTTGCACTGTAGGAGTACGTAGGAAACAATCATTTTTTTTCACTGTATAACATAGCGAGCGCATACCAGAGATGATTTTACTAATGAACTGTTGAGGTTTTGAGAGTTGGGGTATGTTTTTAGACAGGTACATACCAAAGGGCACATTTTATTCTAGTATAGACCTCAAAGGACAAACACAGGAGTATAATGCCCTTTTTTCACTAAGAGGAGAATCATCTAGTTAGTTTAAGCAATGTACAAGACTCTCCTACAGACACTGGATATATGCATGTGTGTGTGTGTGTGTGTGTGTGTGGGGGGGGGGTTATAGGAAAGCTTGTTATCCACTAAGGAGCTTAGGTCTCCAATACCAGTAAACAACTTGGTGGGGGGAGCAGTGAACAACTAGGGGAGTGCTGTTTATGTAGTTGTGATGCATTTGTTCCTTTTTCTCCGACTGTACAGTGCTACATTTTTTGGTATTTAGCTTTAGACAGTAATCCTGACACCATGAGTTTGTTAGATGTGGTTCTTCTTGGAAGATCAAAACATCTTTAAAAGATTTTTTTTTCATAATAAAATGGTTTATTAAACATTCTTATAAAGCGACCAAATCCATTGTATTTGTGATCTGACTAGTGATCTTGCCAATTTGAAAATGTAAGAAAAAATGAGAAGTTATGTACCTACCATAACGTTCCATGTTAGTTGTCTTCTTCTCGCCTTCTTTCTTGCTGGATGGGTTCGGAGCCGAACCTCGGCTCCGACTCAGCCTATACTAAAGCTTGAGAGCTATTTTTACCGGCTCGAGGCTATGCTATGTCCCATAATGCTGGGCGTCATATACCCAGATCTCATTTGATAGCTAACACTATGGACATATACGTCCCACCACAACAGAGAATAGTCCACCTAATCATAGATACAAAAATAAAGATATATCTGTATATATGTATATAAACCCCTCTAGAAGAGCTAGCAAAAAAAAAAGGGAGCAAGGGAGCTAGCTGGGGATATAACTGAGGTGGCAATAACTCTCACAAGGTACTCTAGATCTTCCCAGGCTAGGGGGATGGAGGGAGGGACACAAGAAAGAAGGCGAGAAGAAGACAACTAACATGGAACGTTATGGTAGGTACATAACTTCTCAATGTTAAGTTGTCAATCTCGCCTTCATTCTTGCTGGATGGGACAGCGTCCCTAGCACGTAAGACCTGGGCAGCTCAATGGAACAAACTCTTGAGTACAGTGGAACCAAAATCAGCCCGACTTCTGGAGGCCATATCGAGCTTGTAATGAGAAATGAAGGTATGAGGAGAGGCCCAAGTGGCCGCTGCGCAAATGGAATCCATCGGCAATCTTGCCTGAAAGGCTATTGAAGAAGCTAAAGCGTTACTACCAGAACCCGTTGAGAAGAGATCACCCATTGCCAGTCTGAGTGCTTCTCGACATAGGGGGTAGGATCTGGTTCCGCCCTGCTTGTTGATGTACTACACTACAGACATATTGTCTGTTTGAATTGCAATAGTCCCGGTGGGTAGAGAGTCCTGAAGGACCTGCAACGCTAAAAGTACCGCTCTCATTTCCAAGACATTTATGTGCAAGTGGCATTCGAAGGGTTGCCATGTGCCCTGGACTGTCCTGCCCCAAAAATGCCCCCCCCCCCACCTGATCAGGGAGGCATCCATTGTCACAGTGGCAACAGGAGCCACAGGTCTGCCCTGGAGTACCTGAGGGGAGACCGTCCACCAAGAAAGTGGAGTAAAGTGATTGCTGCTGCCATGAGACCAAGTATTTTTAGTACAAATCTGGCTTGGACTCTCCACTCTTGTAATAGGATCTGAACATGGTTGCGAATGTCTGAAACTCTTTGTGTAGGTAGTTTTGCTGAGAGCTCCACTGTGTTTAAAACAGCGCCTATGAAGGTAATAGACTGACAAGGCAACAATGCAGACTTTTCAAAATTTATAGGGATACCTAGCACATTGCACGTTTCTGGATTGGAGTAGTTGGTGCCTCGTGGTGGCAGTAAGGAGCCAGTCGTCTAAATATGGAAACACCTGGAATCCTTGTCATCTCAGGTGAGCTGCAACCACTGACATGTATTTGGTAAACACCCTGGGGGCGGTGGTGAGGCCAAAGGGCAGGGCTCTGAATTGGTAGTGACTGGCTCCCAGCCGGAAATGGAGAAACCTTCTGGAGCGCCTGTTCATCTTGATAGGGTAGTACACATCCTGAAGGTCTATAGAGCACATCCAATTGTCCTGACCCAGAAAGGGTAGAATGGACTGTAACATGACCATCCGGAACTTCGTTCTTTGAACAGACTTGTTCAGCCTGCTGAGATCCAAAATAGGTCTCCAGTCCCCTGTCTTTTTTGGTACCAAAAAGAACTTGGAGTAGATTCCGGATCCTTGTTGGTCTGCTGGGACTGGCTGGATGGCCCTTTTTCTTAGCAGCTTTGAAATTTCTAGTGCTGCTTGATCTCTCAGACCGGGAGGAATGTCTGGAAGGGGCCCTTTTGGCTGATGTGGGGTGCGAATAAAGGGAATTCTGTAACCCTCGGATATGATCGACTGTACCCACTTGTCTTGCGTGAGGGAATGCCAGGTTTCTGGGTACAGTGATTGTGGTGGACAGTCGGGCAGCTCCTCAGGGGTGCTGGAAGGGTTTGTCAGAGAAAGATTCTCTGCTACCCTGATTTTGTGGACCCCCCCCCCCCCACTGCCCCTAGGGTGACACCTGTTATTGTTTCCTCCTCCTCTGCCTCTGGAGGGAAGCTCGCCATGTGCATCAGGCAGTACTCCCTGGGGTTTCCAGAACCACATTTTTCCACCCTTTTGACCCTTAGGGTATGGTCTAGAAGGAGCGGTAAAACGGACTCCCACAGCAGAGAGAGTCTTGCCTTCCTGCTCGCACCTGGTCAATGTATCCTTCACTTGAGGTCCAAACAAGGCAGAACTGTCAAAGGGGGTGTTAAGTGAAGGACGCCTTGAAGGGGTCGGCAAATTTGCAAAGCCGCATCCAGGCATGTCTCCTTAGAGCAATGCCCGTGCCTGCAGCCCTACTCACTCCATCGGCGGCATAGGAAATGAGCCGCATGGAGGAGTTTACAATAGAGTTCAGGGTCCCCAGCTGGGAGTTGATCTTTTCCTCAGACCCCGCAGCTGATGGGTCCTGTAAGGTATCACCTAGTCCTTTGAGAAGGTCACTTTGAAGACGGGTGAAATGGCACAAATAATTCAGCGAACACATGGCAAAGGTCACTGAAGAAAACATCCGCTTGCCATACCTATCCATAGTCCTAGATTCCTTATTAGGAGGATGGACAGGAACTGAAGGGTCAGCCAACTCCTTCTTAGTGGCCACCACCATGGCATCAACGGGGACGCCCTTAGTGAGAAACTGCTTGTCCGAAGGGGCTGTAATAAATTTCGTGGGCCTCCAAGGAGTTGGTTCCATAGTATCTGGAGCCATCCACGCCTTCCGAGCCACCACCTCCATGAGTGGGTCAAAAGGCGGGGACACCCAGGAGGTGGAAGGGCGAGAACCGAACGCATCCAGGTACACCGACTCGTCCTCGGAAGGGTTGAGGGCAGACCAGTTCCCCCTCTGTTTAAGAATTTCTAGGATGTCAGAAAATGAGACATCCTCAGAGGGGGACCTTGGAGACCCTTCCGAATCATCCAGGTTGGTGTCAGATGTCACTGACTCCGGGGAATCCACATGCTTCCTCTTGCATGTCCTCTTCTGTGGGGGCTCCCCCGCAGGATCAGGGGAGGCCTCCGAAGAGGAGGATATGCCCAATGGGGCAACCTGGAGCATTGGTTCTCCACACTTGGGTTCAGGAGGGTAGGCAGAGGCCGAAGCAGGCACCATGGAAGGAGGGGCCAGCATGCTCCTCATGACCTCAAAGGCGCCCCTATCAGGCAGAGAAGAGGGACCCAGCTCCGAAGAAATGAGAGCTCCTCCCGGCACTGAGAGGGACGGCTCCGAGGCCGATGTCAGGCCAAACTCACCTGCGCCGATGCTCCGAGAGGGAGAACAGGGTCAGACAAGGGTCTGATGCCACTCACCCCCTCGGAACAGACGAGGGAGTCCCGGCGCCCGGATCCCTCCAAGGACAGAGCCAATGAAGGGACTGGAGCCAAGGAAGGAACCGATAAGGGTGGAATCGGTTCCAATGCCCCCACCATACCAACCCTGACGGCCTCCAGCTCCGAGCTCGAAGGAATAGTCAGAGGAGGAACTGGAGCAGGCGTTAGGGAAGCCGCTATCTGTTGAGATGGGCTATGCAATAACTGGGCGAGCGCCTGCGACTTCAAAAGCCTACTGACTACCCTCTCGAGGTCGTGGTCCGAAAGCCTCGAAGATCTAGAGGGATGAGACCTATGGCTCCGACAGCAAAGGGGACTTCAGAGCCGACCTGACCGACTCCAATGAAGGAGATCGGGAATGCTTTCGGCTTGGAGATGGCTCCGACACCAAGGTCAGAGCCGACTGAGGCCTCGATGTATCGGTTCCAGCCGGAACCGACGAGGGAGAAGGTCCGCTCGGCGCCAGGTCCAGACATGGAGCCAACGGTTTGGTGGGCTTAGAAGGTTTTCCTGACAGAGGCTTGGTAGGAGAACCTTCGGGCTTTAATAAGCCCCTTAGGATGAGCTTATTTCTGCATTCCTGCAGGACTCTTGGGCTAAAAGCATGACAGATGGAACAAGAGTCCTGCAGTTGCAAAGGGCCCAAACAATACACACAAAAAATTTGACCATCTGTCAGAGACATCTTCTGACAGCACGAGTCACACTTCTTGAATCCCGATATCTTGGTATCCTTAGACATGATACCACAGGAACGGGACAAAAAAGTCTAGACAAGTAAACCAGACGCAACAAACACACACACACAACACTTGAAAAGACATTCTCAAAGAAAAATTAAGTTTACTACAGTAAAACAAAAAATTACACACACACACACACACACACACACACTCCGAATGGAACCTGTACAAAACTACTATAAAGGTGGGGGTAAAGGCCTAACCACCTTAAGGGTGGAGAAGAGTAAGGAAAACTATTAATAAAGGGAGGGAAGACTAGTCAAGAGACTACTAACACTACTAGAAAAGATCTCAGGGAAAAATATCTATCAAAAACTAACTATAAATATAAAAAATCTTAAATACGACCTGGAGCCAGTGAAAACGCAACCTCGTAGCTGAAGCGGCAAACGAGATCTGGGTATATGACGTCTAGCATTATGGGACATAGCAAAGCCTCGAGCCAGTAAAAATAGCTCTCGAGCTTTAGTATTAGGCAGAGTCAGAGCAGAGGTTTGGCTCCGAACCCATCCAGCAAGAATGAAGGCAAGATTGACAACTTAACATTAAACCTTTTACACTCAAACATTTCATTATAAAATATATCTCTTTCTGGGGGGGGGGGTAGATTGTGTTCTCAGCCAATGCCATGGCACTGAGGGATAAAGCTGTGACTATGGCCAGGTGACTTTGGTTTGACTTGAACATCTGAGGTACTGGCAGAGAAAGGTGGGGCATGCTATCCAGGGGAGGGGAGTGCAAGCTTCTACATTCATTTTGATTGATTTCTACTGAAATTCATAAAAAGACCATTGGCTAAGGTTGGAGTAGGTGGGGACCTGGGTCAAGTCACAGAACTGAGAAGGTGTGTCAGCATGTCTCCATTGCACATCTGCCCACTGATGTTGCAGGCATATGCAGAGAATGTAAAGTTTGGGTATAGCAGCAAATGCTAATCTCCTTACAAGCCTTGAAAATGTGTCAGTAAAGTCCAGTGGAGTACAAGAGTGCCTGTACAACCAGTGGACTAGGAGAGCCCTTGATGGTCGTCATGCAGAATATTACTCATTAAAAAAGAATATCAGGCGTGCAAAGCTTCGGTACTATGTAAGTGCATGGGAAATCCCAAAACAGCTGCACAATTGTGGCACCAAGCACTCTAAGTGCCATTATCAGCAGACCACCAATGTGATGCACTGTACCTTAGAGATACATGGCCTAGTGTATAAAGGTTGTTTGCCAAAGTGATGCACTGTACCTTAGAGATACATGGCCTAGTATATAAAGGTTGTCTGCAGCACAGTGGTACAGTTTTCCACTGCATATGACATTATAACCCACTACAGGATTAGGCGATGCAGAAATAGTTTCTATAAGTACTATAACATGGCAAAACTGCCAAAAGCTGTGTGTGTGAATAAAAGATGCACTGAAAAAGTACAATTCATGGAGCATTGCAAACTGTTCTACTCAGAATGAAGTTTTTTCAAAGTGTTTGACTTGAGCATGATGAAATGTATTCAGTAACCGAACTTCATGATTTACATACTGAAAACTGACACAACTTATGACAATAAAAGTGTTAAACGATGTTATCATAATCAGGACATCATTTAGGACTTCCAAAATGAATTCTGAGTTACTGCGATAAAAGTAAAAAGATCCGGGAACAGTTCTAGGTTTATAAGAAGTGTTTTGTTGTGCTGTCTATATTGCATTTCAGTTGACATTCTGCCTTAATGTAGGCATTAGATGTTGTCAGAAACATACCATTCTTGAATATCAAGACAGATGGTTGCCTTGCCCAGTTTTTCCTTGCAAGCATTTCTTACAGTGAATGAGGTTCTTTCTCCTTATCATAAGGTTAAAGCCTGAATGCCACATATAAAGGTAGTTTGTTGTGTGTGTATGTGTGTGTGGTGTGTAAGGCTTACCATGAGCAAACAACCCTTCACGTTAACCCTGTCTGATTCAGAGACCACCCTACTGCAGTAATTTCCAATGAGCAGAAGCGTCACTATGGAAGGCAGTCCCAGCAGCGGTGGTAAATGGCAATGAGGCAATGCGGGGTGGGGGGGGTAACTTTTAGTTATGTACTTACCATAACTTTAGATGTATGGGATCCATCTCGCCTACATTCTCTAAAGATGAGTTCGGAGCCAATCCTCGGCTCCGACTCGGCACGCTCTACAATAGCACGAAGTCTCTTATTGGCTGAGTTACCTCATATCCCAGGATGCACCACTACTGCTTCCCCAGATCTTGTTTGTCCGCACACATGCACACACACACATAGACTGTTGTTATAAGATTGCCAGGTGTTTCAAGAGAGGAAACAGTTGTATTCTGACCGTCCGGTCTCTTCTGGCCTCCAAGGCAGGGGGAAGGAGGGTGGGTTATTAGGAATGTAGGCGAGATGGATCCCATACATCTAAAGTTATGGTAAGTACATAACTAAAAGATGTAATGTGATCCTATCTCACCTACATTCTCTTCAGATGGGACAACGTCCCTAGCACCTAATTCCTGGGTGGCTCATTGGAAAACGGTCCGGAGAACCGTGGAACCGAAGGAAGCTCGACCCCTAGATGCCACATCCAATTTGTAGTGAGAAATAAAGGTGTGTAGAGAAGACCACGTAGCAGCCGCACAAATGTCATTAATAGAGAGCTTGGAATGAAAGGCTGCCGAAGTGGCCATAGCCTTGGTAGAATGAGCTTTCACTGGAATTGTAAGCTCTTTATTTGAAATGCGATAAATATGACTGATACAGTCTCTGATCCACTTGGCAATAGTGACTTTCGTGACGGCTTTGCCCAATTTACTGTCCGAAAAGGACACAAACAGTTGATCTGATTTTCGTGCTTGGTGTGTCCTATCCAAATAGAAACGGAATTGTCTGTGCACATCTAAGCTGTGAAAGGTATACTCAGCTCTGTTTGTATACTTAGGGAAAAAAAACGGTAATTCCAGTGATTGTTGCAAACAAAAGTTAGAACAAACCTTTGGTATAAAGGATGGGTTTGGTCTAAGAGATACTCTATCCTTGTGAAATACCAGGTATGGTGGTTTGACACACAAGGCTTGAAGTTCTGAAACCCGCCTGGCTGATGTAATAGCAACTAGAAGGGCAGTCTTCCAAGAAAGAAATTTCAAGTCACAGGTTGCTGCCGGCTCAAAGGGAGGTGCGGTTAAAGCGGCTAACACTATGTTAAGGTCCCACGGTGGTGCGGGATGAGATATAGGGGGCCGTAGAAGCCAAGCTCCTTTAATAAGGGCTTTGCACAACTTATTGCTCATTAAGGGTGGTTCTACGTTCTCGTGAAAATTGGAAATAGCTGCCAATTGAACTTTTTCATGGTAGACACCGAACAACCCTGGTTGAACAGGGAAGTTAAAAACTTCAGAACCTCTGACACCGAAGCTGTCATAGGGTCTAATCCATGGAGTTGGGCCCAAATAGCAAACCTCTTCCATTTACTGCCATACATCTTTTTTGTAGAAGTCTTGTGGGCCGAGGACAAAATATGCAAGACTTCAGGGTCGAAAGAATGGTTCCTAACTATGGTCGGAAGAGGAGTAGCCAAGCTGCTAGCTTCAATGAATGTAGGGACTGATGGAGCTGTCCTGACTGATGCATCAGGAGGTCCGGAATTTGGTCCAGGAACCAGGGACCGTCCAATGCTTACTTGCGAAGAAAAGGGAACCAAACTTGACGAGGCCAGTATGGGGCGATTAGAATCATTTTGCTTCCCAAGCGAATCGCCTTCTGAATCACCTTGGGGAGAAGGGGAACCGGTGGAAAAATGTATAGCAGACTGGAGGGCCAAGGTTGGACCAGAGCATCCTTGGGCATCTCCCCCAGAACTGGAATGAGAGAGAAGAACTGCTGGCATTTTGCGTTGAGAGGAGTTGCGAAAAGATCGCAACATGGAACTCCCCATCTGGTGAAAATCTGTGTTACCACTTTGTGATTCAAGGACCATTCGTGAGGGGAGAGAATAGTCCTGCTCAGTCTGTCGGCTAACACACTGGATGTCCCCGGAATGTGTGTTGCCACTAGAAAGCGTTTGGTAGCAATCGCCCAATCCCATACCTTCATGGCCTCTCTGCAAAGGGGGTAAGACCTGGTCCCTCCTTGCTTGTTCAAGTACCAGACTACCGACATGTTGTCGGACTGAATGGCAATCGTCCCCCGGGGGAGATGATCGTGCAATGCTTGCAACGTTAAAAGCACCGCCCTCATTTCCGGGATATTGATGTGGAGAAGACTCTCAGAGTGCCACTTGCCTTGGACCGACCTGCCCAGATAATGTCCCCCCCACCCTGTCTGGGAGGTGTCCGTAGTCAACGTGGCCGAGGGGGATGGGGGAACGAAGGGTCGCCCCTGATCCAGGTTGGAGGAAAGAAGCCACCAATGAAGATCCTGTTTGCATGTCTCTGTGATCAATATGTGGTGACTGAGGGGGAGGTCTTGATAAGACCACTGGACTGAGAGGAGCCACTGGAGTATCCTCATATGCAACCTTGCCAAGGGGAAGAGAAGAATGGTGGCTGACATGGAACCTAGCAGCTGCAGTACCATTCTCGCTGGAGCGCGACGTCTGAGGAGTAACGCCCGAACTTGAGACTGCAATGTTGCTATTCTTTCCGCAGGAAGATAGACTCGCATCTGCCTTGAGTCTATTTCTGCACCAATAAACAGAATACGCTGTGATGGCAGCAATACGGATTTTGTCCAATTGAAGGTGATTCCTAAGGAGCTGCCTAGGGAGATAGTGGCTGCTAGAGTTTGTAAGAGTAGATGCCTTGAGGTGGCAGTTAGGAGCCAGTCGTCTAGGTATGGAAACACTTGGAATCCTAGACTTCTCAGGTGAGCAGTCACCACTGCCAAACATTTGGTGAACACCCTGGGGGCTGTGGTGAGACCAAAGGGCAGTGCACGGAACTGGAAATGACTGTCCCCTAGGCTGAAGCGCAAGTGTCTCCTGGACGCCTGATCTATCAGGATGTGATAATAGGCGTCCTTGAGATCTATGGAGCACATCCAAACACCCTTCTCCAGAAGCGGGAGAATGGTTTGCAAGGTGACCATCCGGAATTTGGACTTTCACTGATCGGTTTAACCTGCTGAGATCCAAAATGGGCCTCAAGTCCCCGGTCTTTTTTGGTACCAAAAAGAATCTTGAGTAAGTCCCTGATCCGGCCTGATCTGCGGGGACAGGTTGGATGACTCCTTTTTGAAGCAGCTTTGAAATTTCGATGGCTGCCATATCCCGTTGACTGGGTGGCGGGTCCGAGATTCTTTGGGATGGTAGGGGGGGTTGAGAGAAGGGAATGGTGTAACCTCCGGCGATGATTCGGAGCACCCATTGGTCCTGAGTGATACTTTCCCAGGCCTTTAGGTGCCTCGAAAAACGACCCCTGACTGGCTCCGGAGCTGCACAGTCGGGCACTCCTTCAGGGATGCTGGAAGGAGGAGGAGCCACGAAAGGACTCGCGGTCTCCAGTGTGGCGGGGGCCTCCGCTGCCTCTGGGACGGCGTCTCCCTGAAAAATTTCCCCTTCCTCTGCCTCTAGAGGGGGAATCGCTCTGCTGTGATGAGTAAGACTTTTGAGACTTATGGAACCACATTTTCCCTCCTCTTCGAGCCTTGGGATAAGGTCTGTAGGGAGTGGAAAACCGGGCCCCTACGGCAGTTAAAGTCTTACCCTCCTGCTTGCAGCGAGTCAACGTGTCCTTTACCTTGGGTCCAAAAAGGGAGGACCCATCGAAGGGGGCGTCGGCAAAGGAAGACTTAAAGGCCTCCACAAAGTGACATAGGCGTAGCCAGGCTTCTCTCCGTTGAGCAACACCTGTGCCCGCCGCCCTGCTCGCTCCTTCGGCTGCATACGAAATGAGCCTCTTGGACAAGTTGGATAGGGAGGACATGGTAGCCAACTGGGAGTTAACCGTCTGGGCTAACTGCTCAGGTAAGTTACCAGAGAGTGTATCTGAAAGCTCCTTGACCAGCTCCCTCTGCAGTCTCGTAAAGTGCATCAGGTAGTTCAGAGACCTTAATGTAAAGGTTGCTGAAGCAAGGGTGCGCTTCCAGTACCGATCCATGCTCCTAGACTCCTTATTAGGAGGATGGACGGACATTGAAGCCTCTGCCACATCTTGTTGGGTAGCAGATGCCACCACCAAGGCATCTACAGCCACACCTTTGGTAAGAAAGTCCTTATCAGGGGGTGCCAAAAGGAATTTATTGGGGTGAGCTGGCACCGGTTCAACAGAGTCCGGATGTTCCCACGCCCTTCGAGAGATCAAATCCAGGAGCTCATCAAAGGGCGGAGACACCCAGGAGGCGGAGGGCTGAGCCCCGAAGGCCTTGAGGAACACCGACTCGAGAGATCAAATCCAGGAGCTCATCAAAGGGCGGAGACACCCAGGAGGCGGAGGGCTGAGCCCCGAAGGCCTTGAGGAACACCGACTCCTCAGCAGAAGGGGGTTTGGACTGCCAGTCGCCTCGTTGCTTAAGGATTTCCAAGATGTCCGCAAAGGATACATCATCCGAGGACGACTTGGGGGACCCTTCCGCATCATCGAGGTCGGTATCCGAGGTGAGAGACTCATCAGGGGAGTCAACGTGCTTCCTCTTGCACTGTCTCTTCCTCGGGAGTTCCTCCGAAGATGTTTCGGAGGGACCTCCAGGAAGAAGGGAACCCCCGACGGGGGTAACCTCAGGCCCAAGTGCTCCACTGTCGTGAGACAGGGGGATTGCAAAGGAACCAGTCTCCATGCCAAGGGAAGGTGGTGGTGAGATGGTAGAAGTGGCCAGAGAGGATTTGGCCAAGGCACTCCTCATGGCCTTGAAGGCGGGACCCCCAGAGTCCTGGGAAGGTTCAACCCCCAAGGCCACAACAGCAGTAGGAACTCCCGCCGCCGCCGCACCGAGAGGGAGGCTCGGAACTGAAAGGATCAGTCCCGAAGTGTCCCCCCCGGGGCCGACAGAGGAGGTCCGCGTACCGAACACCGACCTGAAGGGCGGGGTTGGAGTTAGGGTCGGAACCGACCCGACAACCTCCACCGGCTCCACCAACACCGACTCCAATGGCGCCGAAGCTGTTGGAGGAGGAACCAAGATGGCAGGGTGGGAAAACAGCTCCGGAGCCGACTGGGCTGGAGCCGAGACCAACTTTTGAAAGACCGGAGACTGAAAAAGCCTTTGAAGCGCCCTGTCTACATCCGAATCGGACATCCTCAACGACCGAGAAGAGACCGACCGGGTCCGAGTCGACTTCTCCGCCAGCTCCGAAAGACTGGGGGACCGGCTCCGAATGGTTTCGAGAAGTATCGGCGCCGAGGGAGATTCCACCACTACTGCAATTTCCCTCGGAGCCGATGTGGACTTCGGCACCGAAGGGGAAGAGTCTGAGCGGGCAACCTTCATCGGCTCCGAAGGCAGTGGAGCTGATGGAGATGACTCGCCTCTCGACGCCCGAGCTCTCGGCTCTGAAGGCAGAGGAGTCGAGGCTGGAGACATCGAGGCAGACCGTTCCGCCCTCGGCTCCGAAGTCCCTGGAGCTGACGGAGAAGCCTGCCTTGACTTTTTTGCTGCCGGATCCGACGGGCTGGTCGGAGCCGAAGATTTTTTCTTCCTCGACGGGGAAGAAGAAGAAGAAGATAGGGCTTCCTCAAAGGAAGGGGTAATAAGCCCTTTCAAAATCAACTTATTTTTCCTCTCTTGGAGCACGAGAGAGGAAAAAGCGTGGCAAACACTACAGGATTCCTGCAGGTGCTTCGGCCCCAAACAGTATACACATAACAAATGGTCGTCTGTAATGGACATTTTATAATTGCATTTTGAACATTTTTTTAATCCTGATGGCCTATGTTCTTTAGACATGGCTATCTACTTCAACTGAACTTTAAAGAGAAAGAACTTCAACACTGACTTTAAAGAAAATACACGTAGACTAAGGCAAGGTCCCTCTAAGTTAAACGGGAACACTTACCACCAAAAAAAATAATACAATTTACCACAAAATTCTAAATTGCAAAATCACACAATGAGTAGCTGTAAAACAGCCCTAACTAAGGCGCGTAGGCTAGGCAAAGGCCCCTCTAACTTAAACGGGCCCTTTACCATCGAAGAAAACACAATTTTTACCACAAACTTTCCAAAAAAAAATCAGTCACACAACAATAAGTAGCTGTTAAAACAGCTTTTGGGTAAATTTAGCAACATTTCTGACAGAAATATAAGCACTAGAGGCACTTAGCTCAGCCAAGTCCGAGACCACGTCTATGCTGCAGAAGCGGCAAACAAGATCTGGGGAAGCAATAGTGGTGCATCCTGGGATATGAGGTAACTCAGCCAATAAGAGACTTCGTGCTATTGTATAGCGTGCCGAGTCGGAGCCGAGGATCGGCTCCGAACCCATCTGTAGAGAATGTAGGTGAGATAGGATCACATTACATCTAATGTTAATTAGCTGTGTGCTCTTCCCCAGAAATGCCTTCATCTTCTGCTTTACATCACCAACTGATGCAAAGAATTACTTGGTCAAGTAAATTACCACAGCTGCCTGAAAAATTTAACTTGACCAAAAGGGTCTGGTCACAAATTCACTTTTATGATGCAGTATAACAGAGAAGTAGGGAATGGGGACTGTGAGCAAGTACATATGCAAGGAAGTCAATAGAGGCAGATGGCTTTGTATGTGTGTCAGTCTGCCCAAGTGGTCACAGCAGGGGGATGAATTAAGGGAAAGAGGGCATAAGATGTTTGTGTGGGGGGGAGGGATCACAAGTGTAGTTGAAAGGGTGTGACTGAGTCTAATTGAGTTCTGGGGGTGTAGATGTCTGTGCAAGTGTGGGAATGTGTGTTTCGGGAGAGGGTAGCTGTGCCAGTGCAATGCATGGGTCACTACAGGAAACCATTGTTGCAAAAATGCTTTCAGCAGTAGAACTGAGAAATTCAGAGAATTTTAAGTTAGCTGATAAACAGGTCTTCTCATTCCAGCTAAACTGCCCGTGAATCACTTTTTTGGTGATCATGTAAACTGACTTACCTGTGGTACCTGGTGGCCGTGGACCATTCTTTCTGATTTCTTAGTACATAGACTTCTCGGCCAATGCTTTGTTCTATCATTGTACAGTTTAACAGTCAAGTATTTTACATGTGATTTATACATAAAAGAATTGAACACCCAGCCCCGCTTCACTTCTGAAACCAACTGACCCAGTCAATCCTTATCCCAAAGTTATGGATCTGGCTTGCCGACTTCCCTTACCCACAATGTTCTAACATGCCAGAGGCTGTTCACTTTGGAGACCTGCTGCATATATGAGTATGGCCTGGCACGAGACTTACACCCTTCGTCCCTGGATTTTCAAGAGCCGGCGAGAACTCATCTGACACCACTGGAATTACAAAGCTTTCCTGGGTGCGGGCCCCTATCTGAGGATGAACCCATTCCAGGGCTTCCTGTCCTTTACAAAGAAAAGAGAACTTTCCCAGGGCCCCTGCCAGCTTCTCTGCAATCATTTGCATCACCACACTGGACACTGCAAATATTTTTTTCATCCAAGATTAAGACAACTTACAAATTTGCTGTATCATGTAATTAAACAGCTTGTATTAATTTTTTTCTGCATAAGACATTTATTAATGTATTCAAGTTAATAAGCTTGTATTGAAGAAAAAATAAGCAAAAACAAGACAAAATGCATATTATCACATACTGAAAAATGATGTCTTTCCTGCCTACTGCATTTAGTTGGCAGGAAGCTGATAAACTTTCTTGTGAGATCAACATAAGACTGGGGTTGGGGAATATGCCCTTTCCTACTATTATGCAATCTTGGAGGTAATTTATTTAATTAGCAAGGTACATGGGGGGCACAGACATTTGCATGGGGAGGTGCAGGGGGGGGGTTTGCTCCCCCCACAAAAAATGTTTTTAATTTGTACATTCTGAACTTATGTCTTGGAGCATGCATACTGGACTGTCATTTTTTTTATCTTTTGTTCTGGACTTTTATGCTGTCAGTCTGCTGGAGGTGTGTGTTATACACACACACACACACACACACACAGAGGAAGAGAGACAGAGAAAAAGGGACGGTAAGCAGAAAAAAGTTTAATACAGCATAACCATCTCACTATTGTCATAGCAGCTGCTATTACCTCTCATTCGCAATGGCCTCCTCTTTAATAATTCTGTAAAAACAGCCTTCCCCACTTTTTTGCTGCTTAACTAGCAGCTATTGAGCTCTCACAAACTTAACATTGTTACACCTCACCAATCCATTTCGCCAAACTGAGTGCCAGCTCTGATTTCCAACCTCAAATAATGCTTGATGTGCTAATACACCAGTACTGATAGGTACAATCTGTATTTTTAATATGACCTGAGGTAGAAAGGTAAACATATAATCTTCTCATGAGAACAGCCAGATTGTCTCAATTTAGGTTGCCTGATAACATTTATTGTCAGGACTCCCTGACAGGTAAGTGACATCTTAAGCTCTCTTTGTAAATAGTGATGTTTACACAGTATCTTGTGCTGGCAGTACACCCTCTTGGTTAGCAGTAGCCAAGGTGCAATAGACATTGTGGTATATTCAGGCATATTTAGTGTGAAATTCCCAGTAATCTCCACTGCAGTCAGCAGCAGCAACTGCCACCAGTTAGGGCCTACATAGCAGGAGGTCTAACAAATAATGCACAGTGACATGAAATGTTTCTAACCTCCATGGTGTCTACATTCCTAGAGCTTTGACATCACCATATTTGGCTTGCATATTATTTTATTTATACAGCTTACCATCTTCCCTACAAGCTGCCCAAGATTGTGGCTCAGGTTCCTATTCTGGCTAGGTCAGCTTCAGGATGCAACCTTTTCAATGGCTTTGGTATTCATGCTTTGTATTCAACCTTTAAGTTTTGTAGGTTTCTGTTGTAGTACAAGTTTTGTCTCTGCTGACTTCCTTCCAGCATTTTCTTTATTCAGTGACCATTAATGTCACTGAAGTCATTTGCTTCTCAATATTCTTCCCATTAAGTTTAGCTGGCAAGAAATTGTGTTCCTGGAAGGGAGTTTTCATATATTCTAAATCTGTAAGATGTTATCCTTCTAGCTCTTGCTGCAGCTGTCACCATATTCTTCACTGTTTGGAGAGCGCCATCCTCTTTGCACAGTGAAGTGTGGATTTTGTGGACTCAACAGTGCATATCTGAATCCCCACACATGCATAAATCTTTTGAATTCCTGATTTATGCATTTTGACCACCGTCAGAAATGAAATCAAGTAGCCCATGTCTTCAGAATTATGTTGATCTCATGTGCTTATTGCCTCTGTCAGTTTGATAGTTTCAGGCAACCTGGACTAATAGTCCACAAAAAAAAAAAAAAACATAGCTTCTTTGAAATGCACAAATCAATGCCCAGTTAAATCCACCAGTGGTCTAGAAGTGTTAATGCAATTACATCTTTCTTTACTGTTGTAATGGTATGCTGTACTGGTGGCACATTATACTACTTGCGCTGAGTGGATGGATCCCTGTCAGATTATTGAAGTTTTAAAACTTCAAAAGCCTTATGGTCAGAACCATATGTTTGAAGCTTTAAAACTTTGAATGTTTTGGATGGAGATCGTGGTACAGGGCAGAATGGAAAATATACCCTTTTCTGCAATGTAGTGCCATGTCAGAGTTGGTATATTTAATTAGCAGGGGGTATGGGGGAGACACAGGGGGCTTTCCCCCCTGCAAAAACTTTAAAAATAGAATTTTTGTTTATTTTTTTTTAATGTTTGAAGTTTCGGAACATTGATAATCTGGCATAGATCCAAGTGGGTAAACCTGGCCAACACAGAAGAAGTTACAAGGGTCCATTATCAATACTGGTATTTTTCGTAAATCCTGTTTTAGGAACACTTTACTGAGCAGGACCAGTATGCACCCCAGTTACATTTTCCGCAACTTGATAAGCGGACAGAGTATTAGAGCATCTCGTTTGAACCCCACACTTGAGGGTTTTCAGACTGAAATTAGTTCTTTGGAACAAAGACTTATGTCAAGAGGTTATAGGAAGGAAGAGATTGCTAATGGTCTGATCTGGGATCATTAAGGGAAGGTGCAGGAGCACCTTATTATGGTCCTGTTGTTGAGATATCATTGCATGCCCATGAAGAGTTCACAGTTGAGAGGGGCTTTGTGAAGATACCCCTATTTTATACATGAGATAATAGAGCACTCACGGAGCTCTTCAGGCAGCATTGGTCTATCTTGCAAGTGGACTCCATGGTTGGTGGTGTAGTTGGTGATAAGCCTTTTTTTCTATACAGGAATAGGAAGAATTTGAAGAGGTTGTTATGCCAAGGTAGGGATGTGGGTACCAATGCCATGAGGACAGGAGTGACCCGCCCCTGTGGTACTTGTCATTTTTGTGATTTGATCAATACCTCTGAGACCTTTAACCATCCTGATTTAAACAGAGCATTTACTTTTCATGTAGATGCCAACTGTAGAATCACAAATGTGGTTTATTTAGCTGAGTGTGTCCACTGTAAGTCCTTTTACGTAGGGGAGACCAACAGGTCCTTACGTGAGAGGATGAGGGAACATATGTACAGTATTTGGATACATTCTGATCATAATGCTCTATCGAAACATGTTGCAGAGTGTGGTGAGACACACAGCTTCATGTTTAGGGTGATTGACATCATAATACCCACTATTAGAGCAGGAGATATTCGAAATCATACGGAGTATAAGGAGACCGATTGGATGATTATTTTGAGAGCCGACAGAGGCAGTGGCCTGAATGAACGGTGTTCTTTGAAGCCGTTGTTAAAAAAGATTAGAGTCAGGAAATAGTGTTGGATTTTATTGTGTACATATTGTATTACTAGGTTTCATATGCCTATTCTTTTATATTTATGTATAGATGTTTATATGTCCCGTATGGTCTCTGTCCATGCTGCCTTGTATTGTGTGTTTGCTATTATGTTGGTGTGTTTTTAAGATCTCATTGGTGACTAATTGGTACTTATCCATGATTGGAGGACCTGATGTTCAAATTCGTTTATATAAGATGTTTTTACCTTTGTGTTTATTGTTGGTCTGAGGAAGCTCTAGGAGAAAGAGCTTACCACTTTTTATGGTTCATTCTGCTTCAATAAATCATTTTATGGTAAAGGATTCAGTGATTTTATTCATCTCAGTGACTGTTTTTGCCTTGGTCGCTTCTTTGTTGGGTTTACACTTTTTATATTTATTAGTTTATGCATGGGTATTACAAGTTTCACAGAGTATTTTAATGTAAAGTTGTTTATCAGTCCATGTTAACTACCTGACAGGTGAGCACAGAGGCATAGCTGGCTCTTCCAGTACTTGGGGCTTTTCTCCCATGTGGTAGCAGTTTGCTGAATTTTCTATGAGAGTGTAGGGAGTTGTGACAATGTGAGGCATAGGTGGCCTTCATCATCTTTTTCCTGTGCATGCAACAGGTAGCTAGCCCATTTTATAAAGAAAAATAACACATTTTTAAAGAGCATTTTAATGCCATATTACCCTCATATGCATCGCAATACAGCCTTAGACTGACTTATGAGAAATTGAGCCCATACTTCATATGCCATAGAACTAAAGAGCAGCTGTGCACCACTGGATTTTGTCCTTTAACTGCAGTGTGTCTGTATGCCTGTATGTTCAGATACTGCTATACCAGAATTTGCTACTGATAATTGTGTTGACAATTCAGTAGTGAAAGTGCTCCAGTGTGATGTTAAACAGATCACAGCTCATTTCACATACTATAATGAATTTGTTTTTCTGTTAAATCTTAGTTTACAGTATAT
Source organism: Protopterus annectens (assembly GCF_019279795.1). Lineage (NCBI taxonomy): Eukaryota > Metazoa > Chordata > Ceratodontiformes > Protopteridae > Protopterus > Protopterus annectens. The sequence goes on from NC_056748.1 coordinate 1,073,246,763, forward strand.
TTTAGGTATAGTTGTGTTGCTACATTTGCAGAGCTGTGTTTAAGTGGGGGTATAAAGTGTATATGCAATATATATGCATGCATTTGTGTGGTTTGATTTTGTTTATGCAGGATACTGTTGCAGTACCCTGAGGCTGTTACAAATGAAAGTGTTACTGTATCCCAAGGTGATGTAGTTTTAGTACCAATTATGAATTAAAAGGATGAGTTTGGGGGTTACAGCAGATTTTCTCTTATGAAGGGAGTATACATGTGTACAGCAGTTTAAGTGCTGATTATATCATCCCCTTGTGAAGGTGCAAGGGCTTTACAATCCAGGGAGCACTTGTTTCTTTTCTTTTTTTTTTTCAGGGAGCACTTGTTTCTGGTTTTTTTTTTTTTTTTTTTGGCTGGGGGGGTGAAAACATTTAATTTATCCAGTGATAACTACAGAACAGTCAACATTAAATGTCATCACATCACATACATAAAAAATCACCACTGGATTTATGTAACACGTTTATGTAACCTTAGAGTAACCACTTCTCAATGGGGAAAACTAAGAAAGCCTAAATGGTATTTCTTTCAAATTGTATGCTTCTTGTAAGTACTGTTTTGCCCAGTAGTTTTGTGATTCTACCACCTTCAAAGGTCTTAAGCTCATCTATTTCCTCTTACCATTTTGTATTTAATGCATACCTCAGGAGTGCAGCAGTAAAATCATAAGAGTCTCCATGTTCTCCATGACCATAAGTAATTCAGAGAGCTAAATCAATGAAGCTGCATTTAGGGTCTTAAATGTTCATTCACTATTTGTTATGAGCAGGTAATGGGCCTGCACCTCTATCACTCAATTTCATGTACAACAGCAATGAAGGTAATTAAGCTGACTGTTATTAACTGGATTGTTATATCCAAGAAATACATCTTTTGAGGTGATGTTCCAATGAGCTGCGAAAAGGGCTTACAAGTTTAAGAAGAAAAATCAATACATCACAAATCCTACTACAGGTGAACACTGTGGGAATCCAGGGAATGATACTTATTTAGGACAAAAGCGATCCCGTTGTGTATTGTATGTAGCAAAAGTTTGTGTGTTGGCTATTACCCAACTTTGAATGTATTTCTTATTTTTAGAACTGTTTTTATTGAAATTGGCTTTGTGTCACTGTGCCTCTCTGGTTCTGAAATACTCCTCCTATTGGTTGCTGTTCCTGCATCTGAGCTGTCCAAAGTGCTGAAGTATTGTGTATTGTGTAACTGGTTGTACATGTTGCCTGCTGTTGCATCTCCCTACATCATTTCCTCCACACACGCATGGTTCCTTAATGCACTCAGCTGTCTAAGGTGCTGAAGTGAGAATTACTGTTGCATTCTGCTTAACTCGAAAGTATAAAAACAGAATGATTTTTAGTCACATTCCACGATGCACTGAGCTGTCCAGGGTTCTGAAGTACTCTATTGCATAATGATTCCTTCCCACTAAGTGAAGGTGTTACCTGCATTGCTAACTTCCCACCTACATTTTTCAACCACTCAGTCAATAAACATTTAGGGTAATATTAATAAATCTTGATACATACATCTATATAAATACAGAATTACTGTTTTATTTTACTTACAAACTAAAAGCCAATAAGCAAAAATATAAGTAAAAAAAGATTTTTAATAAAGAATGTTTTTTATTCACTTGCTCTAAAAAGTAAAAATATAAGGGAGAAGACTAATAACTTTATAAAAGAAATGCAGACGAGCTGATTTCAGAAAAGCATTTGAGGCTGGTATTGCTGATTCTGGTAATGAGGTACCAGACGTAGCAGCAGGAATCCGCAAAACTAACTTCAAATGCTTTTCTGAAATCAGCTTGTCTTGTGTTTCTTTTGCAAAGTTTTCAATCTTCTTATTTCTACCAAGTTCTCTCTGACATCAAGTATTGCCAGCAATCATGCAGGTTAACTTTTCAAAATTTGTTTTACCTCTCTCACAAAGTGCCTATAGCACTAAATGTTTCTATGCTGTTTTTTAAACTAGTTGCATTAACTGCAGCTGCCTGCTGAATTAAGGCTATATGAAGTTTATCAATATTTATAATATAGCATGATACCACTGTGGCTTAAAAACAAGTTTTCATTTATTTCTAATTAAAATGAGAATGATTTTCTAACAAGTGTAGACTGTTTAAGAAGTATGCACTAAACAAATTTTTGCAACTCAGTGCATTTGCATACTTATTCTGCACTGCTCTTTTGTGTGGACGTTTTGTACTTTTTTCCCAAAAGGGACCATGGTTTAATGGGGGCACACTCCTAACAAGTTTAACACGAAATTAAAAATAAAGACTTTTTTAATAAAGAATGCTTTTTATTCAGTCACCCTAAGAAGTAAAAACAAACAAACAAAAAAAGACTGAAAACTTTGAAAAAGAAACAGACAATATGATTTCATAAGAGTATTTAAGGCTGGTTTTGTTGATTCTTTGTCATCTTTATTTGTTTCTTCCTCAAGTGACTGAACAAAAAGCATTCTTTAAAAAAAGACTTATTTTACTTATATTTTTTATTACTTTTCAGTTTGTAAGTCAAATACAACAGTAATTCTGTATTTATGTACGTGGATCAAGATTTAATAATAGTAATCGATCAATACTACCCTAAATGTTCATTGACTGAGTGGTTGAGGAATGTAAGTGGGAAGTCTGCAGTGCAGACAAGACTAGCACCCAGTGGGAAGGAATCATTATGCAATAGAGTACATCAGCACATTGGACAGCTCAGTGCATCGAAGAATGTGACTAAAAGCATTCTGTTTTTACACTTTTTAGTTATTAAGTAAAATAAAACAGTATTTCTTACTTCAACACTCTGACAGCTAAGTGCATCAAGGAACTGCGAGAGTGTGGGTGTGTACGAAATGATTTAGGGGGATGCAACAGCAGGCAACACATACATCCAGTGGAAAACAATCATGCAATACACAATAATTCAGCACTCTGGACAGCTCAAATGCAAGAACAGCAACCAACAGGGGGAGGAGCATGAAAGAACCACAGAGGGACAGTGAAACAAAGCCAATTTATGCTGAATTTCATACTCTCTTTTCACCTTCAAAACAGGTTTATACTATGCAAAAATGTCTGTTTTGACAGAGGGATGAAGTACAGATAGTGGAAAACATGTCATGGGTACATACTAACTAATGTGCAACTATATTAAACACAAAATTAATACAGTCAGGTGAACTGAAGTGGAACATTTTTTCCTATATTACTTTCAGTCTGTAATAGGACTTGTTGCTCTGAGCAGCTGCTCATAAGTATACAAAATTTTACATTTAGAGCAAATAGTTTATTTTACTTTAGAAAATTGTTTCTCTAATACTCTATCAACATATATTAGCTAGGCAGTAATAATAAAAATAACCAAAATCTACAGCAAGGTTAAATAAGGCTGTGTTGCCATAGACCAATAAAATAATCTTGTATCATGAAAGTGTATACTTGGGTAAATAAATTCAGTATGTGGTTAAATTCTGTAACTGAATTTGTAGCATATATCAAACTGAGAGGTGTCACAAATTTTTAGTTACTAGCCCATACTAAGACACCCAGATCAAAACAAAACACAATTGTTTTTTACCATTATATGTTATTAATTGATGTTAATTTAAAGTTACTGTAATCTTGATGATTTGGTAAGAGTCAACATTTGAAGCAGAGGTTGAATGCAGGTTACCTTTGCCCAACAGCATAATAACCTCATAATAAAGTAGAGACCTACTACACTGCGAGTGTTTGTGCACCTCTCAAGAAACTGAAGGTGTATACTTCTCAGACAAGTTGCAAAAAAGATTTAGAAGCATAATATAACTCAATATAACATGTATTTTGTAGAGAGTATTGAAGGCAGAACATAAATGGAATATATTAGGTTGATGTTATATACGGAAATTTATCCATGTCTGTTTACAGTGATTATATCATTAGCCCTTGTATACCAAGTTAATTATTTTCTGTACATGTATCATAGCTTTATAAGTCAGCATTTTAAACAAATTAAAAAAATGTATATGCTATGAATGGGTTGCATAGTTTTTGCACAGTTATATATTCTCCATACTGTATTTGACATATGAAGCACCCCACACAGTACATTTTAACAGTTCTAAAAGAAAGAATACACCAATGAGTGAATGTTCATTTGTGTGAATCACATATAACTAAAGTTTTATACAGAGAAGGTAAGTAGGGTGTGCAGGAAAATAAAAGTTTGACTGAAATGAGGTGGTTGTGCATATGCGCAACATCATCTTATAAACTGTTACTATTTATGTGCCAGCATTTGTAAATTATGGTTAAAGTAAGGGAACATACTTAATGTTGCATGGGCTAGGTGTTGTATGTGTTCTTTTTCACTTTGTCTTGTATAGTATATTGTTAGAAAAAAGTTTTCAGTAATGTGTAGGGTTGGGATTAAGATCAAAAGTAAAAGGGTAAAAGTTAGGGTTACAACATGACTAAGGTGGTGTAGGGAGCCAAAGCCTAACCTTGACCAATCCCTGCTGCGAATCCTAACACTGCACATTACACTAATGGAAAACCCTTTCCCCAACAGGATTACTTATTCAGATAATGCTTGATCTGGAGTTTGTAGGTAGGTTTACTGATTTTTTTTAGTTATAAGTACTTAATGTTTTGAGATTCACTTATTAGTATTTAATGTTTTGTATTCCACCATTTGAGATTCTCTCTTTTGTGTATTCTTCCTTTCATGATATAATCATTTTAACATATGTGCACCATTCAGACGCAGTACATATAAAAATGTACAATTATTTTAAAAGCATGGAATGAAGCCTACATAAAAAGCTACAACTACTTATCGTATTACTATTATTCTAAATATGACGTACCTACAGGAAAATTATATATGTTTTTTTAAAGTACACCAGAGGGTGAAAAATAATTGAGAAGTATATAGCTAAGCAGCATTATGTTAAAATGTTAAAGTTTATATAATCAAAAGGATTCCATAACAGTGGCAAATTGTAGCATGATTGTCAATCAGAGACCAGCTAAAACAGAACATTCCAATTTCTCATATGAATCCAGAATATTTTTTATAAGTATATATGGTTTTCCTTCATCTTAGTCTTAATTTGCTTTCAGTCGATTGTTTTTAAATCCATGTGTATCCTGAAGTCTTTCTTGCTTGTCTTTTTGTTCCATCAGTTGAATCTGTTGAAAAAATAACAGTTGCATTGTTCTTTGAAAATATAAAATTTATACCTGCAGACTCTGTACTGATATGCTGTAATGTAGCAATAGCTTATCTGCAAGCCATATTAACACTAAACAGCTGGTCCAGGATAAGAATTCAGAAAAGTTCAGAGACTTTCATGACATTGGGTATATATCAGAATGACCAAAGATGTTCATCAAATGCTTTATCAGGAAATCTGTAAGTATTTTATCAAATAACATGCTGCTAATAAATAATTTTGGGAGTTAGAATAGCATATCTTCACTATTACAGAATACCCCACTACACAAACCCAAGACCTCTATCCTGCAGCTATTGTTTGGAAGCTGGCTCTTTCCTCACCAGTGAATGATTACTCAGATTTATGTAATTTTACTGAGGCTACTTTTACTGAAACTACCATGGATTAAGTAACAATAAAAGCCACTGCCCCCTAGAGCCCCAGAAAAAACAAAATCATTGCATTTACAGGGAGTGCAAACTTCTGCACACCTATGTGGAGGAGTTTCACCATCCACACTCCTTACTTAAATTTAACTTCCCAATCACATATCCATATGGAAAGAGCAAACACCCTGCAGCTAAAAAGAAACAATCCCATACCACAGCTGTAGCTCTCTACTGCAAAAAAAACTAACTCTACGGTGAAGGAAGGAATCATATGCACATATCTAAACAGGCTGAATGTATAAAAGACATGAAAGCACAGACTGTAATAAGTCTAAATAGAAATAAATCTAAATGAACGACAAAACTAGTGGGCGTATAGCAGTGTGTGTGTGTGTGTGTGTGTGTGTGTGTGTGTGTGTGTGTGTGTGCGTACATTGTTTTCAGTGGAACTTGCTTTCAATATTGTTTATTCACTCTATACACCGGCACAAACTACAGCATTTCTCAAACATGCCATGAACTCAAATTCTCACCATTTCATGGACAACTCATTAGGTTTTCGTCTGACTTTTCAGAATATTTTTAGTATCATTCAATGAGGCTGGTTTCAGTTAAAATGGATTCACTGAAATGGTATGATCTCCATTTACCTAACTTAGAATAATGCACTAAGTTTTACTCCTGCCAGCTACTCTCTGAATTGTCAGTTACATACCTGTACAGGTGCTTGCTGATACAAGTGCATATATATAGCTGTCGATATCTAAATGTAAGCTGGTCTGACAATGTAGCAGTAAATGATTCTGCAACTGTTACCATGCAGATTAGGCAGTATAGCACCATGATATGACTGCATGTGAAAGGACTGTTCGCAGTGCCACCTTGGACTGCAATGTGCCCTTACATCACCCACTGGGGTAAGAGAGCTCACCCATATCATATTATCTGGAAGTAACAGCATGTAGTCATGCACACACTAAGCCAAAAAATTAAGATTAATAGTTTGCAATGTATATTTTACATTGGAATGAGAGTAGCACAGTTTTTGTTTTGGGTCCAATATGCATTTCTATTCAAAGCTGGAATTGCTTTTGCAGTTTAAATCATTAACCTTATTCAGCCAACCTGCAGAGAAAAATACTGCTCAAGGTTTCATAAATACCAGCCATTGTGGAAAAAAACCTAGAGGTGTTGGGAGTCAAGTCTCTGAAAGTGTGAACCAGAGTTATTACTTGCAGTGAAAATGTACTGACATATTAGAATTCTTGGACAGGATTTAAATCATAAAAAAAATCTTTAGTTGCTTTTTATATATGATGGTCAACTCTGTCTATTAAAGTTCATGTTAGAATGAATGTGGTCATCGAGTTATCTGGTAAAATACTTTCAGTACCATTTTTTCCAAAGTACAATACTATTTTTGATTGGTTCAAGTATAATTTCCTGTCAATATATTCTACTCAATATTGTCTCTTGATTGATGTGGCTGTAAATCAATTTACAATACTTTTGCATAATTATTTATGTACTATATTAGTACAATAATTAGAAAATGAGATGCGTCATTTTGCTGGAATAATCTTTGTCAGTTTCCAGGTATGTACCACCAGATATAGTGAAGCTATCTGCATCACTGGCAGCAGATTGGTACAATTATCACCATGCGCTCCACAAGTCTCCAGGAATGTGCAATGCTTCACAGCTCCCAGTATAAATGTCAGTTGTTTGCTACTGCTTTACCCATAGTCTCTCCTGATAAGATAAACCCTTAGACTACTGCTACTCAAGGTAGCCTCAGTTACAGGCTTGGAATTTGGGAATCACTTGACATCCAGCATAAACTTGCACCATTTATTTGCAGGAGACATTCTGGAGTGTGTAACTCAACAATACTATTTAGTACTAAATTACAATAGACTCAAAGCATTTAAATGCTACTGACAACATGGAAAACCACTGCAAAGAAAACTCCCTGCCACACTCCATATTAATAACTCACACTATAAAATGTTCTTTCCATTATGAAAACAGGGGAAATTTTATTTTTTGCAATTATTTTGGTCATCTGGTATTTATTGACACAAGCAGCACCATGACCAAGTTGAGGGGCTACAAAGTGGAATGATCATCAACTCATAGATAAAATCTGAGAATGATACATGACATTCTAAACATTTTATGATAATTATACACATTATCTAAAACATATTAGAATCATGGCAATAAATTTAATAGCAGAAAAGTTGTTTAATCAGCTGGACTGGAATCATCTGCATTATTTACTGAAAGTAAATGTGTTCCTCAGAATATATTCAAACAGTTTTGCCCCCTCATGTACACTGCACAACTTGTCTAAATAAGGTCTTAGCTTCTCAATTAAAAGAAGTAAGGGATACTAATTATGGATGCCATTTAACATAACTTTTCATTGTACTGTCCACAAAACCTTCAGCTGAGCTGCTCAGAAAATCAGGACAAACCAGACTTAGTATGATATTTTGGAAAATTGTTGGTTCATAACATCTTTAAAATGATAATCATGACAAAATAAGTGATGCTGTTAAGCAGAATAAAAGTCATTTTATATTTTTTAATTCTATCTCATCAAACTATTTCTGCATTTAACTAATTTTGTTATTGAAATATTTGTTTCAGAATGCAGCTTAATATATCTTGGATGCTCCATTGCATTCTACATTTCAGAGAATTAATGTGTCTAATGTTTATGAAATACATTTATCTGTTCAGTTTAAAAAAAAATTGAAAAAAGGAAACATTTTACATTTCATAAGACAAACTGGATTACCCACTCTATACAATGGCACAAACTACAGCATTTGTCAGACATTGCTATCAGCTCAAATTCTCACCATTTCATGGAAAACTCTTTAGGTTTTTGTCTGACTTTTCACAATATTTTTAGTATTTTATAACTGTCATATTTGAAAAGGACCTTTTAGTTCACAGACATACGGCACTATTTACACTGAGTACAGAAAAAGAAGCAATGGTAATCATCCATGCATGTGGCCAAACCATTGTGCATGAAAAGCATCTCATCCTCACAACCTCTGCAAAGTGACTACATCATGTCAGATCACCTGACGAGAGTTAAGTATGAGCAGGGCAGGTAAACACAGAGAGCATGAACACCTCTGGTAATTGTGGCAAGTTCACTGACACATGTTGACAATATGTAATGTATGTCTATTCTTGCGCAATGAAAGGGAAAAACTTTATGGTAGCTGAGGGTGGAGTACAGGTTATAGTATAACAAGAGAATCTTCAGAGATGGATATAAAAAACTGCAAAGGAAGGTGCACAGCAAAGTATGTCAGAAAAGCAGTACAGAGAATGTGGTATGACAATACATGACTGTAGAATAACGTCAAATCTACACAGGACAGGTGGGATATAAAGTAACAGTGTAATCACCTGCTCCAATCCTGGCAATATCAGACTGTGAGCAATTGAGATGTAGAATAATGTTACTGTAATTAAGAAAGGAAACTAAGACCCTCAGAGTAAATGGCCCAGTCAATTCAGTCCATATGCCAGTATACCCAGTTTTCTACCAAGAGGAGCCACTGTATATCACACACACTGGGGCAAAATGTAGCACATGTCCAGAATGGTGTCATAAAAAGGAATATGGGCCTTAAGGTAACTGAACCCATCACTTTCCTACTGAAAAATCCATACCAGTCCCTTAGCAAGGAGAGACACCGAAGCTGTTAGAGTAAACGTGGTCATAACACATACATTATCGTGGAAATGCAGCATGTAAGTAAACATGGTCATAACACATACATTATCGTGGAAATGCAGCATGTAAGTAAACGTGGTCATAACACATTCATTATTGTGGAAATGCAGCATGTAAGTAAACATGGTCATAACACAAACATTATCGTGGAAATGCAGCATGTAAGTAAACATGGCCATAACACATACATTATCGTGGAAATGCAACATGTAAAGACTGCAAACCAAACATTGAAATACAGCATATGACCCCGTTAGGGGATTTGAACACTCCAACTTGTGCACTGGAATAGTAAAAATCATTGCAGGGTACACTGAGCCACCATAGTTTGACTAAAGGCATTAAAAGTACATCATTATATATTGAGAATGAGCAGAAACTCAGCTCATTTCCAAGAAGGATTATCACATGACAAATTGTTTACATAGGATGTGAAGTGCCATGTCTCTATGGTTATAGATGGTCATCAGCTTTCCATTCTGCCAATGTCATACACAACGTGATGTCAGAAAGATTATTTTTGTAAGCCCTTTGTGGGTATGTCTGTGTGTGTTCTCTCTCTCTCTCTTTTTCTTATCAGTATACAGCAACCTCTCGTTTGATCACCACATTGCCACTGTGGTCAGAAAGTCCTTCTATGTGGCACATCTCATTACTAAGGGTTTTGCATTCAGGAAGAAAGAGGTCATTGTCTCCGTCTACTCTTCCCTCATTAGGCCAATCATCGAGTACAATGCCCCATTTGATATGTACCTCACTAGACACCTCCAACAGCTGGAAACGCCACAAAAGTACATCACAAAGAGGATCCTAGGCCTTAAACACGGCCTATATGGCCAGGCTCAAAAACACTCCAAGTATTCTCTGTCTCATATCGCCTACTTAGAGGTGATCTCTGCTTGACTTACAAAGCCATGTCTGACCGAGCTCTTGTTAGAAATGCTACCTCTAAAGAAATCTCAATCCCTCCACACCACACTCTCCAGAGACCTCAACCTCATTATCACAATTAACAGAACATGCTGCAGGGACAGGTTCATAACCCAGAGACTGCCCATGCTATGGAATAGACTTCACATACATGTCAAGCAAAGCACCTCGCTGACCCTCAAGAGAAATCTTGATGAGTGGATGGGAAACAGAAAATTCACCCTGGGGATAACTCCAGTGGCTCTGCTCGACAAAGGCACTGGGAACTAAGGTTGGGTGGCACTATGTCAGGGTAATCGTATGACTAGGTTTGTAAAGGCCCCAGGGCCATTAGCCTAGTACATACCTATGAACCTATATTATAGGTTGTAAATAAGAAACAGTGTACAAAAACAAACTAAACTTCTTAAAAATAAAAATTGTCAAGAAAGCCACGGGTAAACCACAAACGATATGTTAGTTGCTTTTAATCGATGGACACTTTCATTCGACTCTCTGGCCGAACTTCCTCAGACTATGAAAAAATAACTAAAATCATCTCATTTAAAAAAATATAGTGAAGTCACATGTTTCAAAAACACCTATAGTAGTATACTAATCTCACAGTAATCAACACATTAATTATTAACACATATCCGCCCCTTGCAAGCATCCATTACATGCCCAATGACAATCAGTGGGTGGATAACTCAAATCTAACTTCCATATATTTAAAAACCACCTTAATAAAATAAGCGTTTAAAACGCAGGTTGAATATGACAACAATCTGTTAAGTGCAGATAGAATAAGTACTTAGATTAAATACACAAGAAATGTATATATCAGGCACGAAGGAAATAAATTCCTTAATTGGGAGGAGCATCAAAACTTATCAGCCACAGATGGAAAAATATACAGTGCCTAATATTAAGGGACAAATTGCACAAACAGTTACAATAGTGTAATATCTGACATGTTAAAATGCCTTTTAAATCCTTTACATTTGGCCTTACTCATATCCGCCTTATTCAAGGCTAAGTAAAATATACATACCTTGATATAACCTCTTATTGAAAAGGTTTTCTCATTTCAAAAAATAGCAAGAGTCAGGGGGTGAATTGCATTAAACCTAACATTCCAGTAACTGATGTAGTCACAGATCTCTCTTCACAGGGTTCCACCTGTAGGGCTCGCTCGTGATTGAGTGGGCATGTTGTATTGGCTTCAGGGCTTCTCGGTCAACAACAACAAACCCTTCACCACTCTTCACACCAAAACGCCCACACCACGCATCCATAAGTGGGAGTAGCCCATACCACCATCTAGAATCAGGAGCAGCATCGGTGAAGGAATCTACCCACTACAACCAGCGCTCCTACAATTAATGATATAACCCAATAAACATACTAGACTAGATAGAGCTGGTCAGGGACTTCAGGTAAGGCAGAAGAGTTCCCAGGAATCCAAAGAAACAAGAGCTCCTCATTTCTACAGCGTTCAGTGAACGCATTAAAAGCACCACATAAGCTACAAGCTTACAAGATGCAAACATAACATGGAGCTAACCTGTATGACCAGGCAGTAACACATGCTTATGGTGAGCGTATCAAAACATTATATAAGCTACAAACCCACAAGATATAAGAATAACATGCATAAGCACATTATGGAGCTGACTTATAATATTAGATTGTAATGTATATTATAAGTATAAAGTAATTAGGTTCATATTTAAATATTGTTAAAGAACTATGCTGATGTTCACCTTATTTTAAACATTGCATAATATACATTATCTTCCCAAACTTTTCAACTTTAGAGCATCATTCAACCCCGTATACTTATAGGCATCAAGCCTGATTTGCCAAAGCAATTCAAGCTCTTCCGACTTTAAAGTCACAGGACCACCTCTTATATATTATGTGTAACACAATAAATAGCTGAATACTTAAATGAATGGCCTGTGAAACATGAAACATGTTTTGCCAAGACATTCTCCATCTTGCCCTTATTGATTGCATATTGGTGCTCATAAATGCGTTCACGGACCTTCCTGTCTGTTTTGCCTATATAACAGGCAGGGCATTGTTGGCATTTAGCGAGATAGATGAAAGCCTTTGAGTTACAGTTGAATTTATGCTTAATTCTATATTCCATACCATTTATGTGGAACAAATTGGTTACTCCCTCCAATATGCCTACAAAAATTACATGTCTCACATCTAAACATGCCGGCTAACTTGGGTTTCCTTATTTTTCCTTCCCATACGTTCTTCAAATTAGGACCCCTCTTGAATATAATTTTCAGTGGGCCTCCTATTCTACTCAGCAAGTCTGTGTTGCTATTGATTAGGTCCCAGGTTTTATTTAAGATATACCTAATCATCTGACTATCCATGTTGAACGTAGTAATCAAGCAAAAGGGAAAGTTATTTACACTATTCAGACGAGACTCCACTCTGGTGTTTCTCTGTTCCATTTCTCTAGTGGGACTATTCCAATTAGTAATACTCAATACTGGAGCATAAATCCCTCTATTCCTCTTGAGTTTAACTTCAAAAGTCAAGGATTAGATCGATTTTTCAGGATAGCCCTACTAAGGAACATTCTTTTTAATGTTGTGCATTCATTTACAAAGTCTTCCTCCAAGGTTACTATCCTCGCCACACTTACCAGTTGCCCTTTAATTATGGAGCATTTCTGGTGGTAGGGGTGGCTAATTGAAAAGTGTAGAAGGGAGTCTGAGTATGCAGATTTTCTATACTCTCTTGCTGCATAGCCCTGATTATGGACATCCTTCCTTAAACTGATGTCCAAATAATGAATGTCATCTTTACTAAAGCTAAATGTAAATTTTAAAAAAGCGTGTGGTGTTGTTGAGATAGGGACAAAGCAAAGACACTGTTGAATATCACCCTTGTTGATGATAAAAATATCAAGGAAGCGTGTATAGAAAATAAATTCATCTCTAATTCACTTGACTTTCAAGATGAACTCGTGCTCCTACTGGGCCATGACTAAATTAGCCACACTTGCCCCACAAGGTGACCCCATAGCTACCCTATCTTTTGCAAATAATATTCCCTGTAAAATAGGAAAACATTATTGGATAGAGTTATATCCAATCATTCGAGCGCCAGGTCGATCTCCGTTTAGCAGCACCCCTCATTCAGAAAAGATCTTATCCACTCTAGCCCTACTTCATGGGGAATTGAGGTGTCAAGTCTTTCACATCTGTTGTAAGGAACCCATGGTCATCAAACTTTAATTGATCTATCTTCTGTAAGAAGGACTGGGAGTTCTTATAAATTTGTGTTTCGAGTGGTAAATATTTCTTTAAGAAGGAATCAACCCATTTGACACAGGGATAAGGGATCAAGTTCCTTGCATCTACCAAAAGCCTCATTGGGGGGGGGGGGGGTCTGTCATAACTTTATGGATTTTGGGGATCCCGAACAAAACTGGAGCTTGGGGAAATGGCATACTCAGATAATTATATATATTCATATCAATTCTTCCATCAACAAAGAATTCCTCAGTTTGGCTCCTAATTCTTTGTTGGGCCACACTGAATTCATTCAGGGATACCCTTTGGTATGCTTCTGTGGCAAAGATCTTATGCATCAGGGCTACATAATCCCAATTATCCATTATAACTGGGCCCCCACCCTTATCAAGCTTACTGATGCTCACATCTACTGTTCTCAAGAGAGTCAGATTCCCACTCTTGTTTAGAGACATTGTGTTTTGTACTAAATAAAGTTGAGTGTCTCGCATTTATTCTACCATATATTGACCGGAGGTCCAACTCGCACATCCTTTCAAATACTTGTAATGTTGGATTGGTCGGGGGGTTGAACCTGCTGGCTATACGTAAGGGGTTATTCATCTTAGTTGCACCATCCATCAGTAGTACCTTCAAGTTCAATTTCCTAATAAAACATTTAAAATCAATAATTGTCCTTGGTAGGTTCATGTAAAAACTTGGGATAAATGTATACCCCTTTGCCAGCAGCTCTACTAAGTCTGATGATGCACATAATGAAGAAAAGTTATAAATTTTAAAGTCACCTGTAGTGTTAGTGACTACTTGGAGGCTGTCGTTGAGATGATTTCTATCTCTTCCTTTTGTAGGACCTCTGTTTGTTCTTCCTGGGTTGTGGCTTGTTTTGTTGTTTGGGGACGGCACCTAACTGATGTGGATCCCAAACATGTTGGTGATTTGGATGTTTACGTTGCTGGTTCTTAATCATGTCCCTCCTCCTCACCTCACTGGTCCCAGGAATGTGCTCCTGTTCAATGATTAAATCATCACCCAGAACTTTGTTCGGTTTGTTGTTCTCTCGTATTGTGCTGATTGTTCTGATTTACCCACCCTTGTGATGATGGTGGCCACTTTTTGAAATGAGAAAACCTTTTTCAATAAGAGGTTATATCAAGGTATTTATATTTTACTTAGCCTTGAATAAGTTCGATATGAGTAAGGCCAAATGTAAAGAATTTAAAAGGCATTTTAACATGTCAGATATTACACCATTGTAACTGTGTGTAATTTGTCCCTTACGAAATATTATTAGGCACCGTATATTTTTCCATCTCTGGCTGATACATTTTTGATGCTCCCAATTAAGGAATTTATTTTCTTTGTGCCTGATATATAAATTTCTTGTGTACTTATTCTATCTGCACTTGAGAGATTGTCTTATTCAACCTGCATTTTAAACGCTTATTTTATTAAGGTGGTTTTTAAATATATGAAGTTAGATTTGAGTTATTCACCCACTGATTGTCGTTAGGCATGTAATGGATGCTTGCAAGGGGTGAATATGTGTTAATTATTGTGTTGATTACTGTGAGGTTAGTATACTACTATAGGTGTTTTTGAAACATGTGACTTCACTATGTATACTTTTAAATGGAATGATTTTAGTTATTTTTTCATAGTCTGAGGAAAAAACAAAAGTATGCATTGATTAAAAGCAACTAGCATATCATTTGTGGTTTACCTGTGGCTTTCTTGACAAGATAGGTTGTAAATAGCCATATAGGACAGAGATAAAAAGGGGAAAGAAGCAGATGGTAGAACACAAAATGAGTTAAATAAGGAATGAACTCAATAATAGATGAAACCCATAAATACATCTGGTTAGAAAGTGTCAAGCTCACCAACATAGTTTGAATCAATGCTTTGTTACCAATATTCCTTGAAACAGAGCATTAAACAGCCATGCTGCAGAACCATTCATAGAGAAGGTGTCAGTGTAGCACATTTCAGGAAAACTGAACACAGGTCAGCAAGAATAGAGGGTATATCATAATGGATTTGAACCCCCTACCTTCATTCACTGCTGTTCTCCAGACCAGTGCACTAGCATGGTCACTCATGGAAGTTCTTGCAAGAATGACGGTTGAAAAGCACATTTTACTAGAATGTTAGAAAAACATTGAGGACTAAATTTTGAACTTTGTAAAACCACACACAACCATTAGGGGATTTAAACATTTACTAGTGTATTATCAATGTACATATCAGTGCATGGTACATGGAGCCAAGAAAGCAATTAGACTGCATCCATTATGTTCATCATGTTTTCATATTTGCATGTGGATTTGTGTCTATGAACATCTCATATGCACGATCGATGGCAAGTTATTAGCACGTGATATTGTATTTGTTTTGCAGCCTGATACAAGGTCATCCTCAATGGATTTGAACCCTACCTTTCTAACTGATATTCTCTAGACCAGTGAATAATCAATTACAGCTTCAAAACAGCTTAAAGTGAAGTGATCAGAAAACACATTTCAAGGGAATGCTAAAACAGTGTTGATGACAGAAAACTGATCAGTGTAAAACAAAATACAACAATCAGGTGATTAAAATCCTCTCCCAGTGTATTGAAAATGTACACATTACTGCAGGGGTACACTGAGCCATGGAAAAGGGTATATGCATTAGTTATACCTTATTTTTGTATTTATTTGTGGACATGCGTCAACTATCACTTCATATACGCAAGCTGATAAGTTATTGGTGCATGGTACAGACTTTTGTGCAGACTGATACAAGGTGAACCTTAATAGATTCCCTGCCTTTCTAAGATGCTGTTGTACACTAGTGCATTTAACACATGAACACACAGAAGAACTTGTAGTGAAGCCAGAGAACTTTTAGTTATGTACTCACCATAACTTCAGATGTTTGGGATCCATCTCGCCTACATTCTGAATGATGGGTTCGGAGCCGATCCCTCGGCTCCGACTCGGCACGCTTATGCCAAAGAGCGAAGTCTCTTATTGGCTGAGCTTACTATATCCCAGGATGCACCACCATCAGTCCCCCAGATCTAGTTTGTCCGCATACATGCACACATGCATACCCTGCTTATATAACATCGTCAGATGAAACAAGATAAAAACAGTGGAGCTCAAAACCGTTCTATCCCTTCTGGTCTGCAAGGCAGGGGAAGGAGGGTGGGTATCAGGAATGTAGGCGAGATGGATCCCAAACATCTGAAGTTATGGTGAGTACATAACTAAAAGATGTTATGTGATCCTATCTCGCCTACATTCTGAATGATGGGACAGCGTCCTAGCACCTGAATCCTGGGTGGCTCACTGGAAAACACTCCTGAGTACCGTGGAACCAAATGAAGCTCGTCCTTTAGATGCCACATCCAATTTGTAGTGGGAAATGAAAGTGTGCTTGGGTTGGACCAAGTAGCCGCAGCACAAATTTCGAAATAGCGAGCTTGGAATGAAAAGCTATAGAAGTAGCCATAGCTCTGGTAGAATGAGCTTTGATAGATGATGCAAGTTGCTTATTTGAAGAAGAATAGGCCTGAGTTATGCAATCTCTGATCCATTTTGAGATTGTAGCTTTTGTGATGGTTTGGCCCAATTTATTATCTGAGAAGGACACAAACAACTGGTCTGACTTACGAAGTTGCTGAGTCCTGTCTAAATAGAAGCGTAATTGCCTGTGAACATCCAATTTATGGAGAGTGTATTCTGCTTCATTAGAGAATTTTGGAAAGAAAACTGGTAGTTCTAGAGATTGTTGAAGACAGAAACTAGAGCAGACCTTCGGGACAAAGGATGGATTAGGCCTAAGAGATACTCTATCTTTGTGGAAAATCAGATATGGTGGTTTAATAGACAGGGCTTGAAGCTCTGAGACTCTTCTTGCCGAAGTAATAGCCACTAAGAATGCCGTTTTCCATGACAGATATTTTAATTCGCATGTAGCAGCCGGTTCAAAGGGGGATGTTAATGAAGCACTAAATCAAGATCCCACGGAGGTGCAGGATGAAAAACTGGTGGTCTTAACAGACTCGCACCCTTAATGAATGTTTTGCATAGCCTGCTGCTCATCAAAGGAGGATCCGTGGATTCATGGAATTTAGAGATAGCAGCTAGTTGAACTTTAATAGTTGAGACAGAAGATCCCTGATTAAATAGGGATGTTAAGAATTTCAAAACCTCTGGGACCGGAGCAGTGATAGGGTCTAAGCCCTTGAGTTGAGCCCAGATAGCAAACCTCTTCCACTTACTGAGGTACAATTTGTTAGTGGTGGGTTTGTGGGCCGAAGACAAAATGTGAACAACTTCCGGATCTAGTGTGTGTCTTCTAACTAAGGTCGGAAGTGGAGGAGCCAAGCTGTCAATTTCAGAGATTGAAGGGACTGATGCCGATGTCCCGACTGATGGATTAGCAAATCCGGGATCAGGTCTAAGGTCCACGGATCGTCCACTGCATGCTTTTTCAGGTAAGGAAACCATATCTGACGAGGCCAGTATGGGGCAATCAGAATCATTGAAGACCTTAGCTGAGAAGCTTTTTGAATGACTTTGGGAAGGAGTGGAATTGGAGGAAAAGCATAAAGCAACCCTGTTGGCCAGGGTTGTGCTAGAGCATCCATGGCTTCCTGATGTGGAATCAAGGAGAAGAACCTTTGGCACTTGGTGTTTTGTGGAGTCGCAAATAGGTCGCAGCACGGCCCCCATCTCTTGAAAACCTGGGCTGCTACTATGTACGGTTTAGAGACCATTCGTGAGGAGAGAGAATTGTCCTGCTTAATTTGTCCGCCAATACATTTGACTTTCCCGGGATGTGGGTAGCTACCAAGAAGCGGTTGGTAGCTACAGCCCATTCCCACACTCTCATGGCCTCTCTGCAAAGGGGATACGATCTGGTCCCTCCTTGTTTGTTCAGATACCAAACCACCGACATGTTGTCTGTGTGGATGGCGATGATGCCCTGAGGAAGGAACTTGTGTAAGGCCTGTAGGGATAGAAGTACAGCCCTCATCTCCAACACGTTGATGTGGAGAAGAGCTTCGTCCGGAAGCCAGGAGCCCTGAACTAGCCTGCCCAGACAATGCCCCCACCCTATCTGGGAGGCATCTGTCGTCAGGGTAACCACTGGAGGGAGAACAAAGGGTTTTCCCTGATCCAAGTTGGATGTCTGAAGCCACCAGCGCAGGTCCCTTTGCATGTTTCCGTAATCATGATGTGATGATTGAGGGAAGATCTTGAAAGGACCATTGAGTTGATAAGAGCCACTGAAGAATCCTCATGTGTAACCTTGCTAGAGGAACTAAAAGTACCGTGGCAGACATTGAGCCTAGAACCTGTAGGACCATCCTGGCTGGGGCTTTGGATCTCGAGATCAGAGCTTGAACTTGGCCCTGTAAGGTTCGGATCCTTTCGGCAGGAAGAAAGACACGCATCAATCTTGAGTCTATCTCTGCTCCTATAAACTTTATGCGCTGAGAGGGCAGCAAGACAGACTTTGACCAATTGAATGTAATCCCCAGGAAACACCCAGGAGATGGTGGCTTTGAGGTTGTCCATAAGTAGATGCCTGGTGGTAGCAGTCAGGAGCCAGTCGTCGAGATAGGGAAACACTTGGAATCCAAGGCTCCTCAGGTGAGCCGTCACTACTGCCAAACACTTGGTGAACACCCTGGGGCTGTGGTGAGACCAAAGGGCAGAGCACAAAATTGGTAATGACTGGCTCCCAGGCTGAAGCGCAGATACCTTCTGGACGCCTGATGTATCGGTATGTGATAATAGGCGTCCTTGAGGTCTATGGAGCACATCCAAACATCCTTCTCCAACAACGGGAGAATGGATTGCAACGTGACCATTCGAATTTGGATTTCGTACGGATAGGTTCAGTCTGCTGAGATCCAATATTGGTCTCAGGTCCCCTGTCTTTTTTGGCACTAAAAAGAACCTGGAGTAATTTCCTGATCCGATTTGGTCTGTGGGGACCAGTTGGATGACTCCTTTTTGTAGCAGCTTTGAAGCTTCTGCGGCTGCTATTTCCCTTTGACTGGGTGGTGGGTCCGGGATTCTCTTGGACGGAGGGGGTGAGCATTTGAATGGGATGATGTAACCTCCGGCAATTATCCGAAGCACCCATCTGTCCTGAGTGATTGACTCCCAGGCTTTTAGGTGCTTGGCGAAACGACACCCGACTGGCTCGAGCAGCACAGCCGGGCAATCCCTCATGTCGTGTGGGAGGCTGAAGAGCCACGAAAGGACTCGCGGTCTCCAGAATTGCGGGGCCCTCTGCCGCCTCTGGGACGGCGTCTTCCTGAAAAATTTCCCGCCCTCTGCCTCTGGACGGGAATCTTCCTGCTGTTGGGAGAAAAACTTGCGAGATTTTGAACCACATTTTCCCCTCCTTTGGCCTTGGGGTAAGGCCGGAAGGGAGTGGAATAACGGGCCCCTACGGCAGATAACGTTGTTCCCTCTTGCGCACAGCGGGTAAGGGTGTCTTTCACCTTGGGTCCAAACAATGAGGACCCATCAAAGGGAGCGTCGGAAGGAAGACTTGAAGGCCTCCAAACTGACACAAGCGGAGCCAGGCCTGTCTCGAGAGCCACGCCTGTGCCTGCCGCTCTACCCCCCTTCGGCCGCATAGGATATGAGCCTCATGGACGAGTTAGCAATTGACGTAAGGATAGCCAACTGAGAGCTAACGGACTGGGCTAGCTGCTCAGGTAGGTTACCTGAGAGGAGTCTGACAACTCCTTGACCAGATCCCTCTGAAGCCTGGTAAAATGTGCCAAATAATTCAGAGACCTTAAGGTAAAGGCCGCTGAAGTCAGGGTGCGCTTCCCGTACCTATCCATACTCCTAGACTCCTTATTAGGAGGATGGATGGACGTTGAAGCCTCTGCCACGTCCTGCTGTGTAGCAGATGCCACCACCATGGCATCTACAGCCACGCCTTTAGTAAGGAACTCCTTCTCGGGGGGCAGATAAGAATTTGCTTGGACGAGAAGGGACTGGTTCCACAGTATCCGGTGTTCCCACCCTGACAAACTAAATCCAGAAGCTCGTCAAGGGCGGAGACACCCAGGAGGCGGAGGGCTGAGCCCCAAAGGCCTTGAGGAGCACTGATTCGTCCGCAGAGGGGTTTGGACATCCAGCCGCCTCGTTGTTTGAGGATCTCTAAGATGTCTGCAAAGGAGACATCATCCGAGGACGACTTAGGGGAACCCTCTGCATCATCCATATCCGTGTCCGATGTGATAGACTCGGGGGAGTCCACGTGCTTCCTCTTGCACGATCTCTTCCTTGGGGGTTCCTCTGGAGATGACTCCGAAGAACCCTCAGGAAGAGGGGAACCCCCACTGGGGGTAACCTCAGGCCTCGGGGCTCCGCTGGCTACGGACAGGGAACTGCCAAAGACCCAGTCTCCACGCCCAGGAAGGTGCTGGTAAAACCGGAGAGATGGCCGAAGAGGATTTGGCCAAGGCACTCCTCATGGCTCTGAAAGCCGGACCTCCAGAATCCTGGGAGCGTCCAGTCTCCGGGGCCATGATAGTAGACGGAAGTCCCGCAGCCGAAGCACCGAGAGGGAGGCTCGGAACCAGCATCGGTCCCGAAACATCACCCTCGGGTCCAGCTGAAGAAGTCCAGCGTACCAAACTCGGACCCGAGGGCCCGGGTTGGAGTAAGGGTCGGAGCCGACCCTGAGATCTCCACCGGCTCCGAAAGCACCTGCTCCGACGGAGCCGAAGCAGTCGGAGGAGGAATAGCAATGGGGTGGGTCATGGCCATCGGCTCCGAAGCCAACTGGGTCGGAGCCGAAACAAATTTTGGAAGACTGGGGACTGGAAAAGTCTTTGGAGCACCCTGTCTATATCAGAATCCGACATTCTCAAGACCGAGAGGAAACAGAACGGGTTCGAGAAGACCTCTCCTCGGCCCCAAGGGACTAGGGGACCGGCTCGAGGCGACTCGATGAGAATCGGCGCCGAGGAAACGCACACCAGATTCCATCGGTGCCGAGGTAGACTTGGCCGAGCAGGAAGTGTCTGTGCGGGCGACCCTTGTCGGCTCCGAGGGCAGTGGGGCCGGCGTAGGTGTCCCGCCTCTCGCTGCCCCTGCCATCGGCTCAAGCCAGGAGTCGATACTGGAGGCATCGAGGCAGACCGTTCGACCTCGGCTCCAAGTCTTTGGAGCCGAAGGAGAGGCCTGCCTAGGTCTCTTGGCAGTCGGATCCGACGGACTGGTCGGAGCCGAAGCCCTTTCTTTTTGGCAGGAGTCGGAGCGGAAGACAAGGCTTCTTCAAAAGAAGGTTTAATCAACCCTTTAAGAATTAATTTATTTTTCCTCTCCTGGAGGACCCTAGAGGAAAAAGCGTGACATACGCTGCATGACTCCTGCAAGTGCTTTGCCCCTAAACAATAAACACAAAGTAGATGGTCATCTGTAACAGACATCTTAAAAGCACATTTAGTACATTTTTTAAAGCCCGAAGGCCTAGGGGCTTGAGACATGATGTTAAACAATTTCTGACAGGAAATTTAACAACTGTAGAATCGCTTATAACAAAAAACCGAAGGCTTACAGAAAACAGTGTAAAACACAACCTTGGGTGTAATAACCGGGAACTTTAAAACACTAAAAAGTTCAGTTATACAGTTTGACCGAAAAGGCCCTGGATTGAAAGGGGGGCGAAACAAACTCTACTCAATCACCCACAAGAAATTCCACTACTCAATCGTACACAACAGGCAGCAAAAGGCAGCAATAGCCGTTAAAACGGCTTTTGTGAAATACAAGCACAAAAACTGACAGAAAAGTAGTTAATAAAAGCTACTCAGCCCAGCCAGCTCGAGACCACGTCCTTGCAGTTAAGCGGCAAACGAGATCTGGGGGACTGATGGTGGTGCATCCTGGGATATAGTAAGCTCAGCCAATAAGAGACTTCGCTCTTTGGCATAAGCGTGCCGAGTCGGAGCCGAGGGATCGGCTCCGAACCCATCATTCAGAATGTAGGCGAGATAGGATCACATAACATCATATTTCAAGAGGATGTTAAAACAGTGTTGACAGAAAACTGAACATTTTAAAACCATTATTTATTTTACATTTGTTTACCAGGATAATCTGACTGGACATATGTCCATTTTCAGCGGAGGCCCAGGGAGAAAAGCTCCAATTAGACAAATTACAAAGATAATATTTAAAAAATATAAAAAAGTATAAAAGCATTTACAACAAAGAATATGAGTATGTACAATGGTTTGTGGTGTTCCCTAATAGGGATACACAATTCACATGGTCAGACACAAAGACAGGAGACATTAGATAGCATACAGAGCTTGGTGAAGTACTTACCTGTTTGATATTTAGAGATTCTCCTTTCAGTATTTAATCAGTATTGGTACACGGGCGGAGCCAGTTCATTTTGAGATTCACCAGCAGCATTGTTAGCTTTGTGGGTTTGGACGAGTAGTTTGTTGGTTGATCGCAGGGATCTCAAGGCTTAATGATATTTATGAGTGAGGGGGTATCCTCAGGGTGGTATAAACTTTTGCGTGCTATTTGGAGTTGATTGAATTGAATTAGACTGGGCAGTTCTAGCCACTCTAGTTGTTTCAGGTTTTGGCAGTGGTGGGTTCTGTAAGTGGAGCCATTAGCGAATCTGGCAATATGGTTGTAGCTATGGGAGAGCTTACCTAATTCTGATTTGTTGAGGGTTGAGAGAGTACTGGCGAGGCATATAGTAGAGTAGTGAGTAGGTGTGACCGGGCGATTTTAGTCCTAGCCAGTGGGGTTAAAAATGTTTTGTTTCTATACAGTGACCCAAGCTTCTTATTGATGGTCTGTATGGTTTTGTTGACCTGTAGGTCAAATTTAAGATGGTCTATGATAACCCCTAGAAGTTTAGTGTGTTGATCTGGGGACATAGTGGTACCATTGTTTGATGTGACAGAGAAAGAAAGTGTGGCAGATTTGTCGGTGGGGGTGAAGAGTAGAAGTCTAGTTTTATTGGGGTTCAGCAGTAGGCATTGGTTGGCGAGCCAGTTCTCAATATTTTGGGTTAGCACTTGCAGTTCAGATGGGGAGGTAGATGAGCAGATCGGAGTGGAATCATCTGCGTATTGAATGCAGGTGGCTTTAGGGATAGCAGTGTGAAGGTTGTTGATGAATATAGAGATGAGTAGTGGACCCAGTATGGAGCCTTGAGGGACACCAAGTGTGAGAGGTAGCTGGCTGGAGAATTTGCCCTGCCATAATACTGCCTGTTGTCTACCAGTCAGGTAGGACTGGAACCACTGGACTGCGTGCTTATTGAGGAAAATAGATTTGAGAGAGATAATGAGAAGTTCATGGTTGACCATGTCAAAGGCTTTTGATAGGTCAAGAAAGAGGGTGGAGGATAGCCTATTGTTATTCGTATTTTGGTTTATGGTGTTACAAAAGGAAAGAAGAGCTGAGGTCGTGATATGGTTTGGCCTGAAGCCATGTTGGGAGTTAGATAGTAAGTTATTCTGTGTAAGGTATTGCATTAGTTGCCTGTGTACACATTTCTCCATTATTGTGGCTAAGGGGGAAAGAATGGCAATGGGCCTATAGTTGGATATGTCTGTAGAAATTCCACCTTTGTGGAGTGGGATGATGTGGGATATTTTAGAAAGGTAGGGGATAGTGCTTTTGGATAAGGTTCTATTGACTAGGATAGATATGGGATATGCAATGGCATCTGCCGTTATTTGTAGGTATTCTGCAGGGAGGAGGTCAGCTGCGAGGGTGGTAGGTTTTAGTTTTTTTTGTAAGTATTTTGATAAAAACTAGTGGATACCAGTTAGAAGCTAAATTGGGAATGATTGGTGGGTTGGTAAGGGGAGTGGTTTAATTTTGTGGGGGTTAATTGATTTGCTAGGGATTGTATTGTTTCAGTGAAAAAGCTATTATAAGTGGCAGCTATGGTCTGAGGGGAGCAATGGGTGTGGTTAGATGGGGTTGGGGTGGTAGAATGACCTGGATGTAGAAGTTGATTAAGGCCTGCCCAGAACTTTTGAGGGTGGTTTTGGTGTTTTTGTAAGAGATTGTGGTAAAAGCTTTTTTTGTCTAGTAAAACAGATTTTTTTTAAATCGTTCCCGAGTTGACGATATTTTAAATGGTCAAGTGGGTCTTTAGTTGATCTGTAGCTGGCCCAGGCTTTGTTCCTAGTTTTGATTTTAGATTTGGTATCCTTTGTGAACCATGGGGCTGTATTTGACCTAGATTTTATCGTACCTGCTGGAGCATGGGAATCAAGCTTTGGAATTTGGTGTTGAAGTAAGCTATAGCCTCTTCTAGTGGTAGATTTTTTTTTTGTTTTGACCAGTCAACTGCTTTTAGTTCATTTAGGAAAATGCGAGCATCAAAGCTTTTCATATTTCTAAATGTTTTATATTTGGTCTGGTGGGGTTTCCTGCCTTATGCTTTTTGATACAGGTTAGTAGATGATCACGAAGGTCATCAGGGAGAGTGCCAACTGTGTATTGTTGGGGATGGTTATTAACTAGGATCCAGTCTAGGGTGCTTTCCCTGTTGGTCTGTTTGTTTATCCTGGTGGGAGAGGTTATGGTCTGTTTAAACCCAGAAAAGTTTATTGGGGTGTGGGGGGGTTCAGAGGAGCAGGAGTACCAGTCAGTGTTGAAGTCACCAAGAACTATTGTTTCTTGGGGATAAGTAGTGGATAACCAGTAAAGGATATCCTCCAGAGTATTCAAGTTGTTGCCTGGTGGAATATATACACACACGATGTTCAAGCATTTGTTATGATTGATCTGTAGTTTGGTTATGAGGAGTTCTGTATTATTGAATTGGGGTGGTTGAATAGCTTCTCTATTAACAGAGTACTTTTGTATAGGACTGCTATCTCACCTCCTTTCTTTGCAGTGCAATCTAACCAGTGAATGTTGTATAATAAGGAGGAAATATGTCATTGTTGGTAGTATTAGGTTTTAGCCAGGTTTCCGTAAGTCACAATGTCTGGGGAGTGGGTTGCTAGGAGGTTGTGAATCTTATTGTTAATACTTCTAATATTCAGGTGAAATGCTAGGAGGGAACTCGTGGAAATAGAAAGTGGTAGCGTGACTGTGGGGGTTGTGGTAGGGGAGTGAGGGTTATTGGGTGTGCATGGGCCAGGATGGGCCGGGGTTGGGATGAATTTCTCCATGTATTATAAGGTTATAGTGACAGGATACTCTTAGCTTTAGGAGTTTATTTAGAAGTTTTATATAGTCTTTGTCTTTAGGTTTAAGTTTTGTGGCTCTACAGGGGTGATATTTTGTTGATGGTGGTAGATTTGGTGTGTTGGGGTTGATAAAGTGATTGGTTTATGTGTGAAGTTGTGGGTGGCTGTTTGACCATTTGGGTAGTGAATACTATGGTCAAGTTCTTGTCCATAAGCAGTAAGATGGTAAAATAGAAATAATATAGGCAGGAGGGTAATTAGTGTTTTTTTTCAATTTGTTAGGGGGAGGGGCCAGTTTTGATAGTTGATTGCCCTTACAGGGTGTGGAAGTATGGGATATAGGAAATGGATCAAGGGGGAGGGCTGTTCAAAGATGTACGAGGCTCTGATTCATTCTTAACTAGAGGGGAGTGGCAAGTATTTCCCAGGCTTTGGTATGTATGGAGACAGGGAAATATCTTAACACAGGCTAGAGTCCAGCATGTAATAGACACAAGTCTGTTGAAACTAGCAGGCAGTCTATTAAGACATGGGGGGGTTCCTTGCAGCCAAGCTACTTTACAGCATACTAACTTGCTAGAGACTACAGTAGATAATGCCTTAAATAAGTACATTGTAAAATGTAAAAACGAAGCCAATATACTTTGCAGATGAGGAGATACTGCAAGGTAAGAGAACAGAGCTGCGTGATGAGTGAGTTTCGTTGCAACCGTTTAATGCAGCATGGAGGACTTTTAACAATACTCTGTCAGTATGGAGATGAAAAAGACAAACTTGACTGATAGCGGAGGGGAGAGAAAAAAAATAAAAATTGTTACCAAATATGGGGTTTAGCACACAAAAGATAGATGGAGGTATTTTAGAGACAGAAAGAGAAACTCAAACAATATAAACACAAACTGTTAAGACTACGACATCTGCATTCACTCTAGCACAGTAGTACAAATGCAATGCAACACAAAATTTAGCTTTAAAACCGTACAACTGGAAATTAAAATACTGTGCAATAGTTGATAAGTATACAATATTTCATATCAGATTGTTAGCACATTATATGGATTTTCTTCATTTTTGCCATTAGATGAGAAATGAACTTTGTTTAAAGCAAGAATAAATGTAGGTTTCAAAGGACTGGAAAAACAAGCATTTTGTACTCATATTTTCCATAGCAATAAATCAGCTCGTGGAACCACTGAATTTGGTGTATATAAGGAGGTCATTACAAGACATCAGGAAACTGTAGCATATTTTCAGAGTAGATACTTCATGTAAAATATCATACAACCACTGTGGGAGTCATCACCTCACACAGTATATTGACATGGTAGGAATCAGTTCAGGGGTACATTGAGACCCCAAACCTGTTACAATAATGGCATTCAATTAACTTTATTGTTTGCCTGTTGATGTGTGTCCCTGCTTGGATCATTTCCATCACTGATGGCAAGGATTGTATCATATTCCATGGACTGTTCTTCATTTTTGACGTATGACTGGAAGTATTATTTCACAGGGATTATATATGACCATCAACATTGCTCTCTGCCAATTGTTCAGCAATGTAGAAACACAAAATGATAAGCTGCTTTATAAGGCTTTTGTAGGTGTGGATGTGTCGTGTTTATATTTTCTGGCCAGGTTAAAAGATGGAAATGGGAGTATAAGACGCAGTGAAAAGATGAAGCAAACAGAGGGTAGAACACATGGTGAGCTAATAAAGAATGTGCTGGATGGAGGTGGGTTAAGGGCATATCTCAACTTCTTAGCTCAACAAACGACAGACAAATCCATAATTACATTTTGTTAGAAAGTGCCAAACTCCCTGACAGAATTTACAAACTGGATTATAGTAGTGTTTCATTCTAGGGGAATGAAAAACATAATAACAAGAAATACACCTCAATGGATCTGAGCTCATGCCATTGTAAATGATATTCACTAGGTCTGTGCTTTAGCAACTTAAGCCACAGAAAAATTGAAGTGACGGTGTTAGAAGACATCCATTTCAAGAGAATGTTAGCAAAGTGTTAAACACTGAAAACTAAACACTGCAGGGGAATTGCATACAGTTGCATGATGGAACAGAATCTTGTAAAGTATACCACCCTCAAGGGATTAGAACCCTGTACTCACTGCACTATGAATGGACTCATCACATGATGAATACATTACTCACTGAAATCATTGCAGTGAAATTATCCTTACACTATTTTATAGCTGCTTAGTGGAACACACCTTCTTTCTCAGTTGCATGAGTGATGGCAGTATCCTTCTGCAAATGTCTAAGAGTTTTCTTCAGTTTTATTATAGGATCAGAAATGTAATTTTTCTGCGGTTAAATTAAGACATCAAAGCTGCTGTCTGTGAACTGCTGAGGATGTATGACTAGAGGAAGATGATTTTAATATAGAACTTTCTCAGGCAAGCGTAGCTTGTTTATCAAATTTTTCACCAGATTAAAAAGTGAAAATGAGAGGATAGGGCAACAATGAGCAGAGGACGAAAGCAGAAGGTAGAACGGAAGTTAATCAAATGAGGAATGGGCAGGATGGAGGTGGGATAGGAGAGGATAGGGCAACGATGAACAGAGGACGAAAGCAGAAGGTAGAACAGAAGATAATCAAATGAGGAACGGGCAGGATGGAGGTGGGATAGGAGAGGCTAGGGCATCGATGAACAGAGGATGAAAGCAGAAGGTAGAACGGAAGTTAATCAAATGAGGAATGGGCAGGATGGAGGTGGGATAGGAGAGGATAGGGCAACGATGAACAGAGGACGAAAGCAGAAGGTAGAACAGAAGATAATCAAATGAGGAATGGGCAGGATGGAGGTGGGATAGGAGAGGCTAGGGCATCGATGAACAGAGGACGAAAGCAGAAGGTAGAACAGAAGATAATCAAATGAGGAATGGGCAGGATGGAGGTGGGATAGGAGAGGCTAGGGCATCGATGAACAGAGGACGAAAGCAGAAGGTAGAACGGAAGTTAATCAAATGAGGAATGGGCAGGATGGAGGTGGGATAGGAGAGGCTAGGGCATCGATGAACAGAGGACGAAAGCAGAAGGTAGAACAGAAGATAATCAAATGAGGAACGGGCAGGATGGAGGTGGGATAGGAGAGGATAGGGCAACGATGAACAGAAGACGAAAGCAGAAGGTAGAACAGAAGATAATCAAATGAGGAACGGGCAGGATGGAGGTGGGATAGGAGAGGATAGGGCAATGATGAACAGAGGAAGAAAGCAGAAGGTAGAACAGAAGATAATCAAATGAGGAACGGGCAGGATGGAGGTGGGATAGGAGAGGATAGGGCAACGATGAACAGAAGACGAAAGCAGAAGGTAGAACAGAAGATAATCAAATGAGGAACGGGCAGGATGGAGGTGGGATAGGAGAGGATAGGGCAACGATGAACAGAAGACGAAAGCAGAAGGTAGAACAGAAGATAATCAAATGAGGAACGGGCAGGATGGAGGTGGGATAGGAGAGGATAGGGCAATGATGAACAGAGGACGAAAGCAGAAGGTAGAACAGAAGATAATCAAATGAGGAATGGGCAGGATGGAGGTGGGATAGGAGCACACATCTCAGCTTCTTGCATCAAGATGTTAACCTACAACAAATATTTATCTACTGGCAATAATTATTAATTTGTCAGAAAACCACACTTTTACATTGAACAGTTGTAGCCAATCAAGTGTACATTGTTGAAATATCCAAGAAGCTACATATGGGAGTTGCACTTTTTTTTATTATTTTTTTAACTGAGAAAAGGTTGGAGAAGGAATTCAGGGGAAGTAATAATTGGGTAAGAGGGAAAGACAGACATGACTGATGGGTAACACAATGTGTCAGGAAAACAAAATAGTTTAGAAGACATCAGATAAAGCAGAAAGACAATGGTAAGAGGAGAACTGTACAACATACAGGGTTAACCATAGACACAAATGAGAGAGCACCACCAGGTTTGTGATAGGATTTGATGTTCAGAGATGCAGTCTCTCTCCCAGCTTAGACCCACTGAAAGATTACTCATCCACTTCTGAGCAAGCACCACTGAGTCCTGTTTCAGAAGCTAGAGACAGCACTGTGCAGAGATGTCATTCAAGCAGGATGCCTATATAGCCAGCATGGGTATCGAAGGTCTGCCAGCTCCTGACTAGAGAAAAACTGTAATCTGCACTTCCACTGCTATCAGTGAGTACCAAGATATCCCCACACCTCCACCCTTAGTACAGGGCTACCTGATGCAGGTGGTGCAGGGGCAGCTTGGGCAGTCTGGGATCCAGATGTCCTAGGTGCCTCTGGTGGCTGCTGGTGACAGGCTGTGCCACCAGTGTGGTTAGGCAGGTTACTGCACTGCTGAATATAGTAACAGAAATGGGGAGGAAAAAATGTCTGAAACAAAAAGGACAGTGACAAAGAAGGTGGGGAAGAGACATATAAAAAAATAAAATTATATTCTGAACTATGTCGATGCTCATACAGTGAATCAAAAAACTTCTAATAGGACTTGCGCATTTGTCATCAGCCTGTTTGCTGGAGTATTACATTTCAGCAGGGCCTAAGCCAAGCACCATCCCCATATACAGTCTAACACAAGATCTTACTAACCTGTCAGAACTATTTATCAGGAAAGCACATCTGTTTGTGGTCAACAATGCTACTTCAGTTTTGACAAACATACAACTGTACATATACATAAGGGTGAAGATGTGTAGCATATATTGTGAACTTCCCAGCCAAAAAGTAAGTATAGACATTACGTATATGAACAAACTGTTCAAACTGATAAACCACGACAAGGCTCCTCAGTAGTTCACTCAAGTAGAATTTATTCACAATGCACCAAAAAACACGGACAAAAGTAAAAGTAACAGTAGTAAGTACTTAGCGCTTTCACCCTGTAAAACCTTTAGGGCATCTTCAGAGTACTGAATAAATATCCATTCAACTATAGTTAAATACATTTTTCGTAAATTACACAACGCCTGTCATTGGTTAATTGATTAATTGTTTAAATATTTAAAATTCATTTGTACTTTGTTATTAGTAAATATAGTACGATAGATTAAAATGCAATGTATTAAATACTATACCTGTTGTAAATATAATAAATAAATATTATAAATATTCTAAAAATTAAATTAATACATCAACATATAAAAACCTATGTAAGCTAAAAATATTTTAAAACATTACTGGATGTTTTAGTTGAATAATAATGTTAAATAAAAACAAGTCAATACTATAAACCCATTGTTATATAATATTCTTCACCTTAAGAAAACATAAAATTAAAATTAAAATAACCATTTATGAATTGTATTGTGCTGTATAGGCATTAGTATATCAAATACAATGTGATCTTTGTTTAAAATACTTGAAATAGAAATATGTCCATTAATGCCCGGTAACAAACTGGCATTAAGTCTTAACTGCACAAACATTCTTTTGCTTCTAGCAAATTGTTATAATCCCCTCCTTTCTCCCAATAATTGGGAATTCTATCAATTACAAAGAATATAAATCTCTTAAAATTCTCACATTTACTGCTGTGTACATATACCTTCATTATGATAGCTGCCATCCATATTTTCAAAAAAAGAATCTTGTAACGGGACAGATGGTCAGACTATCACGTATTATTAGTGAAGATATCAATTTTATTTATGAACTAAAAGTAATATGTGATATGTTTTTAGATAGGGGCTATCCACTAAAATTAGTAAATCAAGTAAATGATGAAGTTATGAGGAAAAGAAATACTTTATATAAACCAATTATAAAGGATGGCCTAAACACTATGACTATAGAGAAGACAAATAACAAAAATAAAAAAGATGTTTTTATTTTACCATTTAATGACAACTCTGACACTATAGTCAAAATATTAAATGATACTTGGTTTAGTGTTTTTTCTAACAGAACAGAATATAATGAATTAATAGAGCATTTTCCAAAGGTTACATACAGTCGGGGAACTAATTTAAAAGAAATTATGGAAAATAACAACAGTAGTTGTACATACACCATGTCAAAAATGAGTAAGTGTGGTTTTTGTAAGTGTTGTAAATTTGTGAATGATGGACCATACACTATGGTGCAAGGATATGGGAGATCCTTAAAATGCCCAGGACACTGTAATTGTAATACCAAAATGGTGGTTTACTTGGCTACATGTGTTTCTTGTCCAGCATACTATGTAGGGAAAACCACCAGGAAATTGAGGGAGCGTATTCTCGAACACAATAGAGATATCAAAAATAAAAAGATGGTGAATGCCCTATATGTACAAAGCAGTAAATGTGAGAATTTTAAGAGATTTATATTATTTGTAATTGATAGAATCCCCAATTATTGGGAGAAAGGAGGGGATTATAACAATTTGCTAGAAGCAAAAGAATGTCTGTGGCAGTTAAGACTTAATGCCAGTTTGTTACCGGGCATTAATGGACATATTTCTATTTCAAGTATTTTAAACAAAGATCACATTGTATTTGATATACTAATGCCTATACAGCACAATACAGTTCATAAATGGTTATTTTAATTTTAATTTTATGTTTTCTTAAGGTGAAGAATATTATATAACAATGGGTTTATAGTATTGACTTGTTTTTATTTAACATTATTATTCAACTAAAACATCCAGTAATGTTTTAAAATATTTTTAGCTTACATAGGTTTTTATATGTTGATGTATTAATTTAATTTTTAGAATATTTATAATATTTATTTATTATATTTACAACAGGTATAGTATTTAATACATTGCATTTTAATCTATTGCACTATATTTACTAATAACAAAGTACAAAGGAATTTTAAATATTTAAACAATTAATCAATTAACCAATGACAGGCGTTGTGTAATTTACGAAAAATGTATTTAACTATGGTTGAATGGATATTTATTCAGTACTCTGAAGATGCCCTAAAGGTTTTACAGGGTGAAAGCGCTAAGTACTTACTACTGTTACTTTTACTTTTGTTCGTGTTTTTTGGTGCATTGTGAATAAATTCTACTTGAGTGAACTACTGAGGAGCCTTGTCGTGGTTTATTACGTATATGAAACTTGCAGTGGTCCACGGATATTACTAGGATGACATACTGAGCCATGACAACAGATTTTTTTTGGGGGGGTTTGAACTTACAGCCATCCTATAAATCTCAGTGCATACACTTAACATGATGATCCACTCATCTACCTACACAGAATGTGGCATGCATAAGCAAAATCCTAACATTGCAGTGTCATATAAATTAAATTAAGGTATGCCAGCAGTGATTGATGTAGTGCTGCTATATGAAAGTCAAACAGAATTATGCTTAATGGCCACCATTAACTACGTAAACAAATATTTCACAGCAGGTATACTTACCTTCACCCTATCTTGGGTGGTCTAGTTTGTTCCTATGCAACGCCCTTTTCCTTTCATTTCCTGCAGGGAATGGAGATCAATGGCAGAATTAAAACTGTATGGTGGTGGTATGTATTACCAGGGTATATTAATGGCTGAATTAAATGGTACGGTGCTATGCATGGGAGGGTATTTGGTTAGTGTAAGGGTGGATACATACAGCACTGAGGTGCTGTAACTATCAGCCAAGGAAGTCAGATTTGTGTCCACTCATGTCATTGCAGAAGTGACCTTGTTTCTTATGTGTGGGATATGCCAGTAGCATCGGTGATCGCCTTGGACAAACTATTCCAGACATCAGCCTTGTACTGTGACCAAGTAGAACACTTCTGCAGGGACCTCTGGCTGCAATGCTTATGGAGGATATTCAGAAAAACCTTGAACTCCTCACACCACAGCTGGACTCTAAAAGGAATACTACCCTCACCTTCTTCAGCCATAGTTATCTCACCTTCAAAGATCTCAGGAAAAATTGCAGAAAATTAGCACCCAAGAGAGTTCTCACATACTGCAGCTGTTGTGCAGAGACAAGTACCAATAGACACCTCATTTGTGCAATGGATGACAGTATATTTTACTGTATTATTATTATAGTTCCAATAGTACTTTAAGGTATGAAACATGGCTCTCCTCCGTTTGCAACTAAGGATAAATGCTCATGACAAAATCTTCAGACAGTTCTTTATAGGATGGCAATTCTCTCCTACCTAACATAATTGGCTTCCTGCTCATGCACGGAGCTTGCTGTAAATGCTCAGGTGTGTGCATGCCATTGTGTAGTCAACTTCACAAGGTTTACTAATTAGCATAATCATCATAGACAAAGAGGTGAATATGTGTGATATAATCAGGGCCAGAAGACCAAAGCTTCAGTGTGCTAAGGAAGAAAACTACTTTAAGAGGACTTTAAATCCCATGAGCTGCTTTTCTCAATTTTTTTTGTTTTGAGTAATATATCATGCATATCGAATGCAAGTACTGTTTCTAACACAATTAATTCAGTTGTCTGTTATTAGGCTCTAATGCTTGTGAAGAATGTTGCTTTGTCAATTCTTTAGAGATGGCAACGTTGTCTTGGGAGGTACATTTTAAGTGTACTGCCGATAGTAAACAGTAGTCATCTGTTAAGGGCGATGGTAGGCTCCTCTTTGGGCTAATTTTTTGAGTAATTTCCATAACTATTTCACTAATGTTTGGCTTGCCGATATTTAGACACACATCTTCATGTAAATTGTTGTTGTATTGGTCAAGGTTATGTACTTTTACATCTAATTGTTTTGTGGGAAATGTATGGCCAGTACACAGACCTTGACTGACATTTCCTTAAAGATTGAGGGTAGATGTATACAACTCTTGTGTAGATATTGGGTGCGATATGTAGCCTAGTAAGAGTGAAGCATTATACTGATTTTTATGACCATTTGATAACAAGACTATTACTTCCTGTGTTTTTCATACCAACAGGTATGCCTAAAAGTACAGGATTTAAATTCCAGGATCTGCAGGCCCATTTACATTTACCCAAAGCCAACATTTGTGGATACAGAAAATGAGGTGGTACTTCAGATGGCCTTCTGTATGGCCTATGGCTCTTCGATGCCCATGACACTGACTAGCCCTTCTGTCAGCATGATGTAGCCAATGATGTAAACACACTGGGCTAGATGATCATTTCCAGAACTGTGACCTGATCTGACACCTGTGCACAGATATGACACACTGGGTGGATGATTATTTCCAGAACTATGACCTGATCTAACACCGGTGTACAGACAATATTTGTGCTGCCACCAAGTGAGTACAGCCTGTGTCATAGAAATTGGGAGAAGTGGCCCTGTGAGATGCAAGAGTTCTTGGCCTCACTGAAAGGAAGTACCACCTTCACACAGGTTCACAGTATGGTGCTGAATGTTGTTGCCAATCTGGACAAGCCTCAGAGAGTAACATCACATATGCCCTAGGTATGTAGTCCAACTTGGGTTCCTATTAAGTGAACGCTTAAAGTTGCAAACGTTGTTTTGTCGAACCTGTTTACGCGAAATGGCAAAATGCCAAAAGCAAAGAACAGTGATTTTTTTTTTTCTTAGGGAAAAAAAATCACTGGGCTGTTTTTGGGACTTTGCCATTTCTTCCACTGTGGTACTATCTCAGAGTTGGTATATTTAAGTGTAGGGGAGGGGAGAATTTTATTACGGATCAGTAATTTTTTTCCCGGGGGGGTATCGCTGATCCGTGTGTTCGACATTTTGAATTTTTGGACTGTTTGGGTCGATTATATATCATTCGCAATTTCAGACATTCGCTAATATAATATAGACTCATCCAACTCCATATTATCAATGGCTACAAACCCTCCTTAAGTTGTTAGCATAATGCTCCTTAAATCTGTCTTACTTCTGTGATAAAGGTACATTGGGATATAAGATCTAGGTGCATCTGCAGCAGGTATGGCCATGAGCATTAATTGTAGTCATATCTATCAGTTGTATGTGTAGTTGTGGTGATGGGTCCTGCTTTCACTGTATTGATTTTTTTTGTTTGTGTGTTCACAGATGAATCTAACAGTACTATGAATCTGCCCCATCTGGTGTTGGAGGATCTGTTGCTTCTGGTATTGGTGGCAGGACTGATCTGGCACAGTTAGGTGTGTGCAGACTGTATGTTGCACACCATGACTGTGCCCCCACATCCCCTACTCGCAAGTATGGACAAAGTATCTGTCTGCAATAGGTGGGGTAACTCTAGATTAGGGAGAGTGTCGCTGCTCCCACAATAGAGATGTCTGCTTCTACCCCAAACAGTCATGGGTAGGATGGTCCATACAAAGGGGGTTGGTAATGGTGATTGTAGGAGGTATGTACTGAAATTGTGTGCTGTCAAACTTTAACACTGTGACTGGACAAATGGTATTTTGGATGTATGTATTACACAACAAAAAATAAAAACTGTACTGATTGATGTATTAATGCACTATAAATTATACTAAATAGGAAAACTTTCTAAGTTTAACTGGTATTTGCCGTGTTTTTAATTTAATTTTAAATATTTAGAATTATTTTTAATTACATTATTTAAACACAGGCTCGTATGAATTTTAACAACTAACCAGTTTGTTATTGTCAGTGGTATCAAGGAAATTGTTTTTAAACTGAAGTAGGGGGTTTTACAACATATAGGAAATTATGTTGGATTCAGAACTACCAATGAAATGAAAGCAGTGTATATGAAAACCATTTTTAAATGCCGATTTTCATTCTGATATAGTTCATATTAGGACAAAAATGCTCAATAAATTGTTTGTACTAACTGGTTATCTGGTCTTAGGGATGGGGTAATCACTGAGATGTTTATCTGCTTTTCATAGGTAGGTACTAGGCTATCGGCCCAAGATCCTAAGTAAGCCTAGCCAACAAGGTTCCCTGGCTTACGCCACCCAAGAAAGTTAATTTCCTGCGCCCCTGTCGAGCAGAGTCACAGAAGTGATCCCCGGGGTGTATTTCATTTCTCATCCACTCAAGATTTGTCTTGAAGACTGGTAATGAGGAACTTTGCTTGACATAGATGGGCAGCTTGTTCCAGAGTATAGTAAGTCTCTAGGACAAGAATCTATCCCTCCAGTATGTCCTGTTTATTGTGGTGACAAGGTTTAGGTCCCTAGAGCATGTAGCTCGGAAGGATTGGGATTTCTTTAGGTGTAGCATGTCCAACAGCTCTGCGTTTAACATAGCTTTATATGTTAGGCAGAGATCTCCTCAGAGTAGGCGATATGATACAGAGTAAAGCTGGAGTTTTTTGAGACAGTCAGTGTAGGTCATCTGTTTGAGGCCAGTAATCCTCTTTGTGAGGTACTTTTGTGGCCTTTCCAGCTTCTGTAGATGACTTGTGAGGTACATTCCAAAAGGGGCATTGTACTCTATAATGGGTCTAATGAGTGCCGAGTAGAGAGGAACAATGACCTCTTTTTTCCTGGCTAAGAACCCTTTTTTGATGATGTGTGCCACATAGGATTTCTTGACTACTATGGCGATGTGATTATCAAAGGTGAGACTACTGCCCACCTGGGTCCCAAGGTCTCTTATCACACATTCAGCATTAAGTAGACTGCCATTTTTGTGGTAGTTTATGGGTACAGAGTTTTTACCAAAGGGGATGACAATGCACTTTTTGGCATTGATCTACTGGCACCAGGCATCTGTCTCAGCGAGGCCCTTTTGTAGGATGTCCACATCATTTGGGGACTTAACTATGACTCCTAGTTTGCAGTCATCTGCAAACTTTGTTAGCCAGAGGCCTTCTGTGTTAGCCTGTACTTCAGAGAAGTAGATACCAAACAGGAGAGGTCCCAGGACTGAACCCTGTGGTACTCCACTTGTCACTGGTTTGAAGTCAGATTTGGAGTCTGCAACCTTTACAGTGTGGGTTCTGTCAGTGAGCCAGTTGACAACCCATCTTGTGATGTAGGGATTTATACCTAGTTTAGTGAGTTTAGCTATAATTCCAGAATGGGGGATGGTGTTGAAAGCCTTGGCGAGGTTAAGATAGGCTGTGTGAACCACTTTACCCTTGTCTATGGCTTTGGTGACTGCCTCAAAGAAGTTGATCAGGTTCAGAAGGCATGATATGAGTTTCACAAACCCAACCTGGGTGGGGTACAGAGTTTGGAGGTTACTAATGTCTGAGTTCTATGATAAGTTCCATGGCCTTGCAGACCAGGCTTGTCAGGCTAATAGGGGGATAATTCCCAGGATCAGTGGTGGCTCCCCGTTTGTGGAGTGGGATAACTTGCTGTGTGCCATTTAGTGGGCACAAAGCCTGATGTGAGACTATAACTGAACATGGTGCTTAGGTGGGGAGCCAGTTCATTCTGAAGTTAGTGTAAAACGCAGCCTGGGATGTTGTCCAGTCCCCATGGATGCTCTGTTTTTGGTTTTAGTGTATGCAGCCTTTACCTGCATAGATGTGATTACAGGGGCTCTGCATTCTTCCTGTATAGATATGGGCCCTTTAGGGGGTGAGAGGGGTGTAAAGTTAGCATTGAACCTATCTGCCAGGATGTTGGCAATATCAGTTGGTTCTGTAATTTTCATGCTGCTGTGCTGTAACTCAGAGCAGATCTGGGTGTTGCATTGAGATTCTTGACATAGCTATAGAATGCTTTGTGGTTGCCCTTAGAATCAGTGGCAATTTTGTTTTCATAACTAGCTTTGGAGGATCTTATAAGGGATCTCAGCTTCTTACTGAGGCTGACCAGAGGAGCTCCTCCACTCATGGGATTTTACTCTCTTTTGCAACAGTTTCTTCCTTCTGTTGTACAGTTTGTTTATGGCAGGGGACTACCAGATTGGCTTCCTTTTTTTTGGAGGACAGCATCTTGGTTCTGTTTGGGATAGCACAATCCATGCACTAGTGTAAGTGCTTATAGAGTGCATTTGTGTAGGATTCAGCAGTCATAACTGTTTTGTCTCATCTGCATGGGTGCCATGAAGTTCGCCACTTCTGTCTTAAGAAGCATGAAGTTGGCTTCGGAGAAATTTTTTACCATGGTTTCCTTAATGGTCGCTGGGGGTGGGATGCGGATATCTAGGGTGATTAGCTTATGGTCAGATCTGACCAATGAGGAGTTGACTTCAGGTGTGGAACACCGGCCACCCATGTTGGTGATGACCAGGTCTAGGATATTGTTGCTCTTGGTGGGGGTGTGGATAAGTTGATCCAGGGCATTGGAATTTATGAATTCCAAAAAGCGTTGAGCAAAGGAGTTGGTACACAAGTAGTTTTCCTAGTTAATGGTGGGGTAGTTGAAACTGCCCATTATTAGGGTGTTTGGGTGAACCCTAATATTTTCCAGTATATCAGGAAAAGAGGAGTGGGAATCATGGGGCATGGTGGGGGATCTGTAGCAAGCTACAATTTGGATTGCAAGTTTACCCACAGTTAGTTACACTTGGATAACCTCAGATGCATTATGCTGTGCAACTAGC
The DNA here is from genome assembly GCF_019279795.1 of Protopterus annectens. NCBI lineage: Eukaryota > Metazoa > Chordata > Ceratodontiformes > Protopteridae > Protopterus > Protopterus annectens. Next base: position 1,073,285,967 of record NC_056748.1, read on the forward strand.
CTGGAGGTGTAGATATCCTTAATGAATATGGACACACCTCTGCCTTTGGTGTTCTGGTCCAGGTTAGATGGCCAAAAAGTGTGGTATGAGTTATTGCCTGGTAATGCAGGGGTGCTCTCTAGAGCCTTGAACCAGGTCTCAGTCACTGCACAGATATCGATGTTCTCCATTTTAAGGAGTGCCTCGAATGCGTGGATTTTGAGATTTAAACTTCTAGCATTGAGAAGCATTGCCCTAAGTTTTTGCTGTGCAGGCCATCTCTGGCAAAGCATTGTGGTCGGTCGACCATGTTGTCCCAGGCAGACAGATACTGGATCCCCTTAGAATGACACCAGAAGCTTAGCCAATTGTTGAAGTCAATCATTTTGTCCTTGTACTGCGGTATCATTCTGGGCGATGGCAGGATGCTACTCAGGGCTAGGGTCATACCTGCCTGGGTGACAATTTTCTAACGAAAAGAGTAGGATTGGAATTAACTAAGTGCTCAGCAGCAGAGGAGTCAACTAAAGTTAGAGCTGCTGAATCGGGTTTGGGAATAGTGTATAAACATTTTAAAGACTGAGGAACTTTATACATCCTATCCACCTTATTACGGACAGCTAGCTGATATTAAGAAAATTGCAGGCAGTAAGGGATACATCTTCTAAAGCAGACAGTACAGGAGGAATTGTTCTGGAAAATCCTACTGTAACAGCTCACTGAAAACACTGGGACATTACAGCAATACTCTCAGAGAAAGAGAAACCCCCACAGGGAGAATCAGTAAGAGAGCTCTCCTCGGAGTCTGAATCAGAAATCTGAGAACAAAACCCTGAATCTGTCCCTGTATCTTCCTGTTCAGATTCAGAATTCTGAATCTCTGCAATAAAGGTGGCATCCATCTTTCTTTTACCTGAAAGTACTATACATGATGGATCAACAGACAATCAAACCAGAGCCGGTCCCAGTAAACTACTTCTATCCAAAGAAATTTGAGGAGGAGGAGATGCATGCTTGGTTTTCTGTTTCTTTTGACAGAAAAAATGGGGCCAACCATGTTACTAATGGCAGCCGCTGCTTCCCCAGGGATGGGCACAACATTCTGACACAACAGGGGAAACCTTTTGTTTCCTTTCCCAGGACTGATGAATGGTTTCTCTTTTGCTCATTGAGGGGACCCCAACAGCCACAGAGGATTTGGCTAACCTCTAGTCAATAGTGGTTGTAGATGCTAAAACAGAGGTATCCTGGGTAAAAGATGAGCGGTCTGAGGTACAACAAATGGTCACAGCAGGGTCACCCACCTGCCTGCTGTGATGGCAAAAACTGTTTTCTTAACTTTTTCTTTATGTAGCTAGCAGAAGGACTGACCATGGGAGTGAATCTGTTCCATGGTCAAGTCGAAAATAGGGCATCTATCCTAAGGAAAACCAAGCAAACAATTCCAGTAGAACTACCAATCCACAAAAGTTACTTTTTTGACAGAAAAAGACAGTAAAAAGCACTTTTCAAACACTATGGCAACCCCACAACCTTAAAATAAACAATTTCTCTACAGAAAATAGTTTATCAGTTAGATAACACTACTTTTAAACTCACAAAAACAATGAGTGTTCTGTTTAAAAGTACATTACAGTCTCGAGATAATCAATTAAAAACACAACACTTCTTCTTTTGGCTTTTCATGGTTAGGGGTCGCCACAGCGGATCACCTGTCTGCTAATGATTGGCAGTGGAGTTTTTACGGTGTTGAGTTGCCAAGCCAGGGCCCAACCTTCCACAGAAGGCACACACATGCACGCACTCACACCTTGGGCCAATTTAGAGTGTCCAATCCACCTACAGCATGTCTTTGGGATGTGGGAAGAAATCGGAGCACCCGGAGAAAACCCACGCGACCACAGGGAAGACATGCAGAATCGGAACAGAAGGCACCAGAGACTAGAATCGAACCAGAGAACCTTTTGCTGTGAGGTGGCAATGCTAACCGCTGTACCACCATGGCCACCCTCATTAAAACACAACACTCCTAGCTTTAAAATAACTTTCCTGAAGAGGAAAGTAATAAAACATCGGTGAAAAGAAAAAAAAATTTCCCCCAGAGCGAACTCATCTTCCCAGCTAAGGAAAGCACAAGCTGATGTTCAGTCCTGAAAAGTCTCAGGAGTGCACTCTTCACTGGCAGTAAAGCTCTGAAGGGCTTTGTGCCCAAACATGTCTTTTAATCAGCTCAGCTTGAGTCACCTGATAGTTTTGTGTGTGGCTGTTGCCCTAAAGCTTTGGAAGCTGGCCACTGTCATGTCACTGGTAGGAAATAACCCATATAACCAAGGCTACTGCAGCAGTGATTAATATGAACAACATTCCCAGTTACAAAACCGGTGTTTTCAAATTCATGAGATTTAGCAAAACCAGCTCATGACAAAATCTTAAAATATCTGGCCTTACAGATTCAATGGGGACTGTTGATGCTCCACTCTTAATAGCCATCAGTTTAGGAGACTCTAACTGCCAAAGTACTTCATATGGACAGTGACCCCGGCTTTGGCCACAACAGTAATCAGCTAGCAAAACAGTGTTTGAAGAATATCAACAAGGAAAGAAAGACTGAAGATCAAAACAAAGACTGAAGATCAAAACTAAAAGCATGCATTATCTACAGCAGTTAAATACAGATTTTGTCTGGGTAGCACTTGGATGGGAGAATGCTTACTGTACATCCTGCTGTTAGAGCTGTAGCACTCAGACTGATGCATAAATACTTTTATCATACAAATACTTTGTCAGACTGTACACAAAGACATGACAGATAAAGTCAAAAGAATAGTGCAGGACGGAAGTCAAGTTAAAAGAATATAGCAATGCCAGGAGAAAAGCCATAAAATATCACTTCTATAAGGGTCGGACTGTGTTTATGAAAAATGATTAGAAACAGGAACATGGCACGTTGTTACCCAAAGATGTAATTATCACAGAGATAACATTAACGATAATATATTAATGTCACTGATTGCTGTAACTATCACTAACTGGATACGCTATACTGTCCAAACCCAGCTATTATTGGGATGTTGGGGGGTGAAGAATGGTGCCCTGATTCAAAATGGATAGCAGAACCTCCGCAAAGTGAGGAAGCTACTCTTGAAGAGGTTGAGGAATACCTGAAAAAGTGAAGAAAGGACGTGCACACCATGAAATGCCCCTGAAGGATAACAGATAGTACCCAAGAGTCTGAGGTGATCCTATGCCAATTTGAATGAGATAAAGAAAGGAGGAGAGGCAAGGGGACCTGGCCAAGGGGAAGGGATGGCCAAGCATCAAATAGAAGCAGGCTGGTCTTGAAAATAAAGATTTCTGGGAAGGCATCTGAGCAGACGTAGCAGGAGGAACATGCCTAGACCCCTTCTTACCTTGAAGAGGAGAGAGTATCTGACTTAGAAGGATAATTCCTCTGAAATTTGGGGATAGGGGAAACAACAATATATTAAAGTTCCTGCAAAGCCTTATCCTGGATGAACTTTAACTTAGCAGCAGCTGTCCAAATAGATTTTGGTTATCCAGAGAGGCATCTAAGAGCTTGACCTTAGTATCATCAGGTAAAGCCTGAAGTTGCACCCACTGAACCAAAAGCAGCAGCCCAGGAAGAGGCATCAGATGCATCACAGCTGCATTTTACTCAGTGACAGACAACCTGAGTGGTGGACTCCAGCAGGAAAAGGACAGCCTTCCCATCAGAATCCAGGTCAGACAATCAGAGAAACCTGGGGAGTTAAGACCAAAACATAAATGGGGCATACAAGCTGATAATTAATGGCCCTGAAAGACAGGTTGGCAGCATTAAAAAAAATCTTGACCAATTTTTCCATAGTTCACCTATCCTTATCAGAGGGAAGGAGCTTAGTAGATAACAACTTAGAGTGTTTGTCAGAAGAAACTGAGACCAGTGAAGGATCAGCAGAGGGGCACTTTATATAAAACTTGCAGTCCTCAGGTACTCTGTAGAACCTGTCAAGTTTCTTTGCTGATGGAAGCTGGAAGTCAAGAGCTACAGATGCAGAAGAAAAGGTGTTCAAAAGGGCAGCCATCAACAGATGGACAAATGATGGCTTGGGAGACTCTTTCTAGGAACTCAGATTTTTTGAATGCCAGAGACCTGGGAACAGTCTCGCTGAAAATAATCCATCAAGTGGGCAATTCACAACTCTTCCAAGGGATAGTCTGAACTTGAACAATCATACTCCTCCTAACTAAAGTCTAGAAGGGAAGCTATTTGTGAAGAATAAGCCAGATATTCTTCTTCAGAATCAAAGTCCCCATCCAAGGAATCCAATTCCCTAGACCTCTTAACAGGAGTGGAAGACTTGCGGGGGTTAGGGACAGACACCCCATTGAGGAGGCTTCATTAGAGCATTAAACAAACACTGTGTAAAATCCTGCCATTCATGTTGGGGGCTTTAAACAGGGGAGGTATGTTTAGTTTTCTGCTTTTTCTGTGAGACATCCACCCAAAAGAAACCTCTGAGATTCCAACCTTTGATAAGATCCAATGTTGGTATATATTTCCTCCCTTCCCAAAATCTAAGGAATCCCAGCCAGTTCCTTGAATATAATCAAGTGAGGATGCACCTCTACTTCAAGTGCAGATATAGGACAAACCTTCAAGGATATGTGAGAATTTGGATCCATACAGGTCTTCAACATATTCGGAGAAGAGGAA
>NC_056748.1:1074001667-1074041667 GCF_019279795.1 Protopterus annectens
CCTCCTTTCCTTCAGCCTTCCCACCCTCAAAATTTTGGGAAATGCTTTTGGGGTTTTACACACCCCTCATAACCAACTCTACCTTTCCCTGTACTACCATTCTATTCTAGTTATCCACTATGCCTGTTCATTAAAATGCATTTATGTTTTTTGCTTTTATTCCCTCATTGCCTGTACCAAGATGGTCACTGTCAAATGTTAATTACATTTATGTTTTGTTTTTGTTCTTTTATAGTATGTACCTTTATATTTACTGTAATGTACATTTTTCTTTTTGGAGCTCATGCTCCTTCATTGCATGTGCCTATATATTTACTGTAATGTACATTTATTTTTCTTTTTGGAGCTTTTCTCCCCAGGACTCCATTGAAAAAGGGTTCTTCAATGGCCCAATGGACTATCCTGGTAAACCAACTGCAATAAATAAATAAATAAATAAATAAAATAAGAAAATGAAAGTAATGATACTCAATGATGGACATGTAAACACAAGGCCACCTACATAGCTAGCACAGGGGATAAGAAAATGGAAGTAATGATACTCAATGCCAGACATGTAAACACAAGGCCACCTACATAGGTAGCACAGGGGATAAGAAAATGGAAGTAATGATACTCAATGCCGGACAAGTAAACACAAAGCCACCTACATAGGTAGCACAGGGGATAAGAAAATGGAAGTAATGATACTCAATGATGGACATGTAAACACAAGGCCACCTACATAGGTAGCACAGGGATAAGAAAATGGAAGCAATGATACTCAATGATGGACACGTAAACACAAGGCCACCTACATAGGTAGCACAGGGGATAAGAAAATGGAAGTAATGATACTCAATGATGGACATGTAAACACAAGGCCACCTAAATAGGTAGCACAGGGGATAAGAAAATGGAAGTAATGATACTCAATGATGGACATGTAAACACAAACCCACCTACATAGGTAGCACAGGGGATAAGAAAATGGAAGTAATGATACTCAATGCCAGACATGTAAACACAAGGCCACCTACATAGGTAGCACAGGGGATAAGAAAATGGAAGTAATGATACTCAATGCCGGACAAGTAAACACAAAGCCACCTACATAGGTAGCACAGGGGATAAGAAAATGGAAGTAATGATACTCAATGATGGACATGTAAACACAAGGCCACCTACATAGGTAGCACAGGGGATAAGAAAATGGAAGCAATGATACTCAATGATGGACATGTAAACACAAGGCCACCTACATAGGTAGCACAGGGGATAAGAAAATGGAAGTAATGATACTCAATACCGGACATGTAAACACAAACCCACCTTCATAGGTAGCACAGGGGATAAGAAAATGGAAGTAATGATACTCAATGATGGACATGTAAACACAGGGCCACCTACATAGGTAGCACAGGGGATAAGAAAATGGAAGTAATGATACTCAATGATGGACATGTAAACACAAGGCCACCTACATAGGTAGCACAGGGGATAAGAAAATGGAAGTAATGATACTCAATGATGGACATGTAAACACAAGGCCACCTACATAGGTAGCACAGGGGATAAGAAAATGGAAGTAATGATACTCAATGATGGACATGTAAACACAAGGCCACCTACATCGGTAGCACAGGGGATAAGAAAATGGAAGTAATGATACTCAATGCCAGACATGTAAACACAAGGCCACCTACATAGGTAGCACAGGGGATAAGAAAATGGAAGTAATGATACTCAATGACGGACATGTAAACACAAGGCCTCCTACATAGGTAGCACAGGGGATAAGAAAATGGAAGTAATGATACTCAATGATGGACATGTAAACACAAGGCCACCTACATAGGTAGCACAGGGGATAAGAAAATGGAAGCAATGATACTCAATGATGGACACGTAAACACAAGGCCACCTACATAGGTAGCACAGGGGATAAGAAAATGGAAGTAATGATACTCAATAATGGACATGTAAACACAAACCCACCTACATAGGTAGCACAGGGGATAAGAAAATGGAAGTAATGATACTCAATGATGGACATGTAAACACAAGGCCACCTACATAGGTAGCACAGGGGATAAGAAAATGGAAGTAATGATACTCAATGATGGACATGTAAACACAAGGCCACCTACATAGGTAGCACAGGGGTAAGAAAATGGAAGTAATGATACTCAATGATGGACATGTAAACACAAGGCCACCTACATAGGTAGCACAGGGGATAAGAAAATGGAAGTAATGATACTCAATGATGGACATGTAAACACAAGGCCGCCTACATCGGTAGCACAGGGGATAAGAAAATGGAAGTAATGATACTCAATGCCAGACATGTAAACACAAGGCCACCTACATAGGTAGCACAGGGGATAAGAAAATGGAAGTAATGATACTCAATGACGGACATGTAAACACAAGGCCTCCTACATAGGTAGCACAGGGGATAAGAAAATGGAAGTAATGATACTCAATGATGGACATGTAAACACAAGGCCACCTACATAGGTAGCACAGGGGATAAGAAAATGGAAGTAATGATACTCAATGATGGACATGTAAACACAAGGCCACCTACATAGGTAGCACATTGGATAAGAAAAATGAAGTAATGATACTCAGTGATGGACATGTAAACACAAGGCCACCTACATAGGTAGTACAGGGGATAAGAAAATGGAAGTAATGATACTCAATTCCGGACATGTAAACACAAGGCCACCTACATAGGTAGCTCAGGGGATAAGAAAATGGAAGTAATGATACTCAATGATGGACATGTAAACACAAGGCCACCTACATAGGTAGCACAGGGGATAAGAAAATGGAAGTAATGATACTCAATGATGGACATGTAAACACAAGGCCACCTACATAGCTAGCACAGGGGATAAGAAAATGGAAGTAATGATTCTCAATGATGGACATGTAAACCGCAAGATCCATGCAGTCCAAACTCTACTTTGCATGGAGAATGTTGATATCTGTGCAGTAATAGACAACAGGTTCAAGACTCCCAAGAGCACCCTAGCACTACCAGGTTACACCTCATACCATGCTTGACAGCCCCAAAACATGGATCTCACTATGACAGAAGGGTGAGTCTCAATAAATGTCAAGGATACCCACACCCCCAGGTTGTTGCCACAGCATGAAGCATCACAGACTATCCATGTGCAACTAACAGTGGGTAAAACTGACTTCCAGTTCATAGCCTGCTACAGACCACCCTCCTAACCACAAGTAATCCACTTGGCCTACTTAAGAACACATGAATATATGAAGGTGTCTCCAAACATTATATTGGGCAGCTGCATCTACCCACACATAGACTAGGAGCATTACTGTAGCTCCAACACCCTAGGTGAAAGGTTCCTAGAATCCATACACTCAAATGCTATGGAACAACTTGTTATCACTGCCACAAGAGGGGAGAACATACTGCACCTGATCATCACCAACATGGGGACTCTATGCTCCAGACCAGAAGTGTATCCCTCACTGGTAAGATGACACCATAGAGTAATCTCACTATATTCACATACCAACCCCTGCCCCTGCACAGAAAACTACAGTGAAAAAGTTGTGTAATGCAAATTCCATGTATTCACATGAGGCAGGCTTCACACATAGGAACTATTTAAGGTCACAGGTACATATCTTTATGTGGCACACACATACCTCATGTGTGCATTGAAATTACTGCTATAATATGTCATATAATAATAAAAGCAACACTCACCACACATTGACAAACTGTGTGACAAAAACACACATGGCATTTGTAGGATTCAACCCCCTACCTAACTATGTTATGATGACACATGAGAGAGACACATTAGCAGAGCATGCTATTCGCATTACTGGGAGGTTTCTGTTCTCCTGCTTTACTTATAGGGTGCTGACATCATCAGTGTTTACAATGAGGAATGTACATCATGTAGTGTGTTCTTCCAATTGCCAAAAGGGCCATTTCTTTCCAAGAAAATTGCACACACCCTAGCCCCCCCCATGTGTGCATTGAAATTACTGCTATAATATATGTCATACAATAATAAAAGCAACACCCACCACACATTGACAAACTGTGTGACAAAAACACACATGGCATTTGTAGGATTCAAACCCCTACCTAACTGTGTTATGACACTTGAGAGAAACACATTAGCGGAGCACGCTATTTAAATTACCGGGTGTCTTTTCTTCTCCTGCAGTATTTATAGGGTGCTGACATCATTATTTAGAAAGAGGTATGTACATCTATTACTATCCGTCAGTATGGGGGATAGTATATATATATATGCATTAACAGACACCTACTTCAGGGTCACATATGCACATCAGTGCTACCAGGTTATGTGTTATACCATGCTTCGTGACCACAGGACTTGTAACACACAACACAACCAGTTCAAACCTCCCCTCCCATATCCAGGAACCACACTTGGCTTCCCTGGGAACAGTGTAGGATATGAAGGTGTTCACATACACCATTACAGTGGTTAACTTCAGGTACAGGAATATTGATTGGGGGAACTACTCAGGCCTCAACAACATCACCCTACAGCCACTACAATTTGTGAATCCATGTGCTATGGCAGGTCCAATCACCACAGCCACAAGGGGGAACAAATATTGGACCTGACCATCAGCAAAATGGGGACTCTATGTTCCACACCAGAGGTAGACCACCATTGTTAACATCTGACCATAAACAACTTTCCCTGGACATCCATATCCCATCCCCAGGCAAGGAAATCACTGCAAACAAAGTATTTATCAAAAGCAGACTTTGCACTTGTGAAGACTGAGGTGGAATACTTCAAAGGACCCATGCTGGAGGATTATACAGGCCATTCTGCAGAATCCTTGACAAATGCATTTGATGAGCATCTGGAAGGTTTGCATTGATCATGCTATCCCAAATAAAACCAAGACTCCTCCACAACAGGAGACCTGTCTGGTTTACACCAGCCATATATAAGCTGTACAATAGAAGGAGGGAGCTAAAACATTACAGAGCAATATCCCACAGAGGGAGGACATCTCTGAACAGTATTGGCAAGACACTTCATTCCCTCAAAATCATCACTTGAAAGTGTTGACAGTGAAATTGTCCAGACACTGCAGATAAGGCTCCCTTCAGTCTGGAATTGAATCCCAATTAATGTTATAACTCCTTGCCAACCCTCTTTCAGCAAACTCCAGCCACATGGATGTGATGTTGCAAATTCAACCCCTGGGATCTCCACTGTGTCCCTGCTTGACGGAGGCACAGCACACTAGCCTTAAACGGTGCCTTCTGTGATCTACTTTACAGAGGCACAGTAGCCTACTGTACTGGGGAGGCAGACACCAAATACACTCTGGCTAAGCTTATGTATTTCCTAGGGCAAACAGCCTAGTATTGACCTCTACACCCATATGTTTAAGTTTCAGATGCACAATATTTGTTGCTGATAAACTGTTTGCAGGTCTTTATTGCCATAGCTTTCCCTGTTTCTATGAACAACTTGTGTATCTGTGGAAGATGTTTGAATATGAGAGGGATCCACGATATTACTTATGTCTCTGTTGTCATTTAACTGTGTGCACTGGGCAGATTGCTGTATTGTGGGAGTTTCCTGGCTAAACACATACAAATGCCAGATATGTGTAGACAACTCCTATACTGAGACATGGCCTAAGTGTGTGAGCATGCCCAGTTCAGGCTTTCCATGGCTTGTTGCCTGACATATGTCTCAGTTATCGAAGTGTGCGAGCATGCCCAGTGTGAGCTATCCATATGTTGAGATCTGATGTCCACCACATTTGTGATTGTGTGTGAACTTCAACAATATTTCACATTTATAGTTGTGTGTTGGAAGTTATGTTGTGTTCTTACTGCCCAACTGCTTTCTGTCTGAACCCAACAGGGATTATGCTGTGCCTGCAGGGTTTCCATGGGATAGTTTGCATACAGTTGTCAACATTCTTTCATACTGACCAAACACTGTAATATCGTATAGTGTACTGGTTCAGTACTTTCACTGTGGTGGACAGTATCCTGGGTTTCAGTCCTATCACTGCTTTAAATATTCATACTGAGCACACCAGACTGGTTAAGGGCCAGTTGTGCAAATATGACCATGTTGCATTTTGTTCAGCTATGGACTACTTAAACCAGGCTTGTCCAACATTAGTAGTGTATTCCACAACTTGGGTGGACATTGACAAACACTAGCTATGTGCCCTAGGCCATTTCTAATGCTAGTCAGTGTGTTTGTCCTTCAACACACATTTTAACTGGAGTTTGCCATAACATTTTTCAATGTTAGTATACTGTGCCTCTGTCTACCCGTGACATAAAAGTGATACCCAGGTTAAACCTACCATCTTCCATCCACTCATCAAGATTCCTCTTGAAGAGAGTCAGTGAGGGACTCTCTGGATAACCTGGACTGGGAGTTTACTGAAGAGTGGAGGGAGCTTCTGGGTTATGGATCAATCACTACAGCATGTCCTATTTATGTCAGTGCCGAGGTTCAGGTCTCTCATGTGCATAGCTCACTGGCATTCAGATTTTACAAGGTGCAGCATGTGCATTGATTCCAGCTTGGACATTGCTTTATACATCAGGCACAGATCGCCTCTGGGCAGGCAGTATGGCACTGTGTGGAGCTGCAGTTTGACAGATGCCATGTGTTACCTGATTAAACAGAGCCCCTTGATCCTCCTGGTGAGGTACTTTTGGGGTCTTTCCAGTTGCTGGAGGTGTCTGCTAAGGTACATCCCACAAGGGCCATTGTACTCAATTGTGAGGGTGATGAAGGATGACTGAAGAGGCACGGTGACCTCCCCTGATCTAGATGTGAATACCTTCATGATTAGGTGGGTATATGATATGTTTCTCTAACCACTACGGCCACATGGTTGTCAAATGCAAAATTTCTATCAACTTGTGTCCCCAGGTCTCTTATTATTTTGAAAGTACTTAATGGGTTAACACCTATGTGGTAATTGGTGGGAACTTACTGTTTTTCCAAAGGGGATGACTATACACTTTTCTGCATTTAACTTGATGACATGGCTCTGGCTCCAGTTGTCTGTTTCTATGAGGCCATTTTGTAGGATACTTGTGTCAGCTGGAGGGTCAGATATGGTGCCCAGTTTGTAGTCATCTGCAAACTTGTTCAGACACAGTCCTTCCATGTTGGCCTGTACCTCTGGGAAATGTATACCAAACAAGGGAGGTCCCAGGACTCAGCCTTGTGGGATGCCAGTTGTAGCTGGTTTGTAGTCTGACATGGCTGCAGCATTTCTGACCATGTCAGTTCTGTCCTTGAGCTGGTTTGCAACCCATCTACTTGAATAGGGGTTTATATTTAAGCTGGTGAGCTTATCTATAATGAACAAGTGGAGTATTGTATGGGAGGCTTTTGCAAGGTCCAGATAGGCTGTGTGGACCACATTCCCCTCATCAATGGCCTTGGTGACTGTTTCAAATGAGTCAAACATGTTTAAGGGGCAGGATCTGCCCTTAAGAAAGCCACACTGGGTATGGTCCAGTGTCTGTAGGTCCCCAATATCTTTATTTCTGAGGACCATGATGATCCTTTCCATAGCTTTGCAGACCAAGCTAGTCAGGATTCTGGGGTGATAGTTTGCAGTATCCATTCAGGCACCACCTTTGTGGAGAGGGACCACTGTTGCTGTACACTGCTCTTTGGGTACATATCCTGTGGTAAGGCTGAGATTGAGCAGTAGTTTTATTTGGTGTTCCATTCTTCTTGGAGTTCATGTTGGACCCAGCCCAGGACATCATCTGGTACCATTGATGCTGTGTGTTTTGCTTTGGAGACGCTGGCTGTTACCTCTGCATCTGCAATGTCAGGGGGCCAGCACTCTGCTGGGATAGATATTTGGCATTTTGGTGGTGGGGGGGGGTGGGTTTGCACTGAACCTGTCAGGTTGGATGTTGGCAATGTGTGTGGGTTTGGTGTATTGTTTGTAATTTTGGAGTAATTCTGAGCATGTCTATGAATTTCCACCAAGGTTCCTACCATCAGTTAAGAAAGCCTTTTGATTATCCTTAGTGTCCTGTACAATTTGTATCTTCATAGGTTCATAGGTTCATACTAGGCTATCTGCCCTAGGGCATTTATAAGCCTAGCCAGAGTGTGTGTGGTTTTCGCCACCCCTTGGAATGTGAATATTATGCCCATTTAGGGTTTAGTTTACTGTGCCTCTGTCTAGTAGTGACACAGAGATGACCCCCGGTGTAAACCTACGATCTCCCATCCCCTTGTCAAGATTTCTCTTGAAGAGAGTCAGTGAGGGCCTCTGCCTAACATGGACTGGGATTCTGTTCCAGAGTGTAGGGAGCCTCTGGGTTATGAATCTGTCCCTCCAGCACATCCTATTTATTTCTGTGTTGAGGTTCAAATCTCTCACTCTCGTGGCTCTGATGGATTTTGATTTTCTGAGGTGGAGCATGTCCATTAATTCTGGATTGGACATGGCCTTGTACGTCAGGCATAGATCGCCTCTGAGTAGGCGGTATGCGACTGAATAGAGCTGGAGTTTCTTCAGCCGGGCAGCATATGACAAATGTTTGAGACTATTTATCCTCTTGGTGAGGTACTTTTGGGTCTTTCTAACTGCTGCAGGTGTCGGGTAAGGTACATCCCAAATGGGGCATTGTACTCAATTATGGGCCTGATAAGAGAAGAGTATAAGGGCACAATGACCTCTCTTGATCTAGATGTGAATGCTTTCATGATAAGGTGGCCAATATAGAAGGTCTTCCTAGCCACCTTGGCAATGTGACCATCAAATGAGAGGTTACTGTCAACTTGTGTCCCTAGGTCCCTGATTACTTCTTCCATACTTAATGGATTACCACCTATGTGGTAATTTGTGGGTATTGTTTTTCCCAAAGGGTATGACTATACATTTTTTGCCCTTCAGTTTAAGGCCATGGCTCTGGTACCAGTTATCCGTTTCTATGAGGCCTTTCTGAAGGATGCTTGTGTCTGCTGGAGTATCAATTATGGCGCCCAGTTTGCAGTCATCTGCAAACTGTTTCAGCCACAATCCTCCTATGTTTGCTTGCACCTCGGAAAAATAAATGCCGAACAAGAGAGGTCCCAGGACCGAGCCCTGTGGGACACCACTTGTGACCAGTTTCGAGTCAGACATGACTCTGGCAATTCTGACTCTGTGGGTTCTGTCTTTGAGCCAGTTAGCCACCTATCTTGTGACATAGGGGTTTATGTTTAAGCTGGATAGCTTATCTATGATGCCTGAGTGGGGTATTGTGTTAAATGCCTTTGTGAGGTCTAGATAGGCCATGTGGACTACCTTCTCTTCATCTATGGCCTTGGTGACTGTTTCGAAGAAGTCGACCTGGTTCAAGAGGCAGGATCTGCCCTTGACAAAGCCAAACTGAGTAGGATGCAATGTCTGTAGGTCCCCAATGTCTTTGTGCATGAGTTCCATGATGATTCTCTCCATGGCTTTGCAGATAAGGCTAGTCAGGGTTATGGGGCAATAGTTACCAAGGTCTGTTGAGGCACCACCTTTGTGGAGTGGGACCACTGTTGCTGTACACCATTCTTTGGGTACATATCCCGTAGAGAGGCTAAGATTGTACAGCATTTTTACGTGTGGGTTTAGTTCTTCTTGGAGTTCATGTAGTACGCAACCCGGGACACCGTCTGGTCCCATTGAGGCAGTGTTTTTTGCCTTGGAAAGGGCGGTCTTCACCTGGGCATCTGAGATGCTTGGGAGGCTGCACTCTTCTGGGATAGATATTTGCTCTTTAGGGGGGGAAGGGGGGGAGAAGTTTGCAGTGAACCTGTCTGCCAGGATGTTGGCAATGTCTGTGGGTTCAGTGTATTTTTTGTCATTTAGAATCAACTCTGAACATACCTGGGAGTTGCATCCCAGGTTCCTAACATAGCTAAAGAAGGCCTTGTGATTGTCTTTTGTGTCCTGTGCAATTTTTCTTTCGAAACTAGCCTTGGAGGATTTTATGATGGATCGTAATATTTTGCTAGTACTGATCAGAGATGCCTTCCCTTTTAGGGATTTTGCTGTATCATGTAGTAGCTTCCTCCTTCTGTTGTACAACTTATTCATGGCTGGGGTCCACCAGACTGGATGCCTGCCTTTGGATGCTTGGGTATTGGTTTTGTTTGGGATAGCATGGTCCATGCACTCCTGGAGGTGTCCATAGAATGCGTTTATATAGGATTCCGTGGTTTGTGCCATAGTTTGCACCAATCCTGGGGCCTTGGAGGTTTCCACTTCAGATTTGAGAAGTGGGAAGTTCGCTTTTGAGAAGTTCTTTACTGTGCTTTTCTGGGCTGGGGGTGGGGTCGGGTTTTGGATATCCAGCGAAATTAATTTGTGGTCTGATATTACCAATGAGGGGAGTACCTCTGGTGTGGAGCATAGGGTCCCCATGTTGGTGATGATCAGGTCCAGTATGTTTTCCCCTCTTGTGGGAATTTTGACCAGTTGTTCCATAGCATTTGAGTTTATGAATTCCAGGAACCTTTGGGCAAGGGTGTTGGGGCTTGAGTAATGCTCCCAGTCAATGTTAGGGTAGTTGAAGTCACCCAATATAATGGTGTTTGGAGAGATCTTCATGTTCTCCAGTGTTTTCAGGAAAGCCGAATGGGATTCCTTATTTTGAAACGGTGGTCTGTAGCATGCTATAAACTGAAATGGAGTTTTGCCCACTGTTAGTTGCACATGGATGGTTTCTGATGCTTCGTGCAACGCTACTAAGCTGGAGGTGTGGCTATCCTTGATAAATATAGATACTCCCCCTCCTTTTGTGATTCGGTCTGGGTTTTGGGGCCGAAAAGCATGGTATGAGGTATAACCTGGTAGTGCTGGGGTGCTCTATGGAGCCTTGAACCAGGTTTCTGTCACTGCACAGATATCGATGTTCTCCATACTGAGGAGAGATTCGAGTGCGTGCATTTTGAGGTTTAGACTTCTGGCGTTTAGCAGCATTACCCTTAGTTTCTTGTTCTTAGTGTTTTCTAAGGAGGTGAGTTTGACTTTTGAGCCTTACATAAAAAAGGCACTATGGAGGTGGCAAGAGCCTTGGCCAATATCCAGAAGCCCAGGCATGACAGGTGCAAGCCATTCCTTGCGAAGCAGCGTGGCTTGTCAAGCATGTCATCCCAAGCAGACAGACATTGGATCCCCTTAGAATGACACCATTAATTGAGCCAATTGTTAAAGCTGATCATTCTGTGTTTGTACTGTGGCATCATTCTTGGTGAGGGTAAGATGCTGCTCAGGGTCAGGGTCAGGGTCAGGGTCATACCGGCCTGGGCTACATAATCAGAGAGCTCCTCTATGTCTCTTTTCATGTAGTCCAGGGAGGTACATCTCAGGTCATTCACACCGGCATGGACAATGACTGAGTCATATTTGTACTTGCTTTGGAGTGACCTGAGTGCTTGTGTTATGTGGCGGATTCTAGCGCCCGACAGGCAGGTTACTGTAACCTTTTCCTTGTTCAGTCTGGTGAGCGGGACATCAGTGTGTCTGACTATGGAGTCACCTATTACAAGTGTATCAGACATGTTGTTTGGCCTTAAGGGCTGTGACTGTTTGGCACAGTGACTTTGTGAACTATGTGTTGCATGTGCTATGTTTTGAGGTAGTGGTTGCTTGGGTGTCTGCTTTGAAGGCCTCTGTTGTTTTGGTAGATTTTTAATTAGAGCCTCCGGGAATGTTTTTGTGTGTTTATGTGTTTGGTTTGCAGTTGTGATAGGTCTATGTGAGACTGGGTTTGTGGTGTGTGTGGTTACCTTCTCCTCCTGACTGGTTTTGCCAGTACTGAGTTCAGAGAGCTCAGCCTCCAGTTTGGCTAAATAGTTGCATCTCTCACATATATTTGTATTTGTTGGGGGGAGGAGGGGGTTGTCTGTGTACATGAGGCAGGTGTAACATTGCCTCAAGATTCCCAGATTCAACATGTTGTAGCTGGCCTTAGAGGATTTTATGTGTGGCCATATTTTTTTGCCATAATACTGATCAGTGATTACTTCCCTTTTTGGGTTTTGCTCTATCATGTAGTAGCTTCCTCCTTCTCTTGCATGGTTTGCTAATGGCTGGGGTCCACCAGGCCAGGTGCCTGCGTGTATGGGATTGGGTCTTGGTTTTATTTGGGATTGCATAATCCATGCATTCCTGAATGTGTTCATAGAATGCATTTATAAAGGGTTCTGAGGTCTGGCCCATATCTTCCACAGGCACAAGGCCTTTAATGGATTCCACCTCAGTTTGGAGGAGTGCAACATTTGCTTTACACATGTTTTTCACTGCCCAGAGACTGCCCAGGGACTGGGGTCAGGATGTGAATATCCAGTGAGATTACTCTATGGTCTGATCTTACCAGTGAGGGATACACTTCTCATCTTGGGCATAGAGTACACATGTTGCTGATTATCACATCCAGTATGCTTACCCCTCTTGTGGGAGTGGTTAGTTGTTCCATAGCATTTTGGTTTATGAATTCTAGGAACCTCTGGCCTAGGGTGTTGGAGCTAGAATAATGCTCCCAGTCTATGTTTGAGTATTTTCAGTCGCCCAATATAATGTTGTTTGGAGAGACCTGGATATTTTCATGTGTTCTGAAGTAGGCCAAGTGTGATTCCTGGAGTTAGGAGGGTGGTCTGTAGCAGGCTACTAACTGGGAGGCAGTTTTAACCACTGTTACTTGCCCGTGGATAGTCTATGCTGCTTCTTGCTGTGGCACCAACCTGGGGGTGTGGTTATCCTTGACAATTATTGATAGTCACCCTCCTTTTGTAGTTTGTTCCATGTTTTGGGGCTGTAAAGCATGGTATGAGGTGTAACCTGGTAGTGTTAGGGTGCTCTTGTGAGCCTTGACCCAGGTTTCTGTTACAGAACAGACATCAACATTCTCCATGCTGAGGAGAGTTTGGACTGCATGCATCTTGCAGTTTAGACTTCTGGCATTGGGTAGCATTACTTCTAGGTTATTATCCCTTGTGATACCTATGGAGGTGGGTTAGGGTTTTGAGCCTTACCTATTCAAGGCACAGTGGGGGTGACAACAGCCTTTGCCAGTATCCAAAAGGCCAGGAGTGATAGGTGCAAGCCATCCGTAGCAGGTGGAGCATCGTGTCTTGCTCAGCATTTCATCCCAGGCTGACAGGCATTGGATCCCCTTTGACTAACAGCAATACCTAAGCCAATTATTGTAATTGATCATCTTGTCTTCATATTGTGGCATCATGCTTGGTGAGGGTAGGATGTTAATCAGGGTCATCAAGTTTGCATATACTACATGGTGTTACATTGCTTAACACATGGCAATCATGCCTCAGGTGGAGCTGCAGGGCTGTCTATGTTGGATGCACATACTACACTCCCTGTACATGTTTGAAAGCAGGTTGTGTCAACTTAGGCATCCCTTTTACTATATGTGTGAGTCAGAGAGAGGTATCATTTCCAGGGTTCCTACTGAGCCAGTGTATGTGCTATGCGTTGCCTCTTTGCCAAGGCCAAGGCATACTGGGCACGCCTCCATCTGCCTACTGGGGCAGACTCAAGTTGTTCCTCCTACGAGTCACGCTCTGCCTGTGATGGCCTTGGCAATGGTGGGGGGCTGTTTGGCCCAACCCTATGCTGGTCCTGCTGCAGCTGTTTTTGCAGAATCATATTATGTAGCATAGCACATACCATGACAATTTGGGTACATGTAGTTGGTGAGTACTGCAAGGCTCCACCAGATGTGTACAGGCACCGGAACCATGACCTCAGCAACCCAAACACACGCTCGATTACATTTCGTGTTTGTGCATGTGCCTCATTATAGCGTTCTTGTTCAGGTGTGTGTGCATTTCTGATGGGTGTCATCAGCCATGGCTCCAGTGCGTAGCCAGCATCCCCCACTAAGTGACCATGTGGGATGTCCCCATTGGCAAATTTCTGGTACAGCTGCATCAAATGCCAGATATGGGAATCATGGTAGCTTCCAGGGCAGCCAGCACACACATTCATTATTATGCCCTGGGCATCACACATGACCTGGCAGTTGATGGAGGGGAAGCCCTTGCGGTTAATGTAGGCCCTACCCCGCTCACCAGCTGGTGCTTTGATGCGTATATGCTTGCAGTCTATTGCACCCACTACCTCAGGGTATTCCGCTATTTGCTGGAAGAGACGCATATTGCTGGCCAATACCTCACGGGAATTGGGGAAATATACATGTTCACCGACATGTGCTGACATGGCATCCAGGAACTGGTGCAGTACCCTGGATGCTGATGCCTGGGATATCCCCATCATATCACCAGTTGGTCTCTGGAAGATACCTGTTGCTAGTATTCTTAGGCCAACACATACCTTGGTTTCCACTGGGATGGGTTCCCCTCTGTTGGTTCTGTGTGTGAGGCGTGGCCTGCACAGCTCAACAATTTGCTGTAGGAGGTCTCTGTCCACTCTATAGCGCTCCACTATCTCCAGCTCATGTAACCCCTGGCAGGTGACCCTGGGCCTGTACACTCTTCTCCGTCTCCTCACTGTGGGTTGTCCGGCAGCATTTGCATAGTCACCACCCTCAGCATGTTGCATATGTCTCCTTATAACAGCTATGGCAGCCCCTAGCATTTTTGGTCTGAGTGAAGCTTTTTCAGTTTTCACTTCTAATAGCTTACTCCTCTGTTGCAGTGTCTCTTGAGAGAAACATACTGCACTGTTGTTTGCAGAGTTTTAAGTACTGGGCTGGGCTACTGTTCTGCCTGTGTAATTGCCTGCTTCGGATTGTTTTCACCTGCTAGCTCTGCCAGTATTCCCTGCT
Organism: Protopterus annectens; assembly: GCF_019279795.1. Lineage (NCBI taxonomy): Eukaryota > Metazoa > Chordata > Ceratodontiformes > Protopteridae > Protopterus > Protopterus annectens. The sequence continues at coordinate 1,074,016,498 of NC_056748.1, forward strand.
AGCTTCCCACTATTTCTTCTGCTTCCTTTTTCCTTTCTGTTTCCTCAGGGGGGAGCGACGAGCATACAAGCGCAAACACGCTCACAGCGGCCAACACGCGCGCACACATGCTTAGACGGACTAGAATCTGCTTATTCGGGTTAAACCGTGCGCACACCAGCGCAAACATGCTTACAGATCTTTAAACAGGCTTCTACTTGCTTACTCCAGCTTAAACGCATGCACTCACGCTTACACGCGCGCACTCTATCTTATTCATGCCTCCCAGCGCGCACACATGCGCATGCACGCCCAGAAAGAAACGTTGGTGTTATCCATAGTGTACACCTTCCATTTCTTGGCTTTCCCATGCGTACTTGTTGACACTCCTCTTTCCATGATGTGTGACTGACATCTTTCACATGCCACTGTGCTCCAATGAGCTTCATTTCTGTCATACATATCCCCCTGTCATGTCACCTATCTCCTACTCTGTTACTCCCCCTTATCCTACTCCTACACTCCAGGAAATGTGCTCATTTGCTATGTAACAGTGCGATTCACTATCTTACCACTCATTTACATAGGATTGCCTACTAATGCTTAGTTACATGTCTTACACTCAGCTTCCCCCCTTAGCAACCCCTACTCGGTGGCCATGTTGTTTTCAGACTGCTATTCCCTTACATTGTAAATTCATGTTTTGCATAAAACCCACGTTTGTGGGTTTTAAATTTTTATTTTTCTGTTTTTTACAGCGCAGCCCGTTTGTGCGGCGCTGCGCTACATTTAAACATCGGCGATCGCCGAAAAAAAAAAAATTATTTCATTTTTGCATTGGGGTACGTTGCCAGTGGCCACATATTTGGCCTTTGGCATGCTGCCTGGAACATATGCAACCTTTATTTGGAGCTGACAAGGCTCCATTGTGTTATTTGCAGAACGGTACTCAGTTGTCAACTGAGTACATTTCTGCAGATAACACGGCTCTTACACGGACAGGTTTCTGCTTCCTGGATTGCTAAATTACCTAATTTGCATGCCTTTCAGCTGCAAGTGAGGTAATTAGCATATCCATGCCTTGTTCGTGTAAGAGCCGTTTTAGGAGCTCTCTTACACGCCCCTACAGGCTGTTCCTGGAGCGCTATGGCTGCATGGAGTCTTACACTACTCTTAGACTCCATGCAAGCCATCGTGAATCCTGCCCTCTGTGTTATATAACAAAGCAGTGCCCTTTTTAGTATGTTTTCTCTTTACTTTACAGACCATGTGTGTTACATAACAGAGCAGTGCCGTTTTAGTATGTTTTCCCTTTACTTTACAGACCCTGTGTGTTATATAACAAAGCAGTGCCCTTTTAGTACATTTTCTCTTTACTTTACAGACCATGTGTGTTACATAACAGAGCAGTGCCGTTTTAGTATGTTTTCTCTTTACTTTACAGACCCTGTGTGTTATATAACAAAGCAGTGCCCTTTTTAGTATGTTTTCTTTACTTTACAGACCCTGTGTGTTATATAACAAAGCAGTGCCCTTTTAGTATGTTTTCTCTTTACTTTACAGACCCTGTGTGTTATATAACAAAGCAGGGCCCTTTTTAGTATGTTTTCTCTTTACTTTACAGACCCTGTGTGTTATATAACAAAGCAGTGCCCTTTTTAGTATGTTTTCTCTTTACTTTACAGACCCTGTGTGTTATATAACAAAGCAGTGCCCTTTTTAGTATGTTTTCTCTTTACTTTACAGACCCTGTGTGTTATATAACAAAGCAGTGCCCTTTTTAGTACATTTTCCCTTTACTTTACAGACCCTGTGTGTTATATAACAAAGCAGTGCCCTTTTTAGTATGTTTTCTCTTTACTTTACAGACCCTGTGTGTTATATAACAAATCAGTGCCATTTTTAGTATATTTTCTCTTTACTTTACAGACCCTGTGTGTTATATAACAAAGCAGGGCCCTTTTAGTATGTTTTCTCTTTACTTTACAGACCCTGTGTGTTATATAACAAAGCAGTGCCCTTTTAGTACATTTTCTCTTTACTTTACAGACCCTGTGTGTTATATAACAAAGCAGTGCCCTTTTAGTACATTTTCCCTTTACTTTACAGACCCTGTGTGTTATATAACAAAGCAGTGCCCTTTTAGTACATTTTCCCTTTACTTTACAGACCCTGTGTGTTATATAACAAAGCAGTGCCCTTTTAGTATGTTTTCTCTTTACTTTACAGACCCTGTGTGTTATATAACAAAGCAGGGCCCTTTTTAGTATGTTTTTCTTTACTTTACAGATCCTGTGTTATATAACAGAGCAGTGCCCTTTTTAGTATGTTTTCTCTTTACTTTACAGACCCTGTGTGTTATATAACAAAGCAGTGCCCTTTTAGTACGTTTTCTCTTTACTTTACAGACCCTGTGTATTATATAACAAAGCAGTGCCCTTTTAGTATGTTTTCTCTTTACTTTACAGACCCTGTGTGTTACATAACAGAGCAGTGCTCTTTTAGTATGTTTTCTCTTTACTTTACAGACCCTGTGTGTTATATAACAGAGCAGGGCCCTTTTTAGTATATTTTCTCTTTACTTTACAGACCTTGTGTGTTACATAACAGAGCAGTGCTCTTTTAGCATATTTTCTCTTTACTTTACAGACCCTGTGTGTTATATAACAAAGCAGTGCCCTTTTAGTATGTTTTCTCTTTACTTTACAGACCCTGTGTGTTACATAACAGAGCAGTGCCCTTTTTAGTATATTTTCTCTTTACTTTACAGACCTTGTGTGTTACATAACAGAGCAGTGCTCTTTTAGTATGTTTTCTCTTTACTTTACAGACCCTGTGTGTTATATAACAGAGCAGGGCCCTTTTTAGTATATTTTCTCTTTACTTTACAGACCTTGTGTGTTACATAACAGAGCAGTGCTCTTTTAGTATATTTTCTCTTTACTTTACAGACCTTGTGTGTTACATAACAGAGCAGTGCTCTTTTAGCATATTTTCTCTTTACTTTACAGACCCTGTGTGTTATATAACAAAGCAGTGCCCTTTTAGTATGGAGCAGTGCCCTTTTAGTATGTTTTCTCTTTACTTTATTTTACAGACATTTATCTGTTTCTTTTTCTTCCTTGTTATTGTTTGCGAAAGTCTTTCTTTCTTTTTTGTTTCCTTCTAAACACTCTGAATCATCAGATTGCTGAATATTTGCATGTAGAATTCCAAAGTTGTTTGTGGTATTTTTTTGTGCAATAGAGGTTGAGTGATCTTAACATACAATACACACTTCCTTTCCTAAATGTGCTGTATTAGCTGTTGCCCAACATTATTAATCTTACCAGTCCAGTCATTAATATATGAAACAACGGTTGTCCAAGCCGTGCCAAGCCTAGATTCACTACTAATAATGGTGAGCAAACCACCCAGTGTTTGACACGAGGAACACAGATCACCAGTGTTATCAGGTGTTACCTTCAAATATACATATCATTTAGTACACTGTACAAGATATTTGTGATTTAGTAAACTGATGGCAAATTAATTGCATACTCATTTAAATAAAAAAAATTCCATACTCCCAGAAAGACAGAGTAGAGCCTGGCCATTAATAAAAATTATCCCCCAAGAGCAGGAAATAGTTAATCCCACCAGGAAAAGGCAGCAGTTCTCTGAATGTAACTCACTGGCTAACAAGAACACCCAGAGTGACAGGGTGCACCCTTACTGCATCTCTTTCTTAACCTCTGCCTCTTTTGATAATCATTTTTGCCACCCCCCCATGTCCCTATTTCCAGCCTCATAGATCTATTCATGCCTTGTACCTGCAAGCTCTGGGAAAATACAAGCATAAGCCTTTGTCAAGTGGTTCTTCCTTCGTCAAGGAAAGTTCACCTTAATTGACTCACTGTGACACTGTTGCCCCTCCATTCATAAAATATACCATAATACTAAGAACTGGACTGCATGTAAAGGTGAAGAATAGGCTCTAAAAGATGTTAGACCTTTCATGCTGCCACACTTCTTTTTGTCTGTGTCACACTGAAGTGTTTTGCAGCTTTTAAAGCTGCATTGACTTTCTGCAGTGGCTGGCACTGTCTGCTGTTAATACTGCAGTGCTGGGTTACAGCTTCGCAGTGCTGGAAGGTGCTTAACAAAGCTTGGTTAAGAAACTTTCTTACATCAGACAGGTGCTTAACAATGTTTTTTCCTAAATTTGAAGAGTAATAGCAGCACTCCATATACTACCCTTATTTAGATCTGTTGTAGCACAGTGGCTACTAAAAAGCTGTTACATATTGTTTAATGTGCTGTTTGCTATTAAAATGCTGTGTAGCTGGTTGCTTTGAGCTGGTGTGTTTACACCAAGCTATCTGTAATGAAGGTAATGATGCTGTGTATACACCAAACATTACGGTAAAGCATGCACTAGCAGAGAGTAATTTGAAACATTTTAAAGTGAATTTAAAAGCAAAGGCTGTGGCACAAGATGGCATCAACATTTGCCTGTCACAGAGATGGAGTTCTGTGACCAAGTTCTAGGGACTCTTGGAGAATATCAATCAGAAAACTGAATAGAAGGAACACTGGAATACCAGGAAGCTGCTTTTAAACATACTTCAGATATGAAAACCTTATGTTTGAATTACGAGCAAAATAACTGCTGATTGTGATCGGGGGGGGGGGGGGTTGGCATAATAGTTAAGGTGTTTACCTCACAGACCCAAGGTTTATGATTTGCTTCTTACCTTTGAGTGAAATTGGCTAGGCTTAAAATAGTCCACAGGGGCAACTAACCTACTATTTACCTATAAACATATGAATAAACCTCAGTCTGACTCATGGTGGGGTACAGGAACAAGTGAAATATAAGGCATCTTTTATTTTAGATTGAATTTTCTGAAATAGAATTGGGTTGTTTTTATCTTATGTTAAAGATCTCAAAGAAAACAAAATGCGTGAAATTTAAAACACCATCTCTACTGTAATATATTCCATACCAGTGGAGACTGAACATAATTTTGTTAATATACCAAACAGAAGAGAGATTTTTTTTCTCTGTAAGTGAATTCTCATTTTTATTCAGTCAAAAAGTTTATGGAAGTTAAGCTGCAGACCACCACAAAAAATTACATAAGTACATGATGGCCCTTCAGGAAAAAAATTTAGTGCACCAGGAGCATCTACAGATTATAACAACTATGTAGGCCGCTCTAAAAACAGCCCTACCCCTAAAGAAAATCAGCCAAAATTATGATACTGAAGCACAATTATTTGCTTTTGAGAGTTATGCTACCCAGGAGATTTGTTTTCTCAAAGTTAACATAGACTTGGATGATGAGTTTTTTTTTTGTACTATACGAACCTAAAAATGACCTGCAACTTAGGGTTGGTGTGTCTCCTGAAATACTAGTATGCTGCAAATCAGGTCACATGACTCTTTTCATTCCAAATGTATGTTTTATGTCCTTCACATAACCATTTAATTTATTTCTAATTTATTTCTAAAATTTGTTAGTGTTCCTGGACGGCTCACTCCAAGATTTAAATCATTCCACACCCTAGGAATAACTGTTTTTGTTAACTTCCAGCCTATACAGTGTCCCTCTGATCCTATTTTTGTAATACTGCTCATCAGAAACATTTCAAGATCATTTCTTAACTGAGAGTTTAAAAGAGCTTTAAAGGCCAAAGTGTGACTTTTAGGTATCTATATGAAATACTTTTAATTCTTTTAGTTTATTAATACAGCTCAAGTTCAGAACTCTTCTTATTTTTCCAAACAGTTTCATCTGTGGAGATTTATTTTCTGTTTATTAATTCTATTTCATTCATTGGCTTGTAATTTATTTCTGTTACATGAGATTTAAGATAAACCCCACTTCCACCTTAAGTTCCCAAATTCATTATTTGCTGACTTAACTACAGGGACTCCCTTCCTAATCCAATTTGTAAATCCAAATTAGGACCAATGAGAGCATACTCTGCTCCCTCTTGGTATTGCAGTTTAGACCACTGATTTCTGATCTTACTTTAATCTGACTAAAATAGTTATCTAACACAGTCTTCAAATGAGTTTAATAATGCAGGAATTTTACAATCATCTGCAAATTAGCAAACCCAAAATGTATCAGATGTTGGGAACTCTGTAACAATGATATTAAATAATATAGGGTACAAAATGAAGCCCTGCAGAACCCCAGATTGAATTCTCATCCAAGAAGACTGGGTATACTGTTTATGCAAGCTTCCTTGAAAGTAACCAACCTCCTATCCATCTAATAATAAACGGACTAACGTTTAGCTTGGATAGCTTCCCTAATTTTTGGCCATGGAACATGGTGCTCAATGCTCTGGGTATAGTAAGATATAAAGCTGCACACCCAATTCCTCTGTCTGTTAGGCTGGACATTTTCTCATAAAACTTTTTTTTTTGACACATCAGTGTATATCCCTAACATAATAACTCATACTAGCATTCATCAGTAATGGGCCCATAATTATTTTCCTTAATTATATGTTTAAATAAATAGTGTATGAAACACTTTCATGTTTTGGAAGTCAAACTGAGTGTGTAATAACTAGAAACACTGTCTCTACTTCCACCTTTATAAAGAGGTACAACTAATGGTTCAGTCCAGACACTGGGATCAATTCCTCTATGAATAAGGTCATAAAACTTATATGTTAATGGAGGCCACATATCTATTCCCCCTTTCCACTGATAATGATAACCTGACTTTCAGCTGAGAGATGTTTACCAGTCTCCATTGATAAGAATCTAGCTGTGAGCAATAGGATAAAACTCTCCCTATAGGATGGGAGAACCAAAAGCTGCTACTTTCCCTAACTCCCTACCTATCTATTCCTTGTCTGTGCTGAATTCAGGGACCAGACCCTCTATGCCATAAAGCCAGCACCCTTACTAATCAAGTTTTGATAAATACTTTGATACCTGACTCCCTATATAATGACATAACCTAGCCCCTGAATTTTCTCTCATCTCTACATCTGCTAATACCAAGAAAAAAAAGTCACTGTACCAAGCCATAAGCTTACTGTATATCTTTACTATGCACTCTCATTGAAATGGCCCAACACTCAGTATCTATTTCTTCAGTTTGCCCCTTCACAAATCTCTCGTGGTTCTTGACTATCAACAGCAAAATTTTAGACTCCAGCCTATTGGAAGATGCTCCAGTTAACAATTTAGCATCAACTTTCATTAAGGAAATGGAGTGATAGTTGCCTGGAAATGTTTTCCTTTCCTCATTTTTGATACACTTACCTAAGTAAAGGAACAGGGAAGCTTCCCCATCTCTCCGGTATCAGTAACAAGATAATGGAGATATTGCTCAGTTATTCTGACCTTTATGCACAAATGAAAGACAGTCTGACTATACGATTCTACCAAAAGCTGCATTATATTTGTTATCGGTAACAGAAAAATCATACTACCTTTCCTTAAGGTGTGGAATACAACACTTCCAAAATATAGCTGTACTCTGTAGAAATTACAAAAGAAGTAAAAACATAAATATGTGTCTGTAGGAGTAACCCTTCCTATTACTGAGCTAGTACCTTCCCTTTCCAAATATTGAGTCAAGATATTTGGCTGAATCTCAAAACACTGAAAAAGAACAGCTTTGCACTCATTTCACTGAATACTCACTATCAAACTACAACTAGTAGGAAACATCATACAGTGAACTGCTAATGTGATTTCTATTTGTTTACTGTTAGTTATTCAGAGTGTGTGTGTGTGTGTGTGTGTGTGTGTGTGTGTGTGTGTGTGTGTGTGTGTGTGTGTGTGTGTGATCTTTCTCCATTCTCCAGAAACTGTCAAATTGTATAGCCTTAATATTTTTAAATAGGAGATGACGGAGGGTAAAGCCACCAACATGAGGGTATACACGGGATATAGACCCTACAAACCACAATTTTAAGGTACTTTTCACTGCATTATATTTTCTACTAATTGTAATTCAGTAAAATGAGTTTTCAACCTTTTTTTGTTTCAAGGTTTTGAGATTTAATTATATGCAATTCTTCCATATGACACATACTCCTAATTGTAGCCCATTCCTCAGTATCTTGGTATATTTTATGATAATTCTTTAAGTATCTGTAGATAATAAAAACAAAACTCCATATTGATAGGGAAAAACAGTAAGTCTACATAACCACTAGCAAGCACTTATTTTTGCTCCACAATAACACTCAAGCCATCAACCTTAAATACCAAGGCACATCTGTCTCCTATGGTGTTAAGGTTGATTACAACCCTTCCTAGAAGTGGTCTGCAAATATTTAAGTGTGGATCTTAATTTTCTGTAGGCTGAGGGAACAGCAGGACTCTCCGTTTGTGGCATCACACGTGGTTTTTCACAGATGATTCTGTGGTATGGCCTAACATCATCTTTCATGCAGTTTGCTGTCCATATCAGCATATCAGGGATGGCCCTTCCTTATAAAAACATTCTGAATGGCATATCCAAGTACATCAGCTGACTTGATGCCTCCCAGCACAACCTCCTGAACTCGGCCAGGAGTCACATGACTGGTGAGGGAAACTACCTCTTTCTGCCCAGAATAGGTGAGCTGGTATTGATTGCTGACTTCCAGCATCCCTTGTTTACTCATCCAGTGTCCAGAGTGATAGCTGATCCCAGGACATCAGAGCATAGTTAAGGCATTGCCTGCTTGCCCCACAAAAAGGGATTAAGCAGCTCTTTTTTTGCAATTTGAAGTGAAGGGGTGCTTCTAAAACAGATGAGAGATATGACCAGCAAACTAAGAAAATATTAGAATCATTACTCTTAATATGTTGTTATAACAAAAGACCTAAAAAATCATACTTAAAGAAAGATAATTCTTATCATTTTAAATGTAATAGCAAAAAATGTGGTTTTGGTATATGCAGACTGACATCCACTCATCCGATCTGTTGCTGTTTCATCTTCTTTTGTGGCATTTTCTCGTGTGGTACACAACATAAGGATGATTGTCTTATCCTGAAAATGTTATAAGAAAGTTTTATATGCCTTTAGAGAGAGTTAACATTTGTAGGTAAAATCTATTTAAGGTTAGAGTGGCCATTAGAAATTAACAAAATTAAATTTCTGAAACACTGAGTTTAAACCAATAGTTCAGTTACTGACGTGTTCTGGTTAGCAAATACTAAGAATATAGGACCATTACAGCACTAGGATTAGAATAAACTATAATTGTCTTTATAAAGGCTTTGATGTTCAGCTATTTTAAAATTTTGTGGAATAAAATGTGATATTAAAATTATTCTCTAATTGAATATATTCTTTATCTTTGGGGTATGAAAGCAATTTTTGGAAATTTTATAAGACAGTCTATTCACAGCTCCTCTTTCCAGTTTTGCACATGGGGTTGGGGGTGTCACTTCAATGGTGAAAATCATCTAGTGCCAATGATCACACCACTGGGGGGGGGGGGCTAACCCTGCCACAGGTATTCTTCCATACCATGTGTCCACACACACACACACACACACACACACACACACACACACACACACACACACACACACACACACACACACTTGCACAAACACACACGCATGCACACACATGCACACACACATGCACAAACACACAGACATGCGCACAATGCATACAGAGACACACACAATGCATACAAATGAACACACACTACACACACACACACACACACACACACACACACACACACACGCACACACTGCCAATTTAGATTGTACATTCCACTTACTGCAGACACATCACAGAAAGCAAACCAGCCAAGAATTGAACCAGAGAAGGTCTTCCTGTGAGTCAGCAACAGTAGGTGCTGCTCCACTGTGCCATCCCTTATAGGACAGTATCCTAGTCTAACGTGGTAAACATTTCATGACAATGTAACAAACTGTATTGGAAATCCAGCCCTTTTTAATACAAGAGCAAACACACAAGTGAAAGTGAGACTAAAACGATGTCAGAAGTATTAGTGGTAACAATGCTGACTTAATGGAGGTGCTGGAGCAAGTGACACGCACTTCAAATGAGTAGTACTTTTTTGCTTTCTTTGCCCCCACTGTGTATTAATCATCATCCACCTCCAAGGCCAATCAGACCTTTTTTTTACACATTACCCAGGCAAGAATCATCCAGAAGCCAACATTCAGACAGCCATCAGGGGTTATTCAAGGTTTTCTTTAGTATCTCCATCCCTATCACCCACACACAGTGTAGGAGAGAAACATACACTGGGATTACAGTGAATGAAATCTCCTCACTTCCACACGAGGCATTCCCTCCAGGCATCCCTGCCCCAGCTCCGTGAGGCATGAGTGGTCAGCTTCCTGGTTTCCACCAGGAATTAAGCACTGCCCAGTGTGTCACTACATGTGCACAACCCCCTCCTTCCTCTCCTTGGGAGAGATGAGCACCCCTTCACTTCATCCCATCCTAGTTGCCTGTGATACAGTTGATAATCTGTCCATTTGTCACAGAGCCAGGATAGTAATATGTATGTACCTCATACCACCTAGGATATACACACCTTTTTAATGTTTTATCCCAGATTATGGAAAATGATTGAAAAGAAGTAATTAATTCTCCAGATTCTCTTCTTTTTACTCCATCAAACGCTAGCAATTAAGTTTTAAAGCCAGTCCTCATTATCTTATCTTCAAACCTTACTGTAATGCAGGTGTTTGAAAATAAGAACAACTAACTGCAAACATAATTCTAGTCTATATTGTTGGTTTGCTGCTTGTTTTAGGGCCAACTACTCAAATACCGCAGGTCTCCAAATTGATCCTAGTACATCTAGCAGGTTATAGTGCCCTCAGATTTGCAAATGGTAGGAATAACTTGATCCAAGTAGTAGAGTAACAGTGCAACAATTTGTTCATTTCCAACAATTTTAGTACTTCAATTGAATGAGAACCTGTGAAGATATGAGCAAACAAAACTAGCATGCATATTTGTGGAATTATGCAACAAAAGGTCATTATTCAAAGGTCAGGCAAAGATGAAAAATAAGGTTAGCACATTCTTTTTGATGGTGGTAGATTTGTGTGTTAACAGCACTGAAGAGGATATCAATTTTGAATCGATGAAAGTGTTTGTGTTTGTACTGAAAGCAATTACATCAAGTCTTATGTATGTTTGCAGGGAGTGTTTGAGGGGAAAAAAATTGCCAAAATATATATTTTTAGATGCTGATATATCACAGTCCTGACTTAGTGACAGTAGTAACTGATAGATACAACCGATTAATTCTGTGCAGTAATACTGCTGTTAATGATCTTTCACTTTGGTTACATATATTTTCTTACTGAGGCAATATGGCCTTGGAAGCTAGGTATGTTATGTATGGTACATGCTAGTGAGAAGCTAGGTATGTTATGTATGGTACATGCTAGTGAGAAGCTAGGTATGTTACGTATGGTACATGCCAGTGAGAAGCTAGGTATGTTATGTATGGTACATGCTAGTGAGAAGCTAGGTATGTTATGTATGGTACATGCTAGTGAGAAGCTAGGTATGTTACGTATGGTACATGCCAGTGAAAAGCTAGGTATGTTATGTATGGTACATGCTAGTGAGAAGCTAGGTATGTTATGTATGGTACATGCCAGTGAGAAGCTAGGTATGTTATGTATGGTACATGCCAGTGAGAAGCTAGGTATGTTATGTATGGTACATGCCAGTGAGAAGCTAGGTATGTTAGGTATGGTACATGCCAGTGAGAAGCTAGGTATGTTAGGTATGGTACATGCCAGTGAGAAGCTAGGTATGGTACATGCCAGTGAGAAGCTAGGTATGTTATGTATGGTACATGCCAGTGAGAAGGTAGGTATGTTAGGTATGGTACATGCTAGTGAGAAGCTAGGTATGTTATGTATGGTACATGCTAGTGAGAAGGTAGGTATGTTATATATGGTACATGCTAGTTAGAAGCTTGGTATGGTACATGCTAGTGAGAAGCTAGGTATGTTATGTATGGTACATGCTAGTGAGAAGCTAGGTATGTTATGTATGGTACATGCTAGTGAGAAGCTAGGTATGTTAGGTATGGTACATGCTAGTGAGAAGCTAGGTATGTTATATATGGTACATGCCTACCTAACATACTAGTGAGAAGCTAGGTATGTTACGTATGGTACATGCTAGTAAGAAGCTAGGTATGTTATGTATGGTACATGCTAGTGAGAAGCTGGGTATGTTATGTATGGTACATGCTAGTGAGAAGCTAGGTATGTTAGGTATGGTACATGCTAGTGAGAAGCTAGGTATGTTATGTATGGTACATGCTAGTGAGAAGCTAGGTATGTTACGTATGGTACATGCTAGTAAGAAGCTAGGTATGTTATGTATGGTACATGCCAGTGAGAAGCTAGGTATGTTAGGTATGGTACATGCTAGTGAGAAGCTAGGTATGTTATATATGGTACATGCCTACCTAACATACTAGTGAGAAGCTAGGTATGTTACGTATGGTACATGCTAGTAAGAAGCTAGGTATGTTATGTATGGTACATACTAGTGAGAAGCTAGGTATGTTACGTATGGTACATGCTAGTGAGAAGCTAGGTATGTTATGTATGGTGCATGTCAGTGAGAAGCTAGGTATGTTAGGTATGGTACATGCCAGTAAGAAGCTAGGTATGTTATGTATGGTACATGCTAGTGAGAAGCTAGGTATGTTATGTATGGTACATGCTAGTGAGAAGCTAGGTATGTTATGTATGGTACATGCTAGTGAGAAGCTAGGTATGTTATGTATGGTACATGCTAGTGAGAAGCTAGGTATGTTACGTATGGTACATGCTAGTAAGAAGCTAGGTATGTTATGTATGGTACATGCCAGTGAGAAGCTAGGTATGTTACGTATGGTACATGCTAGTAAGAAGCTAGGTATGTTATGTATGGTACATGCCAGTGAGAAGGTAGGTATGGTACATGCCAGTGAGAAGTTAGGTATGTTATGTATGGTTCATGCTAGTAAGAAGCTAGGTATGTTATGTATGGTACATGCCAGTGAGAAGGTAGGTATGGTACATGCCAGTGAGAAGTTAGGTATGTTATGTATGGTTCATGCCAGTGAGAAGCTAGGTATGTTATGTATGGTACATGCTAGTGAGAAGCTAGGTATGTTATATATGGTACATGCTAGTTAGAAGCTTGGTATGGTACATGCTAGTGAGAAGCTAGGTATGTTATGTATGGTACATGCTAGTGAGAAGCTAGGTATGTTATGTATGGTACATGCTAGTGAGAAGCTAGGTATGTTATGTATGGTACATGCTAGTTAGAAGCTAGGTATGGTACATGCTAGTAAGAAGCTAGGTATGTTAGGTATGGTACATGCCAGTGAGAAGCTAGGTATGTTATGTATGGTACATGCTAGTGAGAAGCTAGGTGTGTTATGTATGGTACATGCTAGTGAGAAGCTAGGTATGTTAGGTATGGTACATGCTAGTGAGAAGCTAAGTATGTTATGTATGGTACATGCTAGTGAGAAGCTAGGTATGTTATGTATGGTACATGCTAGTGAGAAGCTGGGTATGTTATGTATGGTACATGCTAGTGAGAAGCTAGGTATGTTATGTATGGTACATGCTAGTGAGAAGCAAGGTATGTTAGGTACGGTATGCATAACGGTACAAAATATACCGAACCTACAGACATAGCCAACATCCTGGCAGACAGATTCAGCGCAAACTCCCCCCCCCCCCCAAAGGAGCAAATACCTATCCCAACTGAATGTAACCTCCCTGACATCACAGATGCACAGGTGAAAGCTGACCTCTCCAAAGCAAAAAACACAGCAACTATGGGACCGGACGGTGTCCCAGGCTGTGTCTTACATGAGTTCCAAGAAGAACTGAACCCTCACATTAAGTCACTTTTCAAACTTAGCCTTACTACAGGATATGTACCCAAAGAATGGCTTACAGCTACAGTGGTCCCACTCCACAAAGGTGGTGCCACAACGGACCCCAAAAACTATCGCCCCATAAGCCTGACTAGTCTGGTCTGTAAAGCTATGGAGTGTATTATCATGGAACTCATAAACAAAGACATTGGGAGCCTCCAGACACTGGACCCTACCCAATTCGGCTTTGTTAAGGGCAGATCTTGCCTCTTAAACTTAGTTGATTTCTTTGAAACAGTTACCAAAGCCATAGATGAGGGCAAGGTAGTCTACACAGCCTACCTGACCTCGCAAAAGCCTTCAACACAATACCCCACTCGGGCATCATAAATAAGCTTACCAGCTTAAATATCAACCCCTATATCACAAGATGGGTTGCAAACTGGCTCAAAGATATAACCCACATGGTCAGAATCGCAGGTGCCATGTCCGAATCCAAACCAGTTACAAGTGGCGTCCTACAGGGCTCAGTTCTGGGACCTCTCTTGTTCGGTATATACTTCTCTGAGGTTCAGGCTAACACTGGGGGATTATGGCTGACAAAGATCACAGATGACTGCAAACTGGGGGCCATAATCGAATCTTCAGCTGACACAAACATCCTCCGAAAGGGTCTCACAGAGATGGATGCTTGGTGCCAGAGCCACGGCCTCAAGCTAAATGCTAAAAAGTGCATAGTCATCCCCTTTGGGAAAAACAAGGTGCCCACAAATTACCACATAGGTGGTAATCCATTAAGTACGGAAGAAGTAATTATAAATTTGGGGACCAACGTAGATAGTAATCTCTCCTTTAATAATCACGTTGCCAAAGTGGTTAGAAAGACCTTCTATATAGCCCACCTTATCACGAAACGGTTCGCATCTAGATCAAGAGAGGTCATTGTGCCCCTCTACTCATCACTCATCAGGCCCATAATTGAATACAATGCCCCTTTTGGGATGTACCTTACCTGACACCTGCAGCAACTGGAGAGACCCCAAAAGTACCTCACCAAGAGGATCATGGGCTACAAACAGATGTCCTATGCAGCTCGACTAAAGAAACTCCAGCTCTACTCAGTTGCTTACCGCCGACTCAGAGGCGATCTATGCCTGACGTACAAAGCCATGTCAAACCCAGAATTAATGGACATGCTCCACAAAATCCAAGTCCCTTAGAGCTACACGGTCCAGGGACCTAAACCTCAGCACAAAAATAAATAGGACATGCTGGAGGGACAGATTAATTTCCCAGAGGCTCCCCTCACTCTGGAATAGAATCCCAATTCATGTTAGACATAGCTCCTCGCTGACCCTCTTCAAGCGAAATCTGGACGTGTGGATGGGAAATCGCAAATTCACCTCTGGGATCTCTTCTGTGTCCCTGCTAGACAGAGGCACAGTAAACTAATCTTAAAAGGGTACCTTCTGTGACCTACTTTACAGAGGCACAGTAGGCTAATCTAATAGGGAGGCGGAAGCCAAATACACTCTGGCTAGGCTTATAAATGCCTTAGGGCAGATAGCCTAGTATCTACCTATGAACCTATGAACCTATGGTACATAGGTTCATAGGTTCATAGGTTCATACTAGGCTATCTGCCCGAGGGCATTTACAAGCCTAGCCCATAGTTTTGTGGCTTACGCCACCCCTTTAGTATGGGGAACTATACCCATTATTTTGCTGTGCCTCTGTCGAGCAGTGACACTGAGGTAATCCCTGGGGTATATCTGCGATCTCCCATCCATTGGTCAAGATTTCTCTTGAACAAGGCCAGCGAGGTGCTCTGCCTCACATATACCGGGATTTTATTCCACAGCATAGGGAGTCTTTGGGTGATGAATCTATCCCTCCAGCACATCCTATTAATAGCCGTGTCGAGGTTTAAGTCTCCTGCCCTTGTGGCTCTGACGGATCTAGATTTTTTGAGGTGAAGCATATTCATCAAATCTGGGTTTGACATGGCCTTGTATGTTAGGCAAAGGTCACCTCTGAGCAAGCGGTAAGCGACTGAATAGAGCTGGAGTTCTTTCAGTCGGGCAGCATAGGACAGATGTTTGAGACCCTTTATCCTTTTGGTGAGGAACTTTTGTGGCCTCTTCAGCTGCTGCAAGTGTCGGGTCAGATACATTCCGAATGGGGTATTGTACTCAATCATTGGTCTGATGAGTGATAAAATACCCTTGTAAGTGTCAAACCCCAGACCCTGGGCTCACCAGACTGCATGCAGTGCCACCAAGCCATGCTAGTGAGAAGCTGGGTATGTTATGTATGGTACATGCTAGTGAGAAGCTAGGTATGTTATGTATGGTACATGCTAGTAAGAAGCTAGGTATGTTATGTATGGTACATGCTAGTGAGAAGCTAGGTATGTTATATATGGTACATGCTAGTTAGAAGCTTGGTATGGTACATGCTAGTGAGAAGCTAGGTATGTTAGGTATGGTACATGCTAGTGAGAAGCTAGGTATGTTATGTATGGTACATGCTAGTGAGAAGCTAGGTATGTTAGGTATGGTACATGCTAGTGAGAAGCTAGGTATGTTATGTATGGTACATGCTAGTAAGAAGCTAGGTATGTTATGTATGGTACATGCTAGTGAGAAGCTAGGTATGTTATGTATGGTACATGCTAGTAAGAAGCTAGGTATGTTATGTATGGTACATGCCAGTGAGAAGCTAGGTATGGTACATGCTAGTGAGAAGCTAGGTATGTTATGTATGGTACATGCCAGTGAGAAGCTAGGTATGTTATGTATGGTACATGCCAGTGAGAAGCTAGGTATGTTATGTATGGTACATGCCAGTGAGAAGCTAGGTATGTTATGTATGGTACATGCCAGTGAGAAGCTAGGTATGGTACATGCTAGTGAGAAGCTAGGTATGTTATGTATGGTACATGCCAGTGAGAAGCTAGGTATGTTATGTATGGTACATGCCAGTGAGAAGCTAGGTATGTTATGTATGGTACATGCCAGTGAGAAGCTAGGTATGTTATGTATGGTACATGCCAGTGAGAAGCTAGGTATGTTATGTATGGTACATGCCAGTGAGAAGCTAGGTATGTTATGTATGGTACATGCCAGTGAGAAGCTAGGTATGTTATGTATGGTACATGCTAGTTAGAAGCTAGGTATGGTACATGCCAGTGAGAAGCTAGGTATGTTATGTATGGTACATGCTAGTTAGAAGCTTGGTATGGTACATGCTAGTGAGAAGGTAGGTATGTTATATATGGTACATGCTAGTGAGAAGCTAGGTATGAAAGTGAGAAGGTAGGTATGTTATGTATGGTACATGCTAGTGACAGTATCTGAAGGAAAACGGTTTTGGCAAATGCTACTTTGATGTTTCAAGTCATGCAATGTGCACATTTTAAACTATAAGATGATATGCTGTTATAACCTTTTCATAATCTATTTTATTTGTGACAATACATACAAAGATTATTAGAATTATATGTTTTGTTGGTGGTCATTTTCTTAAACCACTGTATATATACTTTTACATAAAGAAAAATGACATATAACTTAGAAGTTGTCTATAATTTGATCAAAAAGCACACGAAAAATTGCTTTATGGAATTAAAAGAACAAATAAAAAAGTTAAATGATAATAAAGCACCCAGTGATGATGGAATTTTACCTGAACTATATAAAATATTACCACATGAGGCACTGGTTATTTTATAGTGAGGATTCTGTGTGGTCAAAAATATATTTAATAGGGTCAATATTAAATCAGCGAATGCTTAGAATAGTGAACACTGATTTATCAACCCTTTAAAAATGAAAGCTTGAAATCCCAAAGACATGAACAGCGATTTTTTTTTTCCCAGGGAAAAAAAAATTGCTGTTCCACAAAACAAACAAACAAACAAAAAAAAAATCACTTCAAAACTCTAAATAAAGTGGGGGGCTTTGCTCCCAACACCCCCCATTGTGGGGGGCTGTACCCTCCACACACACCCTACTTAAATATACCAACTGAGAGATCACACCACAGTGGAGGAAATGGCAAAGTCCTGAAAATGACTCAGCGATTTTTTTCCCTGGGAAAAAAATCACTGTTCCATGTCTTCGGGATGTCAAGCTTTTACTTTTAAAGTTATTTATGCCCTAAGTTGTCCATGTGGATTATATTATATTGGTGAGACCAAAAGAGAATTTCGAATTAGGTTAACAGAACATATAAGGGACATAAGACATAAAAGAGAAAATAAATCTATTGCAACACATTTTAATACCTGTCACAAAGGTGATGTATCTTTATTAAAAGGAACTGTTTTGGAAAGTAATAAGTGTTCATATGATGATGAAAATGTTTTGAAATATAAATTATTGTATAAAGAAAGTATTTTTATCTTAAAGTATATAACTATGGCACCTGTAGGCCTTAATAGTGAATTTAATTGGAAGTGCTTGCCTTAAGTTTTAATAGCATAATTGATTAATTATGTAATTTAGAAGAATTGATTGAATGTTTGGTTTATATATATGCTCATTTTATGTGTAAGTGTTTGTACTCTTGAAAGGTGGCAACACCGAGGAGCTGGAGAATAAAAGAAAGATTTTCATTTCCTTGGTTTTCTTTCACAGTCGGTGAAAAGATTTTCTTTTCTTTTTGTGGTCAGAGTTGTATCGTATTTTACTTTTAAAAGGCTGATAAATCAGCATTCGCTATTTTAAGCATTCGCTCATTTAATATAGACCTATTTGATATTCCTCCGTCTTCGAAATATACACATAGTTCTCCCTCATACCTCTTAACTGTACAGATTTTAGCAGAATGTCCAGATTTTTGTCTTTCATAAAATCGTGGTTTTCTGGCAAATTAGTATCAAATTATTAATGAATGAAGTTAGAAAATGTATTTATTTTATTTATTTAATTTTACATTTGTTGACCGGGATAGTTCGACTGGATCAAAGTCCATTTACAGCGGAGGCTCGGGGAGATAAGCGCCAACATATACACTTACCAACACAAAATGAAGAAAATAAAAAATAATGTAAAATAGAAAATAATGTAAAATAAAAATGCAGATAGAAAATGCATTCCGACTAAATAGTACAAATTTACAGGTAGGTTATTTCCAAAAGTACATAGTTAAGCATTGACTTGACAAGTTTACAGGATAGAAATTACTCTGGTTATAGTTAGGAAAAATTAACAATAGCTATTAGATAAGTAAATTACAATATAAAATAATGACAGGCATTTAAGTTTCAGGCTAAATACCCTTCAGAAAATTCATGACAATGTATCAACTTTGTAAGTTTGCAAGAGCAATATTAAAAAATTGTCCCTATTTTTGGGCCTTTGTCCCCCTTTTATTTATGGCTTTGTCCAGATTTCTTGCTCTAAGAGGTTGAGAGGTATGTTCTCCCTTAATAAAGCAAGATAAAGATTCATCATTAGGTTATTTTATACACCTATAGCTTTATTAAACGTTGATTACAAACTCTTCATGTCTATTTATGCTAACATAATTAAATATTTTATTCCTTTGCCAACTGATGAAGACCAAACAGATTTTATGCTAACTAGACAATCTCATGATAATAAAATAATAATTACATTAATCGATTGCACTAATAATATGAAAAATTAGTTATCAGTAATAAGTTTAGATCTAAATAAAGCCTTTGATTCTACTGATTGGTTCTGCATATCTTCTGTACTTTTCAGACAATTACATATGACTTAATTATCTCTGTCAGAATTCCTATGGCTTTAGTACATTAGATTAATTTGTTTCTCAACTAGTTAAAATTTACAAAGGTACTAAACAAGGTTGCCAATTATCTCCTGTAGATCTAACAGTGTTTAAAATAAATTATCATTATTCTTCTAAACTCCAGCTTTTTGAAGGTAATATTTAAATGGCAGTTGGTAATATTGATACACTTCTTGTTTCTTTAATTCAATTATTAAAAATTCATTATTTTAAGGTTTAATATATAATAATTATATTATTAGTCAGGATCGAGTTTTAATAACAGCAAGATAAATATTCTATTAAGTAAAGAATTTGATGAGTCAATAAAAAAGTTTAATAAATTTACTTGGGATGAAAAATTAAATACTTGGGGATTATATTGTCACATAATTGTAATGAAATATTAATTATAATAACATTTTGGATTATATTAATTTGCTAATAAACAAATAGAATCACTTTTCTATGGAAGACAGATTAATATTAATTAAGATGAATATCTTACCAAATTATTATATATTATTCAGTCAGCTTCTCTTTTCCATTAGACAGAGTTCATTAAACAACTTGATGATCCTACTTTCAAAACTTCTTTGGTTCCTAAATAAACCCCAGTTGGCTTTGGGTCATCATATGTGAGATTGGATGAATGATGGAGTAGCATTTCCTGATACAGAATTATATGTTTTATAGTAAATCATCAAAACCATTGCATTATGGTTGAACTTTAATTATTCTACCAGATAGGAAAAACCCTCTTGAGATTGTTTAATGAAATGGCAACAGCATAATCAGATAATATATTTAGAGTTCAAGACTTATCCTGAAACCTGTTATTAAAACTAGCTGTATAAAGATATGAACTTGATGCATGCAGAAACATAGCTGTTCTGCTGAGTAACGTATTTATTAAACTACATTTGACTATGTGCGAATACTCTATGCACTTCATGGACTCTTGTCTGGTTAATGAAAGCACATTTTCTATAGTCTTCCTTGTCACCGTGTTTCCCGTATACCTGTATAAATATACATGTGGCTGTGTTAAAGGCATTTTTGTTTTTGTGTGATTGTTCTCATACTGCATATTTGTACCTGTAAACTTTCTCTTTGGACCTTCACAATAAATGACATCTGCTCAATTGTCCCTGCAAGAAAGAAAATGAACAAAAAATAAACTTCTCCAGCAGGAACAGACCATAAAGGAAGCAATATAAACATTACATGATTCTGTTTAGTAAGCATGCCTCCAGGAAACTCCAAATGCTGGTGAATATTGGAGACACAGACTTTTAAATCTCTCTTGGTAATGATTAAAAAGTGTATTTCAAAACTGCAGAAAGAAATCACCTCTTTCATTCAAACAGTTGTTTACATTTCTCACTCATTATGGAGGTTCAGAAGACAATGCTTCAAAGATTATTAAGTGAAGTATTCTTCATCATAATTTGCTGAGCGTGAAATTTTTTAAGAGCTGTGCTTGATACCATGAATAGGGGTTACAGTGTCAGAGAGGGGGCACATGGAATCAGTTCTAAGACAATAGGCCAGGGGTGGGGTTGGGGCATGATAGCTTCATACTGTAGTATGGTAACCTGATTAATTTCATTTATATCTCTGAAGGGAGGATAAAAGGTATTTTTCACATAAAGCACTTTTGTCTCACAGATGAGAGGTTTTAAATAGATCTCTTTTTCAGAAATGTGCAGTGAGGAAAATTAAAATCATTCTTGTATTTTCTTTTTTACCATTTTTTTAAAGATTTGTATCCTATCTGGGCATCTGTTTCATGTAGAACCACTCAAAAGACAATGAATGAAGTAAATAGTAGGACAAACCATAAATAATGAGCAACAAAGTAACGATGGCATATAAATTAACTCAAATAGCAGCTGTTTTGTGTCTCACAGACATAAATGTGAAGACTTCAGTCAATGGATTCCTGGCATTTACATCTTTGAGAAAAAAGGGCTTTTACTGCTAACTGCATCTGTCTATATTAAATGCTGTTGTGGTTAATTTGTTTAGAGGTTTTTGTTGTGTTCTGAGTTTTGAATACTTGTATAAGATAAAATCAGTAAAGCACTTTATAAAATAAAATACTCTACAGTCCCAGAACAGGATCCATAGATATATCTTTTTAAGAACTGCAGGTATGTATCTGCAAACTACTGCTGTATAAAGCAATAGCAGTAGTCCAATAAAAGTTAGCAGAGTAAATGCAGTCCTAAGAAGTAATGCACACTATAAATCCTGCATGTTATGACAGCTGCACCTCATTAGTCTGAACAGTGAAACAGAACACATTTTACATTGTCACAGTTGCAAAAAGACAATATAAATCATACGGTTGCTTTATCTATTAAAACTTGTTACCTGCTCTTAGAGGAGACTGATTTATGACAAATTAAGTTTATATACTCACATATATGTACAAATAGAAAAATAGATCTATTTTAAAACCTGAGTAAAAGTAGATAGTATTGAGTGGATGGAACATCCAAAAATGCAATAACAAAATGACACGCTGGCTTATGGCATTTGGCTGGGCTAAATCTATCTCTGAATGTGCAGTGGTCACAGAGCTATCCATGCAAAGCATTTACAGTGGTATTTTGTTTCAATTTTATCTGTCTTACATGTGCCATTTGTTTTTCTTTTTTTTTTTCCAATTTTACCTAAGTTATCATTCACAAATTTGTGTCTTGTTTGCTTTTAATATGTTTGAAAGTACGTGCTGTGTTGACCAATACAGTAGTTATGGGCGCAGTGTTTTGTTATACTTACTATAGGCCCTCCCTGTCTTAAGGGCAGTGATAATAATCAGACTTACTTAAAAATGACTGCGATTACTAGTGTATCCTACCTATCGGGAGATAATCAAAGAAACTCAGTCAGGACCTTCCTAATAAGACTGGGAAACTTAATTGTTTGCACATTTGTTTGATATGTGCATGCAGACACATGTTTATAGAAATACAAACTCACACTGACATTGTGATTACACATTACTTTATGGCAATGTGAGATTGCAATAATGGACTAGGTTATATTTATACATTCTATCAAAATATGCATTTGTCAAAGCAGGAATCTTCAGTCTGTTCCATTGATTCTTGTTTCAGTACACACGTTGGTGTGTATGAATGTGAGATTAATGGTTTAAAGACTGTGTGTGGATGGGTTCTATGACCAGATGAGGAAAGTGTAGCTGAATATAAAATGGTTCACTGACAATATGTATATGTGTGTGTGTGTGTGTGTGTGTGTGTGTGTGTGTGTGTGTGTGTGTGTGTGTGTGTATGTGTGCGCACACGTGCATATGTGAGTTTGCTCGAGATACCAGTGAATACATCAGCCTGTGTCATTGACTGATGATCAGAGGGATATAGCTAGTAAATTGAAAGTTGCATAGTTGTGGTGGTGTAGGGGACAAGCCCCCTGCAAAATAAAAATAAAAACACTTGTTTTCTTAATTGTATTTGAGTGCCCCCTTAACGAATAGAGTTCAGTGATATTAGTTATGATCAATGTTTCTTTTTTTCTTGCAAGTGACATAAACTATAGTTTATATATAGAAATATATATAAGCATGTTTTACTTTACAAATTATGCTACAAAATGCACATCTTTCCTTATAAATAAACAGCAGTGGAAGCTGTAAATGGCCATGCATATATAAATAATCACTATGTAATGGCCACTTGATCATTTTCTGAACACAGATGGACAAGTATGGCTTTTAATGAAATAAATGTTAAACATTTGAGCCCCAAAATGCAAGGATGTACAAGACTATGTTTCATTCACGGTGCTTTAAAATAAGTTAAATTTGAGACTAGTTAGAAAATATAGCTCAGACAGTCTCAGAAAATTCAGTCCATTTTCAAGTAAATACCAGTCATTATTGGGCTCTGTACAAAACAGGGGGACATGTTCCGATGTTCTCTTCTGTGATATACATTTAATAAACTGATATGAGGCTTCAGTGCACCTGCTATATTCAATGAATCACTTTGTTATGTCAACAGATAGTAACTAATAATTGATTAACTGGGAAACCTGTATTAACTAATGAGGTCACATATCACCTAGCTCCACTGTGTGACATCAGGTATAGGGTTACTGATGTAGATGTCACAAGGCTATAACCCATTCAGGGGAACAATAAATTGTACAGCTATGTTTCAGCACATTGTACAGAATCAAGCAGATGTACAGAAAGACAAATACATCTAAATGCATACATATAAAACTCTGCTTCCATGTACAGGCAGTATATAGACAAATGCAGACATAAAAAGATATCTGCCTGCATATACAGGCGGATAAGTAGACATAAATGCAGACACACAAAAAAACATTTGTCTGCATATATACAGGAAGTCTTCCTCAGCCATTTTTGCAGATTAATTTTGTAACATAGTAGATTCTACTGCACAGGCAGAGTGAACGTTTGGTTCCAATAAAACTGATTCTATTAAGTCCAGAGACAGCTTAGGCAGTTGCTTACCACACTGATGTTGACTTGTGTCTGTGCCCACTGAAGCATGCTGTTATCAGCAGCAGGAAGTCCAGTAATGAGAATGGAAGCATGCTTGGTGTCAGAATGAAAGTAAGGAAACCGACCAAGTGAAGCAAAAAGCGATTATGTCCATTTACTCAAACATGGAATTTTCATGTAAATTTCACAAGGCACATTATGTGGTAGATAGACTATGGCCGTATGCTCCCTGACCCTTTTGTTCTAACCTGTTAACTCATTTAGAAATACGCAGCTCTGTAAGGTAAAGAATGTGACAGGATGGTGCAGAGCTTTCCACAAACATTGTATTAGGCTGTATCTGGTATGTAAGGTAGGTGAGGAGAATACACTTGGCAGTTTTGCCTCACACAGCACTGAAAAACTTCGTTAATGTGTAATTTGTATTCATTTAGGTTCCTAATATTAAGACAGGAGAGAGTAAACATCACACAATATTTCACCATATGATATACGGCACATACCTCGGAACTGCAGCTGACAGAATATTCATTTATCATGGTAGATGTTTAAATCATTTGTTAGCCGAGTAAGTGGTTGATGCATGGATACTTTTCAGCTGCAATAACAAAGGTAAATATAATATAAAGGATTATGATCAAGTGTTTAATCATAATCAAGTTGTTTATTGGTGAAGACATAGATTTCAAGAAATTCCCATCAAGATCAGAGTAAAACAAATGTTGAGAGGTGAATCTTGACATCCATGTTGAGAACGTACACCAAATGCAGGTGACCTGAGATACCCAATCAAAATGATTTGCTGTACATGGAAAGTTGAATATGCCAATGAAATAATAGTTACAGAAAAAAAGTGTCAGAGAACAATTTTACAGCTTTGAAAGCCATGAAAAATGTAGTGCTGCCACAAAGACAGCAGCAAGAAGCTGCATCCCTCCGGTGAAGGGATAGCATTACCTTGCTTTGCCAAACTTAGTTTTTTCCATGTATATGATGAATTGTTTCAAAGCTTTTAAAGCTGTTCCTTTATCAGAGGGCTACAGTTTCTGGCTACTATACTT
>NC_056748.1:1074049167-1074204167 GCF_019279795.1 Protopterus annectens
AAAATTCCATACTATATTCCTGTGAGCTATAGGTCCCCCTTTGTGACTCAGTAAATACATACCACTCCCTTAAATGATCTCAAGTCACTCTCCATTTTGCTCAACACCATAATCATGGGTGACACCAGCTAACCCACTACAGACTGGGGAGCATACATGACCTCAGTCTTGCAGGCCCTGGACCAGCTAGTCTGTATACCCACTAAGAGCACAAACATTCTTGACCTAGTCCTTACCAACATAGGGGACATTAAATCTTCCCAGCTGTAACTTCCTCACTGGTCAGGTCAGACCATAAAGCTATCTCCTTCAAATTGAATTTAACTCTGGTTACTTTTAGGAATTACTCCTAGGCTAACTTCTTACTTTTAAGTAACACCCTGGCAAAATTTCAAGCCCCTCAAACAGAGGGAACACTGCTGCCTGTGAGGAGTTTTTCACAAAAACCTGTACAATAATGTATATACCTGTATAGAAACAGTGGTACCTACCTGAAATAAGGGCAGGACTGCCTCTAAAAACAAGCTGCCCTGGTGGAATACCAACATAGTAAGTTGTATAACAGAAGGAACAAAATCATGGACAAAACTAATTAGGCCCCCGAGCTGTTTCTTTAGTGTAACAAGAGAGCTCTTACCTTCCTAGGCATTGCACTAAGTCTACCAAAGCAAACTTTGAGGTAAAGTCAGCGTACTAGCCTAAGGACAACCACTAGGCATTTTCCAACTATGTCTTTATTCTCAAAGGCAATAAACAATATGCCAAGATAATTGTAAATGGAGGTACTTACATCTACTGGCGTATAAATTAAGCTCCAGTTTTACCCCATTTCCCTAAGGACTCCTCTCAAGAAATATTACCAACCACACCTCCACTAGCTCTTACTAGGTAACATGTACTGAATATGAAATCCAAAGCCAAAAAACACAACATCAGTGGGATCTTTTACTATCCCAGGATGCCACCTTAACAGCGTGAAACGGCCTATTAGGTCCAGTTGAATCACTATGCAGTCACAGCTTCCAAACAGGCTTCATACCAAACAGATAGAGGTCTACAACTGTTACCCCCCTGCACAAGGGTGGGTTATCCATGGACCTTGGAAACTATCAATCCATAATTGACTTGATTATGTATGGCTATGGAATAAATAATTATTGGCATTATAAACAATGACATAGGAAACCTTCAGATATATGATCCAACCCATTTTAGTTTTGTCAAGTCATGCCTACTCAACCTGGCGGATTTCTTTGAGAAAATAAAGCAATGGACAAGAGCAAAACGGTGCATACTGCATACCTTATCCTGACCAAAGCATGAAAAACAATAATCCACTCAGGCATTGCAGACAAACTCATGAAACTAGGTATAACCCCCTATGTCACACACTGGATAGCCAGGTGGCCAACAGATGGGATGCAAGAAGTCAGGATAGGTGAGTCTACCTCCACAAACAGGCCAGTTGCTAGCGGAGTTGCCCAGGGCTCAGTGCAGTGGCACCTGCTTTTCATCATCTACTTCTTTGAAGTCAAAGGCAACATCAAAGGCCTCTGGGATTGACCAATGACAGATGACTGCAAATTAGGTACATTCATAGTATTCCCCAAAGACAAAATATTCTTCAAGAAGGTCAGACACAGACTAACAACTGTTGCCATAGTTATGGTCTAAAACTCAAAGCCAAAAAAATGCATAATAGTATCTTTCAGAAAGTAGACCACCCCTGGAAATTCTTGCATTGATAATACCCAAAAGGAGATGACCCTCTGGTCATGAATCTGCAAATGCAATTGAACAGAGACTTGGTCTTTGACTAACGTGTATACCGTAGTAAGGAAATCATTCCAGGTTAGGCAACTTATAAGCAACAGTATGGCATCTCGAACTAAAGATGTCATTGTTCCAATGTACCTGGTCAACATCAAACCACATAATGAGCACAATGCTCCCTTTGCTATGAACCTGACCAAGCACATGAAACAACTGCAGCATCCTCAGGGGTTCATCACAAAAAGAATGCATGTCCTACGAGGGCCCCCTTAAAGCCTTATCCTTGTATTTAGTCTCCTATAGACTGTTGATAGTTGATCTACAGCTGACCTTTAAAGCAGCCTCCCATCCAGCCCCTATGGACTTGTTGCAACAGCTGTAAAACAAATAGTATCAGAAACACCTAAGCTAGGGATCTGAACCTAGTCTGCAACATATATATGACATGTTTGGGGGAACAGATACATGTCACAGATTCTACCTAGTATTGAACAGGCTTCCTCATCCATGTGAAGCAGACCTCCTCCATGCACTTATTCAAGCATATTATGGATCATTGCATGGGTAATCATAAATATATCCATGGTCTTCTGCCTATGGCTTTATTAGAAAGAAGAAGATTGTAAATGCTTGAAAACTCATACCCAAGTTATACTCCTTATAAAATGAGGGGTATCATAATCTGTAAAATACATTTGGGAAGCACGACTATGCTTAAAAAGGTCCTTTAGGGTCTTAAGCCCAGTAATTACTGAAGAACCTATGATCATGGATAACGTACATTTCAAGTCAACACTCTGATTGCAGAATCATCATGGTGGTTTATCTGGCAAAATGCTTGTGGTGCCCACCCGTCTACATTCTAAAAACAACCAGAACCCTGAAAAACACAATCTCAGACCATGTATGTCATCTTAATAATAATAATACAAGCCACAAAGCAGTCTATAGATACCCACAACTATGTCCAAACGTCAAAATCCTCATATCTCACTGCTCCTGAGAGTAGGGATCTGGAGATCCTACATGAAAACAAAACATGTCAGTGGCAGATCAGATTAAATGTGTGCAAATCCCCCAGATTCAATGTGACTATTTTCATCAAATGTCACCTCTGCCTTAGACCTCTGAAATGTCAGGACTACTGCTAACTATTCATGTAAGACTAACAAAATCCTTCCTTTAAGAACATATTCATCAGTTGTACTGTCTACCAGCCAGCCAACCAGGATTTACATGGACCACTTCATCACAACATACACAGACCATATCTGTGAATTCCTATCCTGGACTTTCCTGGTACTTTGCAGAGATTTAGTATGTTTAAAAGGAGAAACTTAAGCATTTCCTCCCAAGAACTCTTGCACACTTGGAGCACTCATTAAGTACTGATATACACAAACCTGTGTGTATGGGTCTTTTTCAGAAGATCAAAAGTTCACATGCCTGAAAATCAAAATAACTAAAACTCAAAATATCAAAAAAAATATTTTAATGATCCACCCCCCTTCTAGAGGGCGGATCTCTCCCACACTGCCTGCCAACTATATATACCGACTTTGAGAATGCACAACAGTGGAGAAGAGGCAAATTATCATTTTCAATATTTCAATATTTTGAGTTTTATACATTTTGGTTTTAAGTCTTTTGAACTTTAAATCTTATGATATATATATATATATATATATATATATATATATATATACACACAGACACACAGACACACACACATACACACACACACACACACACACATATATATATATATCTATATATATATATATATATATATATATGCTTCACTACTTCGAACCCCACTTCACCAAGTCCACTTGTTCGAAGTAGTGAAACTTTGAATATTGACTTCGACAGTCACACTATAGCGCGGAATGGGAATATTCCCTTTTCCCCACTGTAGTGCGATCTCTGAGTTTGTATATTGAAGTGGGGGGGGGTGTGGGCAGCACAGGGGGCCCCTGCAAAAGACATGTTTTAGTGTTTTTTTTTTTTTTTTGGGTAGCCCGGGGAACTAGACTTCAGCGAAAGTGCACTTACGTTTAAGCGGACTTTCGCTGAAGTATAGGGTCTACTGCTCTATTTTGAAGAAGTATATTTTCAATATAAAGCAGTAGACCCATATATATATATATATATATATATATATATATATATATATATATATATATATATATCTATATATATATATATATATATATATATATATATATATATATATATATATATATATCAATATATATATATATATATATACATACATATATATATATATATATATATATATATACACACACACACACACACACACACACACACACACACACACACACACACACACACACACAGACACACATTAGTTTTTTCCCATTCTGTTTCTGGATTCCCATAGGAGTGTTTGCCTAAATTATTACACTACTGCCCAAGCAGCACTCTTGCTTTGCTGCCACCATCGACATCCATGCTGGGACCACCTAATGTCTTAGATGCACAGGAGGAGCACAGGTAAGTGTCCAACCATTCCCAATTCAATTTCACTCTTGTTTCTGTCCCCCTCTACACTCCTAAACTCCGCTTTCTCATCTTCACTATGGGATTAATTCCCTTGTACATTCCTAGTAGCAGACCACCTTGAATCTTCAAGATGAGCTAGTGTTTTTCAGAATTTACTCCCCAATAGTTTGTCCAATGCAGTTTATGCACTAGGGCTGTTATTTCACCCTCTCTCATTAAATATCCAGTATTATACAATGACTGGCCATTAAAATTCAAAAACGAGCACGATGATTGGCCAGCCCAACCAGCATGCTTGTTGCACATCACAGAATATACCAACGGAAAAAGATCCGGTCACCAAGACTTCTTTCCGTTCATATATTCCATAACTTTTATATATATATTTTTCTTAACAAAAATTAAAAAAAAATCTATAGACCAGAATATGGACATATCAGAAAGGCAGCAAGGAGGAAATACAAAGAAAACCAGATACTTTATTTAAAGATAAAGACAAGTACCTGATTTCCTTCACATTTCCACCATTCTGTCTCTGTTTCCTACCCCTAAAATACTCAAAACTATTTTTTTAATAAACCCCCCCCCCAAAAAAAATGGAGCAATGGAGACATTCCTTTCTCCGTTGCTTCCTTTTCAAAGCATTGATGTACTGGGTATGCATGGGAACACAAGTCCCATACGCATGCGCAGTACATCAATACAAGGAAGCAGTGTACCACCGGCAGAAGAACAGTAATCTGCCATTATACGAAGACATTATTTAAGAAAATGAAGTATTTATTTTTCTTAAATAATGTCATTGTATAATAGCAATAACTGACTCCGTAGTTGTGGTATATTGAAATTTACCCATGGTTGGCTTTATTTAATCATTTGGGATTCGCACTCATAACTAAACCTCACCGATCGTATCAATATACCACACCACGTCATCGGTTATTACTTAATTATACCATACCCTTCTGCACACCACGTCATCGGTTATTACGTAACTTTACCATACCCTTCTGCACACCACGTCATCGGTTATTACGTAACTATACCAGACCCTTCTGCACACCACGTCATCGGTTATTACGTAACTATACCATACCCTTCTGCACACCACGTCATCGGTTATTACGTAACTATACCATACCCTTCTGCACACCACGTCATCGGTTATTACGTAACTATACCATACCCTTCTGCACATCACGTCATCGGTTATTACGTAACTATACCATACCCTTCTGCACACCACGTCATCGGTTATTACGTAACTATACCATACCCTTCTGCACACCACGTCATCGGTTATTACGTAACTATACCATACCCTTCTGCAAACCATGTCATCGGTTATTACGTAACTATACCATACCCTTCTGCACACCACGTCATCGGTTATTACGTAACTATACCATACCCTTCTGCACACGAGGTCATCGGTTATTACGTAACTATACCATACCCTTCTGCACACCACGTCATCGGTTATTACGTAACTATACCATACCCTTCTGCACACCACGTCATCGGTTATTACGTAACTATACCATACCCTTCTGCACACGAGGTCATCGGTTATTACGTAACTATACCATACCCTTCTGCACGCCAGGTCATCGGTTATTACGTAACTATACCATACCCTTCTGCACACCAGGTCATCGGTTATTACGTAACTATACCATACCCTTCTGCACACCAGGTCATCGGTTATTACGTAACTATACCATACCCTTCTGCACACCACGTCATCGGTTATTACGTAACTATACCATACCCTTCTGCACACCACGTCATGGGTTATTACGTAACTATACCCTACCCTTCTGCACACCACGTCATGGGTTATTACGTAACTATACCCTACCCTTCTGCACACCACGTCATGGGTTATTACGTAACTATACCCTACCCTTCTGCACACCACGTCATCGGATATTACGTAACTATACCATACCCTTCTGCACACCACGTCATCGGTTATTACGTAACTATACCATACCCTTCTGCACACCACGTCATCGGTTATTATGTAACTATACCCTACCCTTCTGCACACCACGTCATCGGTTATTACGTAACTCTACCCTTCCCTTCTGCACACCACGTCATCGGTTATTACGTAACTATACCATACCCTTCTGCACACCACGTCATCGGTTATTATGTAACTATACCATACCCTTCTGCACACCACGTCATCGGTTATTACGTAACTATACCATACCCTTCTGCACACCACGTCATTGGTTATTACGTAACTATACCATACCCTTCTGCACACCACGTCATCGGTTATTATGTAACTATACCATACCCTTCTGCACACCACGTCATCAGTTATTACGTAACTATACCCTACCCTTCTGCACACCACGTCATCAGTTATTACGTAACTCTACCCTACCCTTCTGCACACCACGTCATCGGTTATTACGTAACTATACCCTACCCTTCTGCACACCACGTCATCAGTTATTACGTAACTATACCCTACCCTTCTGCACACCACGTCATCGGTTATTACGTAACTATACCCTACCCGTCTGCCCCCTGCACCTTGTTTCCATCCTGTTTGATTTTCAGTTTCATTGCTTTATATATAAATCTATTCATGTTGATATTGTTTGAAAAGTAAATTAAAAAATCTGCAAACTGTTCAACATTCTGCAATTAGTTTGCTTACCTAGTTTGTACTTTATATGATGTTGACTCATTTTAATCATATTGCCTACTCTCACATCCCAACACCTGATGAAACTTTGGTAATTATAAACAAGATTTTTTTTACATTATTTCCTTCTCATCACTCAACTATGTCATTATGAGGGTCTGCCCTGTCGCCCACTTGATTTGAATATCAGGTACCTTTGGAACGGGAAGCACTTTGTTCACAACTTAGAGTCTTAAACCTCTGCAGTGACTGCCTACTGTAATGCTTGCATTCCTTGGGAATATTCTAGATTTAAAACAATCTAACCCATGATTTCCCATATAAATGTGTGTGTGTGTGTGTGTGTGTGTGTGTGTGTGTGTGTGTGTGTGTATATATATATATATATATATATATATATATATATATGGGTCTACTTTGTTTCATTCCAAGCTCATTTCACTAAATTTGAATTCACCCTGAACAAATCGATGAAAGCTCAAATTACTGAAAACTCATTTCACCAAATCTCATTTCACAAAAGAGAAATACTGGTACTGTGTAGAGTACTGTAAGGCAAGTTAAAGGTATATGCCATTTTCTCCACTGCAGTGTGATCCTGGAGTTAGTATATATAGTTGCTGGGGTGTGGGGGCACAGCCCCCCCACCTAGTTTGGTTTTATATTATATTTCACTGAATGCTTCAAAACAATACATTGTAAATCATCAACATGCATACTTACAACTCCAATGACTAAGTCTTTCCAGAAGACAATATATACCCAAACTAAGTGGGGCCCTATGCCCCCACACCCTCCACCCCCCTTAACTATATATACTAACTCCAGCTTTCAATGAAACAAAGTAGACCCATATATATATATATGGGTCTACTTTCATAGACCGAAGCGCCACTTTACCGACACCCGGAAGACCGAGACGGAACGACCGAACAGGTAGGTTGCAAACGCGATATCCCGGCGGCTGAGAGACCGACAACGGCAGCGTGTGAGCGATACGGTAAGTGTGCGAAAGTGACAGATGTAGTATTGGGGAGCGGACAGGTAAGTGTACGATACTGAGGGATTTTAGGATAGTGTGTGGAAAATGTGAGTGTGCGGTGGTGTCGGACTAAGGGTTCCGGTGAGGTAAGTGTGTGGAAGTGACGTAGAGCTGTGTAGGGTAGTGTTAAGTGTGTTAGGGTTAGAATGCGGGTGGAGTGAGTGTGCGATAGTGATGGGCTGAATGTTTTAGGGTGTGTTAAGTGAGTTAGGGTTAGGGTGCAGGTAGGGTGAGTGTGCGATAGTGACGGTGTTGGGGTTTAGGGGTGTGTTAAGTGAGTTAGGGTTAGGGTGCGGGTTGGGTAAGTGTTGTGCGGTAGTGTCGGACGTTAGGGTTAGGGTTTAGGTTACGGTTAGTGGATATGTTGTTGTGTGCAATGTGTATTTGGCGTTTTTTGTGTCGGTGTTTTGGTGTTCGGTATGTTGAGTTGTCGGTGTGGTGTGTTGTCGGTTGTTTGGGGTGGGGAAAATGTGTGTCGGTGATTCGTACGTTTGGTCTATGAAAGTAGACCCATATATATATATATATATATAGATATATGTGTGTGTGTCTGTTTGTCTATGTGTGTGTGTGTATATATATATATATATATATATATATATATATATATATATATATATATATATATATAAAATATATATATATAAATACACACACACATACAGGTTCTAAAATGTCAAATTTCAGTATTTCGAGACTGAATAGTCGAAAGTGCAGTTACGTGAAACTGCACTATCTCGAATGCAGAAATATCGAATCCACTGTCATGGTGTAGCGTTCGTGATGTGCGGTGCAGTTTGTGGATTTAGGTAGGGTAGATGTGTTTCTATGTTATGTTGTGTTTGTGTGCATTGTTTTGATTGTTGTAGAGTAGTTAGGTAGGTGTATGTGTGTTTGTTTGTGTGGTGGTGTGTGTGTGTGTGTGTGTGTGTGCATGGTCGCAATTTTGGTTTTTGGGTATGTGGAATTTCGACTATACAGTCTCGAAATACTGAAATTCAACATTTAGTGTCTAGTGAACAGAGACACACACACACACACACACACACACACACACACACACACACACACACACACACACACACACACACACACAATCCCAATGTAAAGAATGAGATGCTGTTTCTAAATGTACCGGAATAGCATAAACTGTATTTCTGTATTTGCTTTGTCCCTATAATAATGCTTCTAAAGCTCTCAAGGGATCTGCATTTGACCTCTGCTTACTAGACTTTTTGGGGTACCATGCGCAAAAGGTGCTCAGTGTGCTGAAGATGCTGGTCTAGAATTTTAGCATATAGCTTTGCTTTGATCCATGTTACGAAGTGATATCAGGGCATAGTTCTCCATCTCTGCAGGTCCTTACTAGGTTTAGAGAAGCCTACTATAAGGCCAGTGGAAAAGTGATATCAGGGCATAGTTCTCCATCTCTGCAGGGTCATTACTAGGTTTAGAGAAGCCTACTATAAGGCCAGTGGAAAAGTGATATCAGGGCATAGTTCTCCATCTCTGCAGGTCATTACTAGGTTTAGAGAAGCCTACTATAAGGCCAGTGTAAAAGTGATATCAGGGCATAGTTCTCCATCTCTGCAGGGTCATTACTAGGTTTAGAGAAGCCTACTATAAGGCCAGTGTAAAAGTGATATCAGGGCATAGTTCTCCATCTCTGCAGGTCCTTCCTAGGTTTAGAGAAGCCTACTATAAGGCCAGTGTAAAAGTGATATCAGGGCATAGTTCTCCATCTCTGCAGGGTCCTTACTGGGTTTAGAGAAGCCTACTATAAGGCCAGTGTAAAAGTGATATCAGGACATAGTTCTCCATCTCTGCAGGTCATTACTAGGTTTAGAGAAGCCTACTATAAGGCCAGTGTAAAAGTAATATCAGGACATAGTTCTCCATCTCTGCAGGTCATTACTGGGTTTAGAGAAGCCTACTATAAGGCCAGTGTAAAAGTGATATCAGGACATAGTTCTCCATCTCTGCAGGTCATTACTGGGTTTAGAGAAGCCTACTATAAGGCCAGTGTAAAAGTGATATCAGGACATAGTTCTCCATCTCTGCAGGTCATTACTGGGTTTAGAGAAGCCTACTATAAGGCCAGTGTAAAAATGATATCAGGGCATAGTTCTCCATCTCTGCAGGTCCTTCCTAGGTTTAGAGAAGCCTACTATAAGGCCAGTGTAAAAGTGATATCAGGACATAGTTCTCCATCTCTGCAGGTCATTACTGGGTTTGGAGAAGCCTACTATAAGGCCAGTGTAAAAGTGATATCAGGACATAGTTCTCCATCTCTGCAGGTCCTTACTGGGTTTAGAGAAGCCTACTATAAGGCCAGTGTAAAAGTGATATCAGGACATAGTTCTCCATCTCTGCAGGTCATTACTGGGTTTAGAGAAGCCTACTATAAGGCCAGTGTAAAAGTGATATCAGGGCATAGTTCTCCATCTCTGCAGGTCCTTACTGGGTTTAGAGAAGCCTACTATAAGGCCAGTGTAAAAGTGATATCAGGACATAGTTCTCCATCTCTGCAGGTCCTTACTAGGTTTAGAGAAGCCTACTATAAGGCCAGTGGAAAAGTGATATCAGGGCATAGTTCTCCATCTCTGCAGGTCCTTACTGGGTTTAGAGAAGCCTACTATAAGGCCAGTGTAAAAGTGATATCAGGACATAGTTCTCCATCTCTGCAGGTCCTTACTGGGTTTAGAGAAGCCTACTATAAGGCCAGTGTAAAAATGATATCAGGACATAGTTCTCCATCTCTGCAGGTCCTTACTAGGTTTAGAGAAGCCTACTATAAGGCCAGTGGAAAAGTGATATCAGGGCATAGTTCTCCATCTCTGCAGGTCCTTCCTAGGTTTAGAGAAGCCTACTATAAGGCCAGTGTAAAAGTGATATCAGGGCATAGTTCTCCATCTCTGCAGGTCCTTACTAGGTTTAGAGAAGCCTACTATAAGGCCAGTGTAAAAGTGATATCAGGGCATAGTTCTCCATCTCTGCAGGTCCTTCCTAGGTTTAGAGAAGCCTACTATAAGGCCAGTGGAAAAGTGATATCAGGGCATAGTTCTCCATCTCTGCAGGTCCTTCCTAGGTTTAGAGAAGCCTACTATAAGGCCAGTGTAAAAGTGATATCAGGACATAGTTCTCCATCTCTGCAGGTCCTTACTGGGTTTAGAGAAGCCTACTATAAGGCCAGTGTAAAAGTGATATCAGGGCATAGTTCTCCATCTCTGCAGGTCCTTCCTAGGTTTAGAGAAGCCTACTATAAGGCCAGTGTAAAAGTGATATCAGGGCATAGTTCTCCATCTCTGCAGGTCCTTCCTAGGTTTAGAGAAGCCTACTATAAGGCCAGTGGAAAAGTGATATCAGGGCATAGTTCTCCATCTCTGCAGGTCCTTCCTAGGTTTAGAGAAGCCTACTATAAGGCCAGTGTAAAAGTGATATCAGGACATAGTTCTCCATCTCTGCAGGTCCTTACTGGGTTTAGAGAAGCCTACTATAAGGCCAGTGTAAAAGTCCTGGAGTAGAGCATCACAACAAACACAGATTTTAAAGCATGATGGGAAAAAGCTGGTTCTTGGAAACCTTATATGCTATGACTGTCAGCCTGTTAAGGCTCAATGCCTTTCCGTAGGAGGTGTTGTTAGTAGTTTGCAGTATTTTTTCGGGAGCTACAGGTTTAGCCATTTCCCCTAACTTCTGAGGTAGGCTTACTTAGTGGGCTAGAGGAAAACCATTCCTCAATTCTTTCTTTTCCATTATTCTATGTTCTAGACATTAAATAAAGATTCAGGTAGAACTCAGAACTATTCTTTGCAATATTTTCTGGAACAGTTTTCATTTCTGACACTTGTCCTGTCTGAAACTTGGCTTCCCTCTGCTTTGGCTAAAAGGCTAAAAGCAAACTGGACTTACTACCTGCAACTAAAGACTGCAAGATGGCTCTCTGAACATACAGTTCTATCCTCTCTCTCCTTAATTTATCTAGGTCATCATTGACTGTTATATATTTCCTAAGTTACTGTTTATCCCTAAACGTTTCTGCAGTAGACCTCACATCAGCTGTACATTCACCTCCAGTGACTGCAGTTTTGAGTCCGTACCAGAGAACAGTAGTGCCATTGCTGAGGTGTAGGTGGCTTTTAGTTTTCCTTCATAAGAATCCCATCACACAAACAGAAGTAAATATAACAAGGGTTTCATTAAAGTACGTTGATTTAGTCCATCTCATACCGCTTATCTGCTAAGTTTTATGCATAGTGCTATTTCTTTTGCCCTCAGATTCACCCTGGCTCCTCCTAGAATTTTGCTGTTCCTCATAAAGTCAGACATGCACATGGGTACATAATTTACTAGATACATAAACTAAGTTTATACAAAGATTCACCACCACTAAATATATAGGGTCTACTATAAAAAAACTTCAGTTGTGAAAAATAAGAAATTGTTCCTCTTCATGACCCTCTGCAATGATTTTTTAAGACCCACAATGTGATTTTTAATGTTTGGAGGTTGACAGGCATGGTCCAGCTGGGATATAAAATTGCATTTTTTAAAATGTGGGAGGGGAAGGGTGCAAAT
This sequence comes from Protopterus annectens, assembly GCF_019279795.1. Lineage (NCBI taxonomy): Eukaryota > Metazoa > Chordata > Ceratodontiformes > Protopteridae > Protopterus > Protopterus annectens. The sequence continues at coordinate 1,074,061,758 of NC_056748.1, forward strand.
TGTTAAAATTGTTTAATTAAGTAAAGCTGTACCAAACAAAAATATTTGAGGTAATGAGTTATTTAGTTAGCTTATGAAGTTTGAAGTCTATGTTCCCAGCTCCTGGTCTATGTACAATAAATGACTTGAATGCATATGCAGCCTCAGTTTATCATTTGAATACATGCGACTTGTGACATTACCTTCCCTTATTGCTCTGTATTTTTGTGATAAGACTTTCTGCACAACACTATATCCTATCTACTTCTGTGATATCACATTGATTTCTGTTAAAAGTCTTTTGTGTCTTATTAACCTTCTGCAATCCATTTCTTTCATCAGTCTTAATATGTCTGTCTCTATTAAACAAAACAACTCTTCCCTTCAATCACCTGCTTCTAAACTGAGGGCACATTATTTAGTCTCTGCTTTCTGTGGACATTTTAGAGAAAATTCCAGATGTCTTCCCGTGATTTATCCTCTTCAGCTGTATCCCATTGCTCTTCCATATGGGAACTGATTGGCCCATCACTCCACAACATTGCCTAAGTCAGACTGGGAACTGATTGGCCCATCACTCCACATCGCCTAAGTCAGACTGGGAACTAATTGGCCCATCTATCCACAACATCACCTAAGTCAGACTGGGAACTGATTGGCCCAACTCTCTATAACATCGCCTAAGTCAGACTGGGAACTGATTGGCCCATCACTCCACAATATCGCCTAAGTCAGACTGGGAAGTGATTGGCCCATCACTCCACATCGCCTAAGTCAGACTGGGAACTAATTGGCCCATCTCTCCACAACATCGCCTAAGTTAGACTGGGAACTGATTGGCCCATCACTCCACAACTTCGCCTAAGTCAGACTGGGAACTGATTGGCCCATCACTCCACATCGCCTAAGTCAGACTGGGAACTGATTGGCCCATCACGCCACAACATCGCCTACATCAGAGTTGCCATGGTTTCCTGATCCTTCCCTTGATGTCCATCACCAACTGAACTGTTTTCATGTTGAAAACTCCAGAGCATCATCATATGGCAAAAGACTGGATGCATCCTGTTCTACCTGTTTCTCCTTAATTTGGGGACTCATTTTTCCATCACTCTGTGACTTTACCTGAGTTGGACAGTCTACACTAAATTCTTCACTTCACCTCACAGGTAATCCACAAATTCAGTTTCTATTTCTTTAACGTCTCCATTACTAATCCTCTCTTCTACTTCCCCTTTTGTTTTCTTATATTTGTGTTGTAACATTTTCCATATAGTTGTGGGTATATTATAAGACCAGCTTACCAGCTGAAGCATATTATAATACTGCTTGTACTGTAGACTGATTTGAATAAGTCAATCAGTTTCAAGAGACAAGATCAGCTCTTCACGAACCCAAACTGGGTGGAGTCCAGTGTTTGAAGGCTGCCAATGTCTTTGTTTATAAGTTCCATGATAATACGTTCCATGGCCTTGCAGATCAGGCTCGTCTGATGGGATGGTAGTTCCCAGGATCCATTTCATTGGGACTAAGTTTTACAGTGGTTTATTGAAGCATTGACTGCTACATTTTTGACTGGTTATGATTTCTTTTTGTATGTACTTGGTGCTCCATAACAATTTTGTATATACTGAAGGAGAGTATTTCTATCCATTGTCAAGTGTGGATATGGGGGCAGCATATGCCACCATTTTTTCAAACATAGTTCTCTAGTTTTATGTATATTGGAGACACTATGTGAGATACTTAGATGACATCTCTATTTTTTGGCATGGCACAAGTGAAAACAGAAATGAATTTATGCAGTAAATTAATTAATACTGCTGTTTCTAATTTGTTTATATTTTCTAACAGTTGTCAACCTTTCCACCACAAATGGACCTTATTAAAGGCCAGATGATGAGACTGGTCAGAATAATCTCAGATGAAGATGTGTTTTTAATGGAACTACAAAACTTAGAAAAAATATTTTTGGATTGGGCATAGACATAATCTTTATTAAACAAGGTGCATAAGGAAATAATTTAGAAATGAAAAAATGCCATACTGATTGAATTAGAGACAGATAAAAGAAATGATTTCATTAATAACATTGGAGGTTGGCATAATGGTTAAGGTGTTTACCTTAAAGACACAAGGTACAGGGTTTGATTCTCATATGGGGTAATTGGCTAGGCTTAAAATGGTCCACTAGGGCGGTTAGCCTAGTACTAACTATGAACCTATGGAAATGAATATGGTTTTAACACTTTCAAAGGCTTATTCAGCCATTACAAAAGTTAATAAAAATTGGTCATTACTTTGTGTTGATCCCAACCTAAGGGATAAGTTTGCTTTCACTCTTTCTTTTACTCCTAGGTGAGGCTTTATCTTAAAAACTTATTACAGACAAGAAAGGGCAATATTGGCAACACAAACAACAAAAATGTAGGAACGTAAAAATGTCAAGCATGTAGTGCTTGTAAATATGTTGAATTCTAAGGACATATGCATGGATGATGCGACAATAAAACTGCAGACTTACAATTGTTCTTCTGGAGGGGAGATCTATGTTGCTGTCTGTCTGACTGTCAAACTCAAATGATTTTATATAGGGAAAGCTGAAAGGTCATTGTGTGAATGAGTTGGTGTATGTCTTCACTGTATAAGAACGGCTAATTTTAAACATGCACTGTTTAGAGATTCTGTGGTTTGTAAAGAATGGAAATAATTTTATTTTGATATTTTGGAGAAAGTGGATAAGGACCCCAGAGGGGATATATGTGACAAGAAACTTGAGTATAAGAATCTACTGTTACAGCTAAGGTTAAATGCCTGCATTATACATCATTTAGATGATAATATGGCTTAAATTAAGAGCTGCAAGATTATAAGGAATTTTTATTAAAGTTTTATTTATTTTATTGCAGAAATATGTATCATATGGTATTCACATATTTAATCAGTGTTTGATTGCTTGATCATGTGATTTTATAGAACTAGTAATAGTGTAGCAAGCGTGAATGTTCCATGTTGTGATAAAACCTTTGTATTACTCAGACAAAAGTGCCAGTCATAAGAAATTGAAGCCCTTGTGTGGACCGAACCTACACTTCTGCAGTTTTCTTGGATTTGAAGTATATTATAAGACCAGCTTACCAGCTGAGGCATATTATAATACTGCTTGTTTTGGACCCCAAGTGATTTATACATCCCTATATGAAGTATGAATCACTTTCTAAATGAAACCTGCAGGAGATTAGATGTGTAAGAGTGTGTGTACGCGTGTATGTGAATGTGATTGTAATGCATATCTGAGACAGATAGACTGATTTTCTGGCCTCTTTCATCTCTGTACTACATTACCTCTAATCTCTGATTGTAGAAGCTCATTATTTGTGCTTCCTTTCATTCTGAAGTTGTCTTTCCTTTAATTGTAATTCAACTTCTTTCCAGGATGCACTATCATGTAAGTACATTTCTATTATAGCTGATGACCTCTGCATCAGTATGTACATTTATAGTGCATTTATTTTACGTATTTTATCTCCTCTAGAGTTTGATGCAGTCTCCACCAAATAAAGTTTTCTTTTTGAAGAAATGAATGAAATAGTGTCTCAGAGCTCACCTGTTAACTGTCCAAATTTTCACTGAATGCTCTGATTTTTGCCTCATTATTTTGGTGTGCTTATCATAAAATATGTTGCTTTTTGGCAAAGCAGTGACTATTGAAGTCACTAAATAATGAAATATGTTTCAATTTCAAACTTCATATCCTTCAGAAAATGCTTGTAACCCCAAAAGCTGTAATTTTTGCAATTTTCTAGGTTTATAAGATCAATATTTAAAATGTGTCCATATTTTGGGTCTTTGTCTCCCCATTAATTTTGGCTTTGTCCAGATTTCTTGTACTTGGAGGTTGAGTGATATGCCTCAGAGCATTCTAAGGAAGTCATATGCTACCTTTTCTGAATAAGCACAGGCATACAATGATTGTTTAAGTCTAGATATAAATTTGCTGCTACCATAAACACATCAGGAAATTATTTATTTGTCAAAGTCCTAAGTGATTACTCTTCACATCTTTTGCTTAATACAAGTGTTGAGCGTATATTTACGTAAATGAGCATTTCAATGGAAACGCTACTGGTTTTCATTGGATGGGTGATCGATGCTCACAACACCGGCGTCCTTTCATGGTAGCTAGACTCAGAGAACAGTGACGTAAGTGGGGGGCATCCCTCCTGTTAAAAAAAGTGTTTTTTGTGACCTTGGGAGTGTCACTCTTTTGACTGTTGACCTCCCAAGGTTTCAGATGTTATTGGCATGAATAATTGTGTGTCGATTAAATGAGACACGATTATTCAGAAGTGACCCCATTTCACCAAGTTATAGAAATGACAGTTACCCAAGTTTTTAAACAGTGACATCTGCATTCTTTTTGCCACCTCTGCAGGAAAAATATGTATTTCAGTTTTTAAAGTTATGTATTAATCTAAGAAATGCTTTTGGGCAGGATTTTCTTTAATTTCTGTTGAGCCAGAACTTACAGTTTTGTTACCTAAATTAAAGGATTTTATTTGTTGCCATCTTATTATGTCTGCAAAGGAAAATAAGGTCATAATAATGTGGCTCTATTTCTTCTGATGATTACAAGCCTTTAGTGTTTCCATTTAAAATGTATTCAACTTGACTGGTCATACAATGTGTGGATTTTACAGCTCAAGCAATTATGTGTGTACGAGGTAAGTGGTACGTGTTAGACAGGGTGAAGATTTCCTAGGCTAACATCTGCCTGATCTTTCACAGTCATGTTATTATAAAATGTTCTTCCTAATCCTTTTTAAATGAAATGTCAGAAATAGATAAGGCTTTTGTTTGTCTAAGCCATGTGATTAAACCAGATAATCCACAATGCTAAAAAATAAAAAAGATAAAAAAAACATGCAAACGTATTTCATATTTGAGCTTGACAATCAACAAATGCTTTTTCTTAGAAAATCTGTATTGAGAAAAGTCATAACCTTAAAATGTCACAACAATCATCTGTTATAGGCTGTAAATTGTATACATCAACAAAATAAGTAGTCTGTTTGAAAATGCACATTTTATTGCTTTGATTTTATGTATAGTACAGAAATGCGAATTTCTAAAAAACAGAACTTTGGCTTCATTATTCAAGACTTTGTGCAGACTTCCTTTGAAAGCACTTATAGCAGAGCAAATCCATATGTAAACAGGAAAATATTCATTTATTGTCTTATTCATTTTAATTGCAATCTATACAAAGCTATGTTTAGTCTTCATTTAGATTATACCATTCTAATTCAAATACCATGGTATACCTGGGCTGAGTTTTTAATTACATTTAAAACGACCATATGTGATGTGCATATTTATTTAGAGGCTTTATTTTAGATTATATTGAACACTTCTTAATGGTATGAATCATTTCCTTGAGAGTTCAAGTAATAAATAGACTATGTAATTGACCTGAAGTGATTCACCCAGAGGGACATACAAACACGCATGATACAGACACAATTCCACTATGACTTAGCAAAACACAAGATACTAAGGAATCACTTTGACAAACACAAATCAGTGAAACGCCACAAGGATGAAAAGTCCAGCACTAAGAATGTTTGTCGAGTGAGGTGGATGGGCAAGTCTCCCTGCACACATGCCCTCCAAATTATATATTTATTTATTTAACATTTGTTGACCGGAAAAGTCCGACTAGGACAGACCTTATTTTCAGCAGAGGCCTGTGGAGAAATGCTCCAGATGCATATATTTGGAATATATCAATTAAATGGGTTAGGCAAGCAAGAATAAATCTTTCAAATAAAATAATTTCTGCTTGTAGACATACATAAACTATGCCAGCAATAGTTTCCTATGGAAAACACTAATCAGAGTTTTGAATCTTGGTAAAGTATGACTTCAGCACCTAATGCTCAGGTAATGTGAACTAGGTGATGTACAGTCAGAATTATGGATGTTACTATACATTATTGGAATCAAGAAAGATACTGGTCTGGAGTAGTAGCTTTGACTTTTCCCAAAATGATGTTTAATTACCAAAACACGATTTGGTTCATTGACTGGCTAAGTAGGTGGTACCATTCAAAGGGAGGCCAGCATGTGCCAGCCTAGGATAAGACAGGGAATAAGATGTCCTACAGTGGGGGGGGGGGGGTGCTTACATGTCACACCATCTTCTCCACATAAGTGGAAAATGTTATGTTGTCTACATAGTGCCACTGATTTGGCAGAGCCCCTGTTTTGGATAGTGTGACACAGGAAATTCAAGTTTAGATAATATCAAGGTGGCAGTACTCAATGCCAGAAGTCCAGATGAAAGCTACATATGCTTGAGGCCACTATGCAGCTTAAATGCAGCATGTTTTTGTCATTATTGAAACGTGGTTCCAGTAGAATTGGAGTATTCAATCTAAACCAGGGCCCAGGGCTCGCCATACCTGCAGTCCCAGGGAAAGTGCAGAGGAGTATCTACATTTATCAAAGATAGCAACAAGCTAGACTCCGATGTAATGGTAATAAAAAAAAAAAAACAACACTACAAAAAAAACCAAATAAAACAGGAAACAATGGAATTTTAGTGCTCAAAACAGGTTAATAACACTTTCATCTAAAAGACTTCTTCAAAAAATTATCAAATCACTTAACACATCTCGTTAAACAAGAACAAGTAACCAATCACATTTCAGATTTAATTAACACACACAAAAAAGTTGCAAAAATCAAATTTACATACAAAACTCACAAAGTTTAACTGTATGGACTAAAACTATATAAATCTACTTAATTTTCAGTCTCCTGTTTTTTAAAAATCACTTAATGTTTACTGATTCATTTAGACCTGGGAATTTGTCATCATATAACCTACACATACATGGTTGGAGCAGGGGTGCAGCAGTTAATGTTGTCACCTCACAGCACGAGGTTCTCTGGTTTGATTCTCAGTTGGGGTGCCTTCTGTGTGGAATCTGCATGTCCTCCCTGCATTCATGTGCAGTTCCTCCAGGTACACCAGTTTCCCCCCCACATTCCAAAGACGTGCATGTGGAGCATTTCTACACAGGCCTCCACTGAAAATAGGCTCTATTCTAGTCAGACTTCCCCAGTCAACAAATATTAAATAAATATATATATATATATATATATATATATATATATATATATATATATATATATATATATCACACACACACACACACACACACACACACACACACACACACACACTATTAAAACCTCTGTTTTCTCTGGATAAAGGATCCAAACCAGATATGGTCACTTTTGTTCACATTTAATCAAACTTCATTACCTAAAACCATACAACAATTACCCACACTTTATTTAAAAATCTTCCTGTTGTTGCCTTTTTAAAGTATATTTAATGTTCAGATTTTCATCTAAACAAGGAAATATGTCAGCCACCATCCTAAATTGCTGTTTCAATTCCTTTGTTTCTGATATGTTAGTATTTCCAATAAAATTAGATGTTTGTTCAAGTACTAAAAAACGGAACTTTCTAAAATCACTGCATATCATAGTGTGCTTGGCTAATGCATTTTTGTTCTCTTTGTGTTTTATTGCTGCAATGTTTTATTTTATTCTACTAGACAGAGCTCTTGGGGTCTTCCCAAGATAATAACAAGGACATGAACCATAAGAAAACTATATTGCTACCAAAATACATTGACTATATTACAGCGAATGGGTAGTGCAGTTTCAGTATCTGAGTTTAGTATTGTGCATGGAGGTCCTGCTTCAGTGAGGAATAGGGAATTAGCCCATTTACTCACTTTAGTGTGATCCTGGAGTTGGTATATTTAATTTGCAGGGGGTGTGGGGGGCATAGCCCCTTGCAAAATAGTACATTTAACGTACCATTGACTATAGAGTGTAATGGTACATTAAGGTACATAGCATGGGTGACTGATGTCACCTCATGCTATGTCAAATACATTGAACTATGGATGTCGATGTATCAATTTTCCCCATGGCTGCCGCTTTGAAGTTTTGAATTCAGCATTCTGGGTTGGCCATTGTGACCAGTTGATGAATGCAGCTTCAGAATTTCAATAGAAAACCTACATATACATGTGTGTGTTTGTATATATATATATATATATATATATATATATATATATATATATATATATATATATATATATATATATATATATATATATATATATATATATATATATATATGGGGGGAGAGACAGAGGCAGATATATGTATAGATGCTTGACCAGCAGAATTTAAGAACTAATGGACACTCTGTCTGCTGTTCACTGCTGTCATACACTGCAAAATTTGAACAGCAAAATAGTGCAGCAAAAACTGAAACTGTTTGAAAAACGTAGGTAAAAAACTTTTATTTCCAAACTCCGCTAATCGAGCGGAATATAGTAAAACTGAGCTAAAACTCTTAACATTTATGTTGAGTGCTTTCATCTAGGTTCAACATAGTGGACTGCTTATCAGAGCTTATGATATTTGCAAGGAAGTTAAACCTGGATCATCTTTTTGATGATAAACAACAGGTTCAACGTGATATTTTCAAGAAAAAGAGCAATTTTATTCCCCTCACAAATTCACTGGTCAGTTTGTTTGAAACCTTATGTAGGAGTGAGATCCACTCCCCGGGTCATTCTTCCAGTTCAGTAAATACAGCTTGATTTGAAATGAATGGGTACTATTGAGTAAATTAAAAAAAAAATGACCCTTCTATTAGAATCATGAAACCCGACAAGGGTGGGAGAGTTGTACTTAAGAATACTAAAGACTACTCGCAAAAAATGTTATCAGATATGGAAAAGTAGATTTCATTGTCATTTTAGTAAGTACAACTTTCATGGCATAGATACACACACACACACACACACACACACACACACACACACACACACACACACACACACACACACACACACACACACACACACACACACTTATAACCAAAAAGCCATTAAAAAAGTAATAAAACAATTACAAAAACTCGAAAAACTTCTTGGCTAATGACAGAGAAAAAGCAAGCTGCGGAACCTGCTTTTTAATGCTTTTGGATTTATTAAAATGGAACTTCTTCAGAAACTGAGCGACAAACTATTACAAACAACTTAAATACTCAAACAAATCCAATCTGTTTTAATGGGCAATTATTATGTAATTTCCTCATCTATTCCATTTTAAAATTCCAATACAATTATATACATGTATTCTAATACAATTATAATGCCTATTAATTTGAATGTTAAAACCACTATGCATCAATTTAATTTTTTTACAAACCTTACTATTTCTACAGATCTTAGTGTCCACATTTAAACATTCCCTTTTTAATACTACATTTTTAATATTCTTATCAATTTCAAAAATATTCTTTAAGTATGGGTCTTTTGTAACAGAATAATGGAGATGTTCCTGAGATATTAAATAAATCCTGGTCTCCTTGAAAAATGCACCAGTTCTTCATTATTATAGTTTGTCATCATCATCATCATCATCATCTTCTTTCGGCTGTTCCTGTTAGGGGTCGCCACAGTGGATCATCTGTTTCCATTTCTTCCTGTCCTCTGCATCTTACTCTGTCACACCAACCACCTGCATGTCCTCTCTCACCACATCCATAAACCTTATCTTAGGCCTTCCTCTTTTCCTCTTACCTGGCAGCTCCATCCTTAGCATCTTTTTCCCAATATCCTCAGCATCCCTCCTCAGCACATGTCCAAACCAACGTAATCTTGCCTCTCTGGTTTTGTTTCCAAATCTTCCAACCTGGGCTGACCTTCTAATATACCTATCCTAATCCTGTCCACCCTTGTCACACCCAGTGCAAATCTTAACATCTTTAACTCTGACACATCCAGCTCAAACTCCTGCCTTTTTGTCAATGCCCATATAACATAGCTAGTCTCACTACCCTCTTGTAGACCTTCTCTTTCACTCTTACTGGTACTCGTCTGTCACAAATCACTCCTGACACTCTTCTCCACCCACTCCATCCTGCCTGTACTCTCTTCTTCACCTCTCTTCCACAGTCACCGTTACTCTGAACTATTGACACCAAGTATTTAAACTCATCCACCTTTGCCACCTCTACTCCTTGCATCCTCACCATTCCTCTAGCCTCCCTCTCATTCACACACATATATTCTGTCTTAGTCCTGCTGACCTTCATTCCTCTTCTCTCTAGAGCATATTTCCATCTCTCCAGGGTCTCCTCCACCTGCTCCCTACTCTCACTACAGATCACAATGTCATCTGCAAACATCATAGTCCACAGGGACTCCTGTCTGATCTCGTCTGTCAACCTGTCCATCACAATTGCAAATAAGAAAGGGCTTAGAGCTGATCCTTGATGTAACCCCACCTCCACCTTAAGCGCATCTGTCACTCCCACCACAGACTTCACCGCTGTCACACTTCCCTCGTACATATCCTGTACCACTCTTACATATTTCTCTGACACTCCCGACTTCCTCATACAATACCACAACTCCTCTCTAGGCACCCTGTCATATGCTTTCTCTAAGTCTACAAAAACACAATGCAACTCCTTTTGACCTTCTCTGTACTTCTCCATCAACACTCTCAGAGCAAGCATCGTATCTGTAGTGCTCTTTCCCAGCATGAAACCATGCTGCTGATCACTAATCATCACCTCCCTTCTTAACCTATCTTCCACTACTCTTTCCCATAACTTCATGCTGTGACTGATCAATTTAATCCCTCTGTAGTTATAGTTTGTATAGATGTTAAATCATAGGAAATAAGCAAAGGAAATCTTAAAGCAACATCCTTTGATTTAACATTTTTATTTGGTATATATTTAGCCATAATCTAAAAATGGGTTGGGACTTCTCATACCTAGTTTTCACTAACTCTTTCATAATCCTATCCACTAACACAGGGGGTAATGTCTATCCCAATTGTTTGAAATATAAACATTCTTTCTAAATAATAAAAACAGAATCTTCACTGATGATCCTGCTCAACCGTATATATTGTCCCTTAATTATATTATACTTCATAAAACGAGGATGTTGAGTATGATATTCAAGCTAGTTATTTATAAATATATTTTTATGAAAATGTTAGTTTCAAACCTCCTTTCTGTTACATTTAACAAAATTTGTATATACAAAACTGTATTTGTGCCTCACACTAGATATCTTGAAGTTCAAAAACCCAACACAATTTCTTGCAAAAAGCATAAGAATTCTACTTCAGACCTTTGCCATAAAAAAAATCATCAATAAAGCATTTACAAAGTTTTACTTTATCAAACCCAGTTAAATAAATTAAAGAGTCTCTTTCCCATGCACTTAATACAAGGTTCACATATGCAGGGCCATCCTGGCCCCCATAGCTACTGTCTGTTGCTGATGGTAAATGACTCCATTGAAACTAAATAAATTCTCTAAAACAATTTTTAATAAATAACAAATAAGATTAACTTTTGCAGTATCTGTATGTATGCATATACATATACACATATATGGTTCTGATGAAGTCTACTAATATGAATAAGTGGATGAAATAAAACTTTGATTACGTGGGTTTATTAACGATTTCATTCACTTCCAATTTTTTATCAGTTCGGACATCGCAGAGCAGTATTTTTGTTGTACTTAGTTGTCGATGTTGCTGCTTGAGCTTTTTAGAGGGTGGACGTTATATATATATATATATATATATATATATATATATACTCACACACATACATACATAAAGAAACTTCAGAATCTATGGTGAAAAAGCAGCCTGAAATGAACTTTTTAGTGCTTTTGTTCAGAATATAATTTTCCAGAATGTTTGTAATGCTACAAACTTCAAGGCCATTTAATGCAAATCGAACAATAAAATAAGTTAAAAGTAATGATGTCACATCCTACCTAAGCCATCTCAAAGAACATTTTATATTAAGGCTTTCATTTAAACAAGGAAGTGCATCTGCATTTGAAAACAATTGCCACATTAGTTGTAACACCTCTAATAGTCCATTTACATCTCCAGCAAAATCTTGAATACACTCTGAAACAATGAATTTAAAGGGAGTGAAATTGTCCCAATTAATACTGAATTTACCAAATGCATTTTTAAGATTTTTATTTTTAATGGTACAACAATGCCCTTTATTGCACTCTACAAGCCTTCCTACAGACTTGCCGACATAAAAAGAGCCACAAGTTTCACAAAACTTAAGTAAACAACATTAATAGTATTACAGCTGAAATGACCTTTGATTTTACTTACATATCCATTATGTCTTTAGAAATAATTGTTTACAAAGCTATAAAAATTTACATACAGTACAGTTCTCACATTTATAAATTCTTGCATTCTTGGAGTTGATGCTTTAACAAATATAGTCTTTATTCTTTAAAAAAATACTTTTAAGTTCCTTGTTTTTTATAACTAAAAAGTGGACCACTGCCTAATATATCTGAAAGATCTTTATTTCCTTGAACTATAAACCAATTCTTACAAAGAATCTCCTTTATACAATATGTGTCTTGGCTAATTGGTAAAGGAAAATTTAAATGCATGTCTTAGGACAAAACCTTCTTTTTATTACTAACAAAACCACTTCTAAGAATTGGAAAGTATGTACGTTTTATATCTGTTATCCATAATTTCCTTAAAATAGTTGTCTTTTTCTTAAATAATTATTTTTGCACAGGTATTATCCAATTGCATTAATAGATACTCTAACAGCCAACATTCATTGTTCATGAAAGCCAGTGTTTTATAGGGACAATTTCTTCATCTTTCAAGAATCATTAGTGATGACCAACCTTTTGTTAAAAAAGTCAAAGAAATTGTTCCTGAATGTCTTCTTATGAAAAATATTAGACTGAAATACTACTTTTTCATGTCAAGTGTTTGTTGAACTATTGGATTTAACTCAGCATCTATAAAATGAAAGATGTTCTTGATTTTCATCTTCTTAGAAGAAACTATATGACTAAGGGGGGGGGTCAGTCTCATTTTATGTATCTTAGGGATACCGAAAATTATCCCTAAAGATGGTTGTTCAACTAATCAAAAATTATAGTCTTGAATAGTGATACGCTCTTGTTGTAAAAGATCAAATAAAAATTCCTCAATGAACTTACATTTTCTATAAACTTCCAATAAAGTAACAACTCTGTAATATTCACTGTTATTTAATGAATTTTTCATTTTATTAATATACATATCGTGATCCATGACAACAACCTGCATCCCCTTATTGGCTTTCATCACTCTTATATATTAATTATTGCTGAGCTCATAAGTTGCTTGAATTTCATCCTTAAACTGAACTACTTAAATGTGTTTTTATGTACAAACAACTCATGGATTTCCTGCTCACACACTTGTAAATATACACTCAAAGTATTGTGTAGAATTGGATTAAATCTACTCTTTTTTAATATACAACCTTTATTTGAAGAAACATAATTTAAAATATACTTCAAATTACGTTTTCTAAGATATAATTTAAAATCAAGCAATGCATTTGACAAACTGTCTCTTTCACTAGAATAAATGTAAAACATTTCTTCAAAAGACTAAAGTGGCAATCAGAAAAACATACTCAGATAAATTAGAAAAAATTAACAGTCATTGTTCAAGTCCTCTAGAACTAAATTTACCAATGATTCTTCTCTTGGCTTCTTCCTCACCCTCTTCCACATCCCCTCACTTTTCTGCCATTTCCACTTGCATTTATTTTGCTCATCAATAAAATAATTATTAATGGTAGTGTTGCTTAAGCTGGTAGAATTAACAGCAGTGTCAATTGGAAAAATATCACCAGAAACAACTCTGTTGCTATTATGTATATTATTAATCACTTCTGCATTAACATTACTTTATAACAACAGGAAATCCTCCAATGAATCAATAGCAGGACCAACACTAGTGGTTAGAGGAGCTGTTGATTTTGATGCACCAAAATTAGTGACAGAAAAGTTATTTTTACATAGATAAGCTTGCTTGAATTATTGTATACCAAGTGCCTTTGTAACTTTTTTTTTTCTATTGATAACTGTTGCCACATGTCTCGACAATTTCTCAGGGTCACCATCCCAAATTAATTTAACTTAACTGAAAAAAAAGATCTATAATAATGGCAAAATGCAATAATGTAATTTCAGTTCTTAAAGTATCAAGTCTCTTGTGGTTGTTTTCAGCAAGGGCCTTTAAAACATACATTCCTGCCTCATTGTAAATATGGCAAAATTTGTTACATACAGTACTTTGTTGATTGATACCATTGGGAAACTTATAACAACGAAGGTCCATAGGCACTATCTCACTATGTATACATCTGTTAAGATAGAAATTATCCAGTTCAACAATTTCAAAAGAAAAAAAGTCTTTCAAATTTATATACAAGAGACAATATATATATATATATATATATATATATATATATATATACACACACACACACACACACACACACACACACACACACACACATATCTATCTATCTAGCTCTTAAAAAATGCCAAAAGATATATTTAATTTATTTGACATTTGTTTAACGGGAAAGTCCGACTTGGAACAAAGCCAATTTTTAGTGGAGGCTCGGGGAGAAATACTCCAAATGTATGTCTATGTAATGTGGGAGGAAAACAGAGCACCCAGAGGAAACCCACATGAACACAGGGAGGACATGCAGACTCCTCACAGAAGGCACACCAGATGAGAATCGATCTGGAGAACCACTTGCTGTAAAGCGACAATGCTACCACTGCACCACCATGCTGTCTATGATAAAAAATGAACTACTTAAATCAACAAACTTCTCGGATGTTTGAAAGAACAGCGACAATAACTGAACAAATGGAATCCGCACTTTCATCTGTTTTATTCTTGAACTTCCTCAGAAATGAATAAAGTAGACAAAACAAAACTCTTATTTAAAGTAATAGGCAGCCAAGCAAAAAAAAACAGCAAAAACATTTAAAAGTTGACAGCACTTCCTATTAGTACCATCTTAAGGCATATTTGATGTTCATATTTTCGTTAAGATACAGAAAGATGTCAGTGTTAGGAAACAATTGGCATCTGAGTTCACATATTTCTAAAAAAGTATTAACAACAATGACAAAATCCAGGATATGTTCTAATACAATCATTTTAAAGCTATTACATCCAGAGCAACTAACACTATTTTTTGCTAAGGCATTTTTTATGTCGCGATTCTTAATAGCTAAGCAGTACTCCCCAATATGTTCAGATAATTTTTAGTAGTTTTACCTACATAAAAATTAAAGCAAAATTCACAGAAACCTAAATAAACTACATTAGAAGTATTACAATAAAAATAACTAGATAATTTCACTGTATAATTACAATGAATAAATGTGAAATGAACACATTGATAAATATATTTACATGCTGTACAATTTCCACATCTAAACATGCCATTCTTTTTATTTTTACAAGATCTGGAAATTCAAAGTAATAAATGATCACTATATTTAAATACAGACTTTAAAGTGTTAGTCTTTGTACAACAGAAATTAGGGCGATTACCTAACACTTGAAATAATTATTTGATTCCTTGAATGATACACCATTTTTTAGACAAAATATCCATACTTTGATACATGTCCTGACTAATAGGAAGTGGGAAGCTAAGTCTCATATCTTTATTATAATAATCACACTTAATGTTATTAAAACCATATTTAAGTATTGGCTGGAATCTAGTATATCTCTGTTCACTATATTCTAACATCAATTTACCCATTAAGAACGCGGGATATTTCCTCTGCATAAACAACTTCTTCAGGAAAAACATTCTCTAAGAAATATTGTCTCATCACTTATTATCCTGGACAATTGAATAAATTTCCCTTTGACTACGTTAGCCTTCATAAAAAAAGGATGCTGACTATAGTATTGTAAAAAATTATTCCTGAAGGTATTCTCCTGATAAATGTTGGACTGAAATATTAAATTTTCTTTATCCAAAAACAGTTCCACATCTAAAAATTGTACTTTGGTACCAACATTAGATATTGAAAAACTTAAAAATTTATACTGTTAGAAAGTTCATGTAAGAACAAATCTATTTCTATGTATATACACACACACACACACACACACACACACACACACACACACACACACACACAATCATAAACACACAAATATATATAGCTCCACTTCTAACCATCGAAATTTCAAAACATCAAAGTTCAGATCATCGAGACCAGAACATCGAATTTTGAAACGTCGAAGGTTACAAGTGTAACCAAAAAAAAAAAAAAAGTATAATACATTTTAACAATTGTATGCAGGGGGGCTTTGCCCCCCTGTGCACCCCACCCCCTACTTTAATATTCCAATTCTGAGACCGCACTACAGTGGAGTAAAGGGAAATCTCCCGTTTAGCGCTATATGCAGAAGTGCTAAACGGGAGATTTTCCGTACCCTATCTGTAGTGCCATCACACAGATGGCACATAGACACACACAGTATGCTGGGCACCTTGGTGCCCTGCAAAAACACAAACATTCTCCCACCTACACTTACTTTTTTCTTCCCCTTCAAACCTTCGACATTTTCAAACTCGATGTTCTGGTCTCGATGATCTGAATTTCGATGTTTTAAACGTTCGATGGTTTGAAGAGGAATCATATATATATATATATATATATATATATATATATATATATATATATATACACATACATACACATACACACAGATATGTGGATGTATGCATATATATATATATATATATATATATATATATATGTGGGTCTACTTCATATGACTGAAAGCTCATATGATCGACATAAATATAGTCAATTCCGTTAAAAGTATCCATATGTAACTGTTTATTCCTACTCCAGGGTCGCGCTACAGTGGGGAAAAGGCATAATGCTTTGGATTTCATGTGTCAACATTATGAGTGTCGATAATATGAGCTTTAGGTGTTTTGAGCTTTCAGATTTATAGTGTCAGTGTTATGGTTGTCGATCATATGAAGTAGACCCATATATATATATATATATATATATATATATATATATATTTATATATATATATATATATATATATATGTTTACTATTGAAATTTCGTAGTGCCTGTGATAGAACGACATGTGCTCAGGGTATCGTGTTAACGGTCACCATCTCTCTTGATTCAGTGCCATACTCCCGACTTCTTCAACACTCATGCCTGACTGTCGCAGATCTTCTTTCACACAATCCATCCACCTCTTTGCTGGACATCCTCACTTCCTCTTACCTCCTTCCTATTTTTCCCAAATCTTCCTTAACTGTTTGTCTTCTGGTTTTCTGCATGTGTTCAAACCACCATAATCTGTTCTCTTTTATCTCTTCTTCAATTGGAGCTACTTTGGTTTCTGCTCTTATGTCTTCCTTTCTTCATTTGTCCCACAGTGTGCATCCTACTACCCTTCTCAGGCACTTAATTTCCATCACCTCTAGCTTCAACTGTTCTGCCTTTACTGCCCAGGTTTCTGTACCATACTGAAGTACTGGTTGCAACACTGTCTTGTACACCTTACGTTTCAGCTTCTTTGGCATTCTTCTGTCATAGACTACACCTGACACTCTATGCTAGTTGGCTGCAGTCTCTCTGATTCTAGCTTTGACCTCTTCATTCAGACTTCCCTTCTCCTCAACCACCCCTCCCAGATACTTGAAGCTGTTCACCTGTTCCACTATCTTCCCTTCTGTCTTTGTTCTTTCCTTCTTCTGGTTTCCCCAGTTTGCTGCCATTACCGCCATCTTGTCTGTGGTCAGTTTCATCCCACGTGCCTTCAGATTTGCATTTCATTCTCCTATCCTTTGCTGAAATTCTAGCTCAGAGTCTGCCTGTAATGCCACATCATCTGCATACAGCAACTTTGTTGATCTGCCCCCTCCAACCTGTTTGCTAGTATAGTCCATCACCAGTATGAACGGCACTGGGCTCAGAGCTGAATCCTGGTGTACACCCTCTCCTACTGGGAACCCCTCTGTGAGGATGAATACTGTTTGTACTTGAGTCATTGGGTCCTTATACATAGCCAGCACTAATTCTACCAATGTTTCTGGTACTTCAAACCACCACAGTACTCCCCAGATCAACTTTCTTGGGACCTTGTCATATGCTTTCTTCAAGTCTAGGAATGCCCAGTTGGACTCTCTCCTCATCTCTAGCTTCTTCTCAAGTATCTTTCTCATGGCAAACATCAGGTCAATTGTGCTGCATCCTGATCTGAATCTGAACTGCTCATCTCCCACCTTACATTCTGCTGCTCTGCATATCTGTTTATCAACCACCCTCTCCAGAACTTTCATAAATGTGATAGGAGTTTGATGCCTCTGTACTGCCCACAGTTGTGGATGTCCCCTTTGTTCATGTACACTGGGACGAGTATGCTTATTCTCCAGTCATCTGGGGTACACCTTTCTCTCCACATTGCTATTAGTATCCTCAGGAGCCACTTATCCCCTGTCTCACCCAGCATCTTTATCATATCTGCTGTGACCTCATTGGAGCCTGCTGCTTTCCCTGACTTCATCTAGTGCTGTTCTTTCTTCTTCTAGGGGGAGGTTTCCTCGGGGAGGTTTCCTCTTCTTCTCTCATTGTAGGCTGTTTCTGGGGCAGTACAGCTTCTGTGGGATTTTTTTCATTCAGAAGCTGCTGGGAATATTCATTCCATCTGCTTTTGATGTCCTGTGGACTGGTGAGCAGGTTGTTGCTGGGATCCCTTATGAAGGGTGCCTGATTATCTGCTTTATGTTTCTGTCTTTGTCTTGCAACCTCGTATAGTTTCTTTGTGCTCCTTACTGCGTCACTTTCCAAAAGTTGGCACAGTGCCTCTGATGCCTTATTCTTTGCTCCATATCAAAAGGAAAAAAAAACTGCACAAAGTCACAGAACAGGTGACTTTGTGCAGTTTTTTCCTTTTGATTTGGAGTTATGTAGTTTATTTTTATTTTGTTTTTGGCCTTATTCTTTGCTATTACAACTTCTTTCTTAGCTTCATTGTTAGCCAACCAGTAGTCCTTCCTAGCCTGGTCAGTGTTTTCTATCTCCCACTTCTTCCTGCACTCCTTCTTTATTTTGATGACTTCCTGGACTTCTGCATTCCACCACCAACTTTCCTTATTTACCTAATTTCCATACCTGGCTTGGCCACATATCTTTTCTGTAGTCCTAACACATGCTGTTTTTAGGCGCTGCCATTCTTGTTCAACTCCAGCTAGTTCCTCCTCTTCTCGGAGTGGTAGAGCCCTTGAATAATTCCTTGAACATTGTACTTTCTCTCCAGTCAACTTCCAGGTCTTCAGCCTGGTTTTTGTTGACCTTAGAGCCTTCTCTGACCACTGCTTGCAGCTGATTGTAGTAACTAGTGGTTTATGCTGTGGGCTAACTGTTTCACTGCGGATGACTTTGCAATCATGGATTCTACCCTAGTGCCTTTTTCCTTACAAGGAGGAAGTCTACCTGAGTTGCATGTTGGCTATTCTTGTATGTGATCTTGTGACTGTCTCTCTTTCTGAACCGTGTGTTGGCTACTATCAAGCCATTTGCCAGACAGAAGTCTAGAATGGCTTCTCTTTCTTTATTCTGCCCACAATAAAATGACATTTGGAAAAGACATGCAATTTTACAGGCACTGAAAAATAAACACAACGTTCATGTCCAAGTTGCCGTGTATCTGGAACATGGTCTGGAAATGCGACCTGATCTAGTGATATAGCAATCAGAACTGGGTTTAGCAACAGGGACAGTCATTGATGAACAATCTGTTTCAGGAGTTTTGGGATTCTTCTCAGCAACAGGGATAATTACTGGAAAGTCCTCTGGAACTGGAATGCTGGATAACTCACCCTGAGATTTAGAGCCTTTCTCGCAGGCAACATACTGCAATACAGGGTCCGACACCAGGATCAAATGTTTCCAATTCCACCTTAATTCTACTCCTTGTGACTTCACAATGTGTGAACAAAGCTCTGGACATCCACTTTTCATGACGACAATCAGATCCAAACCTTTGTATGTCTGCATCCTCACTATTTCCCTTTCTCATAATGGATTGAGCGGTTTGCTGGTCTTATCATAATAGGACTTCTGGGATAAGCATGTCTTAAACAGATGGGCTGTCACTGATCTGTTGTTTTTGACACATGGAACCAATAGATGACTGCTGATTGGTAGTATAGCTCTGGTTTGTCTTGACAGAAGTCTCTGTGCAGGTGAACCAAGATGTTTATCAAAGGGATATTTCTGAGATTCAAGAGATTCAGAAAAACATCACTATTGTCTTGATTTGGACTTCTCTGGCAATTGTTTTGCATTTTGAACTGCACATTCTGCCAAACCATTTGACTGTGGATCCTCAGAGCTACTTGTCACATGAATAAAGTCCCACGCTTCAACAAATCTTTTGAAATGCTGGCTTTTAAACTGTGCACCATTGTCATAAATAACTTTGTGTGGACTATCATGGACTGCAAAATGATGCTTTAACTTAGTAATGACAGTACTGGACACTATATTAGGAAGTAGGTCAATTTTGAACCAGTTTGAATGAGAGTCTACTAATACCGAGTAATGCTGACCATTCCACTTGAAAATGTCTGTAGCTACTGTCAAACATAGTAGTTCAGGAATGTGGTTTAGCTGAAGTGGTTCTTTCTGTTGATCCGGCCATAGCTGACCTTAGGCATAGGCCAACTAGGTGGCCGCCTAGGGTGCCACTCTAACAGGGGTACTTTTCCAGTAGTCTGGATGGTGTAGGCAGACAAGGATGGGCGCACGAGGTGGTGTGGGGGGGCATTGTGGAGCCCTTTTGCCTAGGGCACCA
Organism: Protopterus annectens; assembly: GCF_019279795.1. Lineage (NCBI taxonomy): Eukaryota > Metazoa > Chordata > Ceratodontiformes > Protopteridae > Protopterus > Protopterus annectens. Next base: position 1,074,082,595 of record NC_056748.1, read on the forward strand.
GATGACCAAAGACCAGCCCTGGATGCAGCTCTCATTGCCGCTACATCCAAAACAAGATGAAAGTACTCTCTCAATGTCCCTTGACATAGAAGGCCAAAATACTAATCTTCTCACCCTTCTTTTAGTAAAATCTGCTCCTGGGTGGGCACGATGAAAAATAGTAATATACTCTTGTAAGGATTTTGGAACATTCACTTTTGGACCTTTCATGATGATACCATTGTCAACCAAAATCTCGTCTCTCTAAGGAAAATATGGTTGCAGGTCATGAGGTAAACAAGACTGCTTTGAAGGTCATCCTCGACTGATAAAGTGGTTGAGCTTCTGAAGTATTGGATCTGAGGCTGTATGACTTTTAAACTTATCAAGGTGCATGGAAAAAAAATTCTCACCTCTGTGACTTCAAAATCAAGTTACTCATCTTCATGCTTTTCAGTGGTATTTCTGGGTAATTTAGATGCATCAGTTTTCAGTGGTATTTCTGGGTAATTTAGATGCATCAGTTTTCAGTGGTATTTCTGGGTAATTTAGATGCAACAGCAAGATAAAGAAGTTTGCCTTTTGTGTAGACAAGAATGAAATGTTACTTTTGTAATTTGAGCATCATTTATTCCAATCTGGCAGGAGCTGTATGCATAAGCTTTCTCAAAATAGTGACTAGAGGTTGGTGATCAGTTACGATTTGAATAAGTTCATCATAAATATAATCATGGAACTTTGAACATGCAAACACAGTTGCCAAGAGCTCTTTCTGTATTTGAGCATACTGGATTTTAGTTTGGGTTAGAGTTCTGGATGCATAGGGCTACCCTCTTGAAGAATGACTGCACCAAGTCCAAACTTTGAAGCATCACAAGAAACAATAACTGGTTTGTGAACATCATAATATCTGAGAGTTGGTGGACTGGCAATTCTCTGTTTCAGGACATCAAATGCTCTTTGGTGCTGTTCTAAGCATGAACAGGATACATCAAGTCTGGAATGAACTTGCCTAGATAGTTAACCATGCCAAGAAACATTGTAGGACTTGAACATTGTCTGGAACTGGCATCTCAAGAATAGCAGTTGGCTTTGAAGGATCTGGTCGTAAGCCTGAACTGGTAAATAAATGACAAACATAAATGACTTCTCATAGCCTGAACTTGCACGTCTGAGGATTCAGATTCACTTCATGTGCTCTTTCCAGAACTTTCTTGAGGTTTTTGTCATGCTCAGCTTCACCATTACCTCCTACTAAAACATCATCTACTATAATAGTACACGGATACCCTGAAAAATTTTGCTTCATTACATGCTGGAAGACTTCACTGGCAGAAATTATTCCAAATGGCATTCTCAAAAATCTGTACCTGCCAAAAAGAGTACTGAAAGTAGGTAGCAATGAAGATTTTTGGTCAAGCAAAATTTGCCAAAATGAATTTTCTGCATCCAAAACAGAAAAAAAAACAGTGGCATTTGGCATGAGATCAGCAACTTCTTTGAGGACTTTTCAGTGCTTTGTTCAAATCTCGTGGATCAATACATATTCTGATATCATCTGAGTTTTTCTTATGAGCTACCACCATGGAAGATACCCATTCAGTAGGTCCTTCTACTGGACAAATTACACCGTCACACCATTTTACCTAGCTCAGCTTAGACTCTGTTCTACATAGCTACTGGAATGTTCTGAATTGGCCTGACAACTGGGCTGACATTAAGTTCTGACTTCATGGTGTACACAACTGGGAGTTTGCCTAGTTTGTCATCAAAAAGATCAGCGTAGGTAGAGAAAATAAACTGGTTGAAATTAGAGTGGTCTTTCAAACTTACATGGTGCACTTCCTTATTACATGAAAGTAGTCCTATTTTCAAACTGTCTCTAAGGCTCAATAATGACTGTACGTGCCTTTTGACAACGTAAAATTGCACTCATAGCTCTTCCCAGCAGGGTAACATGAAAGCGTTACTGAGCCTTCAGTTTGATATTTTTTTTCACCACCATAAGCAACAAGCTTCACACACTTTGCCAAATCAAGCTTCTTACCAACACATACACTAGCAAATGTTACATTGCACTTTGAATATGTGTCAACTTTCAGCTCTATGAAAGACCTATTTATCCAAACAGTACAAAATACTTCATTCTTTGCCTGTAAATCTACTGCATTGACTGTTTCATTAAGTACAGACACACCAGCAACATAACAAGTAAGGTCACAGCTTTCTAATTGATCAACTTGAACATGCATTAATGAGCCCAAGAGGTGGTCCATTTGAAACAATCTTAGACATTAAAGAACTGCTTTGCCAGCTGCACCTTAACTCAGTAGCCACCCCCCAGGGCTGAATGAAAATATTTTGTTTCTTAGTATTTTTAAACTCAGGTCTTTTGATAACATAGTTTAATGGGGGGGGGTTATTACATTGTATGTATATATATATATATATATATATATATATATATATATATATGTATATATATATATATATATATATATATATGTATATATATATATATATATATATATTTTTTTTTTTTTAAGTATTAATCCTTATGTGAGTAAGAGCAGCAGATTTTGATGCATGAATTAATATGCCTTCTGTCAGATAATTTTGTTACATTTTAGCATTGGCTATTGAATGTACTGGGTGGATTTTGGCATTTTTTAATTCAGCCTAAGATAAAATCTGTGTGCAATGTTAGTATCCTGATACATTTGACTCTGAGGAAGGCAGCCTATGATATTGGCTGATGAAAGCACTTAGTCATTCATTGTTACAGGATTTTATTATTTTTTAAGTCAATGAAACTTCTAATAGATGGTTTGTTTGCCTTTTTGCTTTGGAGATCGCTGGAGATTTGTAAATTTTACTTGTAGGTGCCTGTGATTCCCTGAGAGACTGTCAGCAACTTCGTTTGTGGTGTTTGTTCTACAGTTGTTTAATCGTTTTTCTTGGTTTTATATCTATATCTGTGTGTGTGTGTGTGTGTGTGTGTGGGTATATATATATATATATATATATATATATATATATATATATATATATATATATGTGTGTGTGTGTGTGTGTGTGTGTGTGTATGTATGTATATATATATATATATATATATATATATATATATATATATATATATATATATATATATGTATGTATATATAAGTTTATTATGAGAATGTTGTGTGCACAGTCAGTGAAAATGGGAATAACAAACCTCATGTGGTTGAGTCCCGCATCGATGACCTGCAATACTGTGGGTGTGCAGTTTAGTGAATGCCACTATGCATTCGCACACATGTCATCAGAGTTATGACTACAGATTGCAGTACAGTGGGGAGAGGGAAATTACCCTTTTCCCCACTGTAGTGCATTCTTGGAGTTGGAATATATTATTTGCAGGGGGTGTGGTGGGTGCAGGGGGACTTGCCCCCTTGCAAAAACATTGCAGTCTATGATATGCAGTAGTGAAGTCCAAAACAATGTCGAAAGTGCGAATGCAAATGTTTCACTATATGCACTTCAACATTATGTCCTAATTTTATATATATATATATATATATATATATATATATATATATATATATATATATATATATATATATATATATAAACAGTAGTGTGGACCCAGGAAACTACTCCTGAAATATATATAATTTATTGATTTATTCCATTTAAAGTCTTGGTAAAATATTGTTCAAAAAGTCAAATATTCCTCTTAACAGTGGAACAGAAGGTGTGGCCAGGAACTAGACTAGCTGCTGAAATTCATTTGAAAATAACCATCCACAATCATTTTAGCTTGTAGTAAAAGTCTCCTGTGGACTGCACATACAAGTAACTCATACGTCCAACACGTTGAATAACAACATGAATAAAATACAGGTGTAGATGCCTGTAAAATATTCTCCGTAAAGTTGCTTGAGCACTTTCATCCACGTCTTGTTTAGTAGACTTATTCAGAACAACTAATTAAACCGCCTTTGTGTTTTACTACTCTAGCTCTGTTTTCATCATGCAGTCACACCTATTACCCAAAAGAAGGAATGTGTCGACATGAATAATTCTATTTAAAAATCACATGAAGTGTTTATATATATATATATATATATATATATATATATATATATATATATATACATACACATACATATGGGTCTACTTGATATGGTCGACAGTTCATGTTGTCGAAACTCATTTGGTCAACAACCAGTATTCAAGGCACTTAACAGAGATTTTCCTCCCTCCCCAAAGTTGTGCAACCCTGGAGTTGATATATATAGTTAGGTGGGGTGTGGGGGGCACAGCTCCCCCACAATGGGGGGTGTGGGTGGCAAAGCCCCCCACTAACATTCGTTTAATAGTCATTTAAAACATGAAAATACAACAAAAATTAAACATTTTAAACCCCCCTAACTATATAACTATATATATCAACTCCAGGGTCGCACAACTTTGGGGAGGGGGGGCAAATCCCAGTTAAGTGCCTTGAATACTGTTTGTCGGCCAAATGAGCCATCGACCAAATGAGTTTCGACCAAATGAACTGTTAACCATATCAATTAGACATATATATATATATATATATATATATATATATATATATATATATATATACATACATGCACACACACACACACACATATATATATGTATATGCATGGATCCCCTTCAGAGTATTGATATTGCAGAACATTGAACCTCTGATCATCGAGGACCAGAGGATGCAAAGTTCTGCAATACTCAAAAAAAAAAAAAAAAAAAAAAAAAAAAGCGTGAAAACTTATTTCACTTTTTTTCCAGGAGAGCAAACCCCCCACATCCCCTGCTAATAAAATATACCAATTTCAAGATCGCACTACAGTGAAGAGAAGGGCACATGTTGGGAGATTTACCCTTCTCCTCACTGTAGTGTGAGCGTGGAGTTGGTATATTTAAGTAGCACAGGGTGTGGAGACCTTCAGGGAGGCTTTCCACCTGCAAAAACTTACAACTTACAAGCAGAGTTTTTATCTTTTTTAATTTAGTTTACTTTAATGTTCGATGTTGTAGAACATTGATCATCTCATCCTCGATGATGTGTGGTTCGATGTTCTGCAACTTCGAGCATGCAAGACTCATATGGATATATATGTATGTATATATATACATATATATGTTGCATTGAACTTTATATGATATTTTTAAAACTTTATATGTTGTTTTTAGAACTTTTAAGATTATACTAAATCCATTGCTTTTTATTTTAGGATGCTTGAACTGGATACATTGTCATTTAAGCCAGGTGGCTCCTGATTAGGTAACCTAAGTTGTCCTGGTCCCTTTCAATAAACACACCACACCAAATTACATTTGATGACCTTTATTAAACTTTATTAAACTTCTATAAACATAACTTTATTGGACAACATTTTAATTTATTGATCACAGCATGAACATCCATGTAACTTTTTACTAGGGCAGCATAACCATGCTCACCCTAAACAAATAAACAGTGTCCTCACCTCCAGTCGCTTACCTTTACTTATCAAGCAGCATCCCATCATTCACTTTCATTCCCCAACTCATGGAGTTAAAATCCAAAACCAGACCGGGAAACAGAAGAGTGACAAACCTGGCCCTCTTCTCTGTCTAAACACCAAAGCTATAAAATAACCACACAATCTGCAATGTTCCTAAAAGAGTGGTGGAGGGCGGGTAGCAAGTTAACAGCAAAATCTGATTGCTTACTCAGTTACACTCACACAAAACCAGTTAAGCCCTTTTGCTTGCACTTCTCATTTCCTCCCAACCCTCCTACTTTCCAATTTAACCCTTCCATCCCCACCACTAACTATTTTCCACTACCATTTTAACTCCCATTAATATTACTACCTGGTCCTCCACGAAGATGTCCCTGGACAAATGGATTTGTTCCCAAATCTAACTTTCATTGTAATTCTTTTTTCTTGAGAATTATTTGCCATGGTCCTCCCCTTGGGTTCCCGGAAATTTTCTCAAGAATAGAAAATTTGAACTTGCATCTTCTGGCATTTTGACCTTCTATGGTATGCTTAAATAGAGCATTATTGTCATTTTCTGTGCGGATGTCATACAAGTGTTCATAAATTTGTCTGTGAAAGGGTCTCTCAGTTTTAATCCTTCAAAAATAGCGATGTATACTACACCACACAATTTGCAATTATATTATTGGCAAGCTCTTTAACTGAATCACATTTCCTTCTAAGATGAAGTCGCACTGGGTAAATGAGCCACGCTCTGGCATCCAATATCTTGTGCCTTTGAAACTCTGAGGTGTTTTTTGAAACATGTTTTTTAAATTTAAACCTCTTTTATGTATTATTAAAGGGGTTCTACCAATAATTCTCTGCAGCTTTGTATCATTGGTTATTTCAACCCAATATTTGTTTAATATCTTTTTGATGTCAGTCTTTGTAGGAGAATCATCTTGGTCTAAAATGGGACCAGTTTCTATTTTGTAAAATTTCTTTATAAATGTTGTTGATAAAGGTTCCTGGATATCCCCTTACTTTCTTAAAACATACTGAATCATCAGTTACCATCCTAGACAGCCTTATGTACTGGCCCTTTACTAGGGACCTTTTTCCAATAGGATGACTACTCTTGTAATTTAAACCCCGAAATGGAGAATGTAGATTTTTGAGAGATGTTAGAATGATATCTTCCTCCTTCCTTATAAATGGTTACATCTAGGAAATTGCAGCTATTCTCGTGTATGGAATGTATAAATCTTAAATGATCTGTAGTGAATCCCAGATACTGTATAAATTCATCAAGTTTTAGTCTTGTAACTCTCCATAGATGTATTTATTTATTTAATATTTGTTAATCGGGAAAAGTCTGACTTGGAATGAGTCAATTTTCATTGGAGGCCCAGGGAGAAATGCTCCAGACACATGTTTTTGTAATGTGGGAAGAAACTGTAGCACCCGGAGAAAACCCAAATGAATGCAGGGAGGACATGCAGACTCCATATAGAAGGCACCCAGCTGAGAATCGAACTGGTCAACCTCTTGCTATGAGGAGACAATGCTACCACTGCATCACATGCACCATAGAATGAATATATTGTGCAGGAACCTGCCATATGATAACCAGCGTTTATTATATTTGGAATTCAAAACAAGTTCATGCCCCTATGCCCAGAAGACAATGTTGGCATAGAAGGGACCACAAGCTGCTCCCATTACAACACCTTGCTTCTGTTTATATAATTCATCCTTGAAGAATATAAAATTAGTATCAAGGACATATTCCATGAAATTAAGTTAAATTACAGATTTAGATTCTGTAATGGTTGGACATTTCAACAGGGCATCAGTAAAGCAATCCATGCCATGTGATGGCATACACCTGATTAAGCCTTCCACATCAATACAAACAAACAAGGCATTGTCAGAATACTTGTCAGTCATGCGTCTTAAAAAATCCCACAAGTGCTTTAGTATATGTTCTTGTTCATATATAAAGTTTTTAATTTCTGGTCAATGTACACCACTAGTGGATAAGTCTTGGAATGTGTAGTGGAAACTATAGGCCTCATTGGAGGACTGCACGTCTCTTTATATATATTTTTGGTACACCAAACATACCAGGAATAACTGGATTCTTGATGTTGAGAAAATCAGACTTAGCTATACTTTTTAGATTACTTAGGAGCAATTCATCGAGGTATAGGTCTATATTTTTCTGAGAAGTCTTTACTTAATTCATAGAGGTGGGTACATATTTTTCTACATTTAATAGTATATCCAATATCTTTTTAGAGTAGTCAAAGTTATTCATAATCACTACACCTCCACCTTTATCAGGCTTCAGAATTCATATTGAGGCATTATTTCTGATTTTTTTCATCAATTATTTTTCTTCTTGATCTAAATTACTGATATAATATTTATGTCACTTTTCAAACTTGTATATTTCTCTTCTAATCTTCTTCTCAAAGATTTGAAACATAGGGAAACTTGGAGGCACCTAACTTTTTTTTCTTAAATGCTGTTTGTGTGCTCAGTGTTTGTCCTTCATACATTAGTGCCAAATTTATTTTCCTTGTAAAAAGTTTGAGTTCAATTAAACAACTGGTAATGTTAAAATGACTACTAGGCACATATGAAAAAAACTTTTCAGAAAAGCCTAAAATGAGTATCTGTGATAAGTCCATCAGAATAATTGTAAATTTTAAATCCATCCTTACAGATAACACGGGTCAACAGTTGGAATTTCACTTTCGAAATACTGCTCCCTCATCTGTTTGGTGATCTCCTGTTTTTTTTTTGAGAAAATTCTGTTTGATTGCCAGTTCTGTCTTTATCCACTACAGGTGGAAAACCCTGTTTGGAATGGACATCAGAATTGTTGTATGCTCCATGTATTTCAATGTTTGAGGTTACTGTTGTAACTTCTGTCCCCATTCCAAACATAATACAAAACTGCTTTTTTTCTTTAATATGTTACTTCACACTTGCTCTTTTCCACTGAAAATCAAAGATAAATTCAGTTTCCTCACAAACAGTTTAAGTTCATTGAGACAGTCGGCTACATTAAGTCCCAAGTCATCCCCTTGTTAGCACACTTGAGTTGAATTGCAGAAGACACATATTTAATATGCCAAGTTCTTTTAAAAAAAAGACAAAGGTGATGTAGTGGTGTTAATGAATTCTTTGGACTACTCCAGAGAAATTCGGGATATCCTGCTCGATACAGAAAATTACATTCCAGCTTCCCACCAATAAGTCAATGTGGTGTATAAGAACCCTGACCTATATCTTGAGGAGCTATTATTTAGTGGACTGATTTCCAAAGATGAATATGATTTTTTACATATAGATAAGCCTGACCATTTATGGAATCTCAAAGATACACAAAAATGTATTTGATCCTCCTATGAGGTCTATCATTTCTGTCAGACTTTCTAAGACTTATCCATTTGTCATTTATGTTGATTGGAAGCTTAAGGATTTTGTTCAGGGGAACCTCACATTTTAAGGGACTCCTGGGAATTTTTAAGGAGAATCACACTGGATTTATACCATGGAAATGTGTGTTTTGGTCAGTATAGATGTAGTTGATGTTTTTGGTTGTATTCCCACCCTGGAAGGAATGGACAGCTTCTCCAATGCCTTGTTAAAATCTACCACTGTGACAGCTACTGATTACATAATTTTATCAAATTTTATGGAGTATGTGCTTAAATACAGTTTTGTATATTACAAAGTAGCTGTACAGGCAGAAGCAAGGTGTGGCCATGGGTGCCATTTGTGTTTCTTTCTATGCCAATCTGGTAATGTGGGCATGGGAAGAACTTTATACTTTGAATTCTCATTATAAGGAATGCTGGAATATATACACCAGATTCCTAGATGATATCTTTTTTTTTTCCTGTGGAAGAACACACATGAAAAACTAATAGATTTCATTCAATATATCAACACCTCCACATGGCTTCTGAAATTTACACATTCCATCCACAGTATCTTGTAACTATTTGGATATTACTATTTATAAGGATCAACTGCGGTGGTGGTGCTGCAGTAGCATTGTCGCCTCACAGTTAGATGTTGCCCGTTCGATTCTCAGTTAGAGCATCTTCTGTGTGGCGACATGCGTGAATGGGCATTCCTTCATTGAAGGTTGTGTGTTAGGCCCGACAAGCCAGCACGTAAAAAATCTACTGCCAATCATTAGCGGACCAGAGTTCTGCTGTGGCGACCCCTGACCGGGAAAAAGCCGAAAGACACAAACAAAACTATTTATAAGGATCAAGAGAAATTTCACTCAAACATTTATCATAAGCCCACATTCTCACATTCTTACTTTCATTTCAATAGTAGAGATCCAGTACAACAGATGAAGCCCTTAGTAAAGGGGCAATATGTGAGGTTGTCCAAAATGGTTACTGATGACTGGGTATTTGAAATAGAAGAAGTCAATTTGTACAGCATGTTTGCAGAGCTAGATTATCCTAACAACTTCATTAATACAATAAGACAAAGTACTGACCCAAAGTATCTCCAGGTTTAGACCAATACTGGGTCAGAATTTACCAAAGAATGACAATGGTCACTCATCGGAATACAACAGGTGTTTAACACTGGAATACCATTCCGCAAATCATGAAGTGATGAAAATACTTAATAAACATTGGGCCATACTTTAAAATGACAGAGGTACCACAGATATTGTTGGTGAAAAGCCAGTAATTGTTTATCAAAGAGGTAGGAACTTAAAAATATTTTAAAAGTCAAGAACAGCAGTAATGTTCCAAGCAGATTGGTATGAGAAAATGTGACAATTGTGGCCAGTATAAGTACATTTTGGAGGGTAAATCATTTGTATTAAGGCATTTTAAAACAGCAATAAAATACTTGATTTATATAACTGTTGCCCCATGTTGTGTATATCGTGATCTGTAGCTCTTGTGATGCATATTATATTGGAAAGACTGAGAGGGCATTAAATAGGCACATTTATGAGCATCTATATGACATCAGCAGGAGAAATGATAACACCCTATATAAACACTCTTTAGTGTGTAACGGCTTCAGTAGGTTTATGTTTACAGTACTTGACCAAGTTGATCATAGCCCCAGAGGAGGACCATGGCTTACCAATTTTAAATCTAAAGAGCTGAGATGGCAGTTTTATTCTAATGGCTAGGATCCCCAGATCCCAATGAAAATGTGTCAATTTCCAGTATTCTAAACCTGAAATCAATGGATTTGTGCAACTAGTTATAGGTTACATGTTCTGGTATTTAGTCAGCAAAATGAATGACTGAAATCTGTGTTAAATAATATGTTGTGAATTAATTTGGTAAAGGGCTTAATATATAATATGAGTTTGAAACCCTTAGCACCAAACTTCAAGTGTGACAAACAAGTGTCACCAACTCCACACGAAATTTTGGAAAAGTTGTTCTAGTGAGCATTACCGAATGTAGTTAGTTTCACCGATTTGGACAAAGATAGAAAACATCAGTTGGAGATTGATGTTTAAGTCTTGGCATTGACTGAATGATCCAACAGCAAGTTGAATGGGGTGGTTGAGAACAGAAATATTGTATCTGGCATTTTACAAAAAATAAATAAATAAATAAATAAATTAATTAAAAAAAAAAAGAAGCTTAGAAAAGAGACTCAGAGATACAACTTTAAACCCAATTAACCTGTTAAGTGGACATATGTACACAATAAAGAAAGTTTGTTTGATGTTCAAGCTAACAATTTAATACCTATGAAACTATTGCTAAAACAACTGCAGAGGTCTCTTTAAGTTCTGAACCTAACTCAGAGAGAAAAGATAAAAACAGGAAGTGATGAAAGATTCAATGAATTACTAAAGGACTGGTGGTTATTTAAATTTGTTCTGAGGAAGTCCACATACCTGACATGGACAAAAGTGCTTACCAGAGATTTTACTATAATTTTAGAGTCTTGATATTTTATTAAAGTAATATTAACTTGAGTGAAAGATGGCTTTGTTGATTATTGGGTTTTTGCTTGGCCAACATTTGAGTGGTTTGGTTATAGCTCTGAAATAATTGAACCCACTTTAATATCATCAACATATTTTGTCAACTAAAATTTATCAGCAGAAGGAAAGCTAATCACAAAATTGCCAAACAGTATTAGACCCAAAACTGCACCTTGTGGAACACTCTTAATAACCATTCTATTACCTGAAAAATACTGGCTGGTTTCCACCCTCATACTCCTGCTGTCCAAGCAGTTTGCAATCCATCTGATTACATATCCATTACTTTTCAATTAATTCAATAAATCTGACTCACTTTAATGGGGAATGATAGCAAAAGCCTTGGGTGTGCTAAATATATGACATCCAATATACCCCTATTGAACAAAGCGCTCCACAAATGTTCATTTAAAAACTAACATATTAGTTCTGTAGGATCTACATGAAACAAATGCATGTTGTGTTAAAACTTATTCATCCCCTAAAGAGCTAATGAAATATTGTGATAATACCAACTCTAAACATTTACCAATAGGACTTGTGAAGCTGATTGGTCTATAAGTTTCAACAGCATGAGGATTACTATCTTTTGGTACAGCAACAATATAAGCCATTTTCCAACTGACCCTAATATTTTTTTTAAACAAATAGTGCAAACAAGGTGAAGTGCTCCTAATAATAGAAGATAAGAACAGACCGCTTATACTATCAAGCCCTGAAGCAGATGATCATATCATGCAATACATCTGAGCAAATAGGTCTGGACATATTAATAGTTGGATTATGATTATTTTGTAGGATATGGAGGTAGAGTAGGTAATCAGTGAAAGTATTGGCTCCTGACTCGACATCAGCTCTTATTTCATCACTAACTCAAAGCTCAAGTACAAAATAAGCATCTTTCTTAAACCTCTTAAGAGGATTAAAAATGCCTTTTTATTAAGAACGACATTATTAGCTAACTTTTTTCATAAGTCTCTCCCCATTCAACTTATTTCTTGTTATCCTATATTTAGGCAACTTCCTTCCCCTGCTTTTTTCTTCATTCTTTTTCCATAAATTCTGTCATTGATTATATAGCCTTTGTAAAGAGGAATTCCACGGAGGAGGTATATGCCCTTTAAATGTATTAGCACACAAAGGTATACAATCTTCAGTCAACAAATTAAAAAAATATAAAACTTTTTCCAACATTCACTTACATCCACAGAACAGATTCTAGTTCCAGTTAATTACTTCTTGTCTCATCTTACTATAATCTACTCTAAAATAGGCATATCTACTCCACTGATCTATTTTTAATGAGGCCTTAAAATCTCAGTCCATGAAATAATAAACCAATGATTAGAGCCAATTAATTCCTCACATTCATCAATTAATTCCAGATCTTTAACCTACACTATATCCAAAGTATGTACTCCTCTTGTTGGTTGTAACACGATTTGTTAATAATCCAAACCTTTACTTAAACTAATCATTTCACCAAGTTGAACCTTATTAGTGTCTGTACACAACCAATCAATACCAGAAGCATTCAAATCATCCCCCAATATAGCATTGCCTACTTCAATTAATGAAATTACTGATTGACAAAATCCCTTTAAATCATTATAAGATTGATTTGGAGCCAATAAAAAGACTACTGCATCACTTATAAATTGAACAGTAATAATCTTATATATATATATATATATATATATATATATATATTATCAGTTTCATAATTACTAAAGGACATTCCACGTTGAATAACATTAGACACGCCACCTCCCCTCCCTTCATTTCTTGCTCTTTGATAAGCCTTATATTCTCTGAAATGCAAACAGCTAATTTTATCTGAAAACAAAGTCTCAAAGACCATAACAACCTAATAATTTCCACCGATCACACTATTTTCAAAAAACTGAAATTTATTATTCAAAATTCTGGGATTACAAGAGCAAAATCAAACACTGGTATTTTGATTTGTTACACTTGTCCCCAAGAAACCTAAAATAAAAAATAATCCTTCAATGTCAGTAACTTTTTTCCCTACTAATTGTAATAAGTCAGTTTTCTGAGTACCTTAGGGATCTCATTCTCTCATTTTCTGCTTTTTTATAATTTTACTGTTTTATATATAAATATATATATAGTGTGTGTGTGTGTGTGTATATATATATATGTGTGTGTGTGTGTGTGTGTGTGTGTGTGTATATATATATATGTGTGTGTGTGTGTGTGTGTGTGTGTGTATATATATATATATATATATATATATATGTGTGTGTGTGCGTGTGTGTGAGTGAGTGAGTGAGTGTGTGAGTGAGTGTGTGTGTGTGTGTGTGTGTGTGTGTGTGTGTGTGTGTGTGTGTGTGTGTGTGTGTGTGTGTGTGTGTGTGTGTGTGTAAGACACTTTCTAGGGCCATCCCAACTTGTAGGTAGATCAGTGGCAACAGTTCACATTGCAGACCAAAACACACACCTCAAAAACAAACGGAGAAAAAATGTGAAATACATTAGCGCTACAAAAGGAATGGAACAAGTCTAGGTCCTCTGTGCCCTCCTGGCCAAAATACTTGCACTTATTCATAATTTGCCGTATCCTCTTTAAACAACTTATGTGGTGTAAGACACTATCTGTCCCTAATCTGTCATTAATTGTAAACTTGTGTCTTAGTTCAGCAATAGGATTTCAAACCCACAATATTATTCCTGTTGCTCTGTCTTATGCTGCCAACTATTAACTCCTGCTTACCACCAGCAACACTCCATGGTATTATTTACATAATATTTAAAAAGGGGATTTTGATTTCATACCCCACTGCAAAACTCCCCATTTCAGAATGTTTTAAAGCCAGTTCATAATTCATCATTTGCTGAAAATGGGAGTAGTCTCACATTCCTTTCCTAACTTCATTACAGTGACTTTCTGAGACTAGAATGTTCTTGAATAACTGTAATACAAGAGTTAGTCTCATAATGTTTAACAGCTTTAATTCCACCAGCTGATGTATGAAATATTTGATGTATGAAATATTTGAATACTAGTGGACACCTTTACTTCCAGATATTCCTTAAATGCATGCCCATCAGTGACTGGACTATCTTGGTAGCCATAAATGTGGAACCACATTAATACTGCATATAGAACACCATTGAATCGTATCTGACAGAATTCCCTATCTGGAGAGACTGTGATCCTGGGTAAATGGTTGGACAGCTTCCTCAGTAACAACTATTTCACTTCCATGGAGAGTTCTACAGACAAGCCACCGGCATAGCCATGGGTGCAGCCATGGCACTCAGCTTGGCTAATGTAGCCCTTGGGGAATGCGAAGAGGAGACAGTTTTCCAAAGTAGGTACATGGTTTCCATAAAATGCTACCTATACTTTATAGACAACATTTTCATCATGTGAGAAGCAGACGAACCCACCTGAACATAATTTTTTGACTTCATTAACCAATCCACTAACTTCCTAAAATTCACATATGACTACGGCAGAGCAGCGGTTAACTTCTAGAGTTCATGATAACTAAAGGTCTGGAGAAGGGGACCCTAATTAACAACCTGTTTAAGAAACCCACTTGATTAAACATGGTGGACACCAGCAACATTCCCCCTCAGATCACAAACATCAAATGTTGTGAAATCCCAGGGAATGGGAATGATGAGGGTTTCAACAGAATTAAAACATTTTTTCACCAATCAAATGATCTTATAAATGGACTCCCCTGTCAGAGGCTATGAGGGAAAAATTCTTCTCGACATCCTGGAACCAAATAGTACTCTGAAACAAGAGAATGATCCAAGCCTGAGTGAGTCTCCAGGTAGGATTGTTACAGAATTTAGACACAGATATTCAGACAAAAAATGATGAAAAGATAAAAGGTAGCAAAGTAGCACGGCTTTAACATTCACCACTGAGTGCAAAGGAATCCGTAAAGTAATTACATACGACCGAGGCATCCTGTCTAAGTAATTACATACGACCGAGTCATCCTTTCTAAGTAATTACATATGACAGAGTCATCCTTTCTAAGTAATTACATACGACCGAGTCATCCTTTCTAAGTAATTACATATGACCGAGTCATCCTTTCTAAGTAATTACATATGACCGAGTCATCCTTTCTAAGTAATTACATACGACTGAGTCATCCTTTCTAAGTAATTACATACAACCGAGTCATCCTTTCTAAGTAATTACATATGACAGAGTCATCCTTTCTAAGTAATTACATACGACCGAGTCATCCTTTCTAAGTAATTACATATGACAGAGTCATCCTTTCTAAGTAATTACATACGACCGAGTCATCCTTTCTAAGTAATTACATACGACCGAGTCATCCTTTCTAAGTAATTACATATGACCGAGTCATCCTTTCTAAGTAATTACATACGACCGAGTCATCCTTTCTAAGTAATTACATATGACCGAGTCATCCTTTCTAAGTAATTACATACGACCGAGTCATCCTTTCTAAGTAATTACATATGACCGAGTCATCCTTTCTAAGTAATTACATACGACTGAGTCATCCTTTCTAAGAACAAACAGCTAAAAAAATACTTGACCCCAGACCTCTTTGGTGTTTAGAAGAGCAAAAGAGCAAAGAATATGAGGGACTAGACAAAGTGCAAAAGCAAAATCTTGGAGGGGAAACAGTGGAACTTTCAAATATGGACCACCCACTATACCTTTTGTGAATACCAAAGTATCTCTGACCATTTCTAATATCCCAACAGCAGCAAGACTTACTAGAGTTACAAAAGGTGTGACTTTAACACTCAGTTTGTCAAATGAGGGGCCCAATGTGGCTCTTAAAGAAGTTTCTATGTGGGAAAAACTATTAACAACATAAAGGTCAGAATGGCCCACCATTTATCAAACATAATTGTTCAAAAATCCACTGCTGAAATGCCACATGGAAAACCATGGACGTGGCAGATTCAACTTTCACATTCTGGATAAACAAGGGATAGAACCTCTCAAAGGCAACAGGAACGGCATCTTAGAGAAGATGGAGCTCAACTGTATCATCAGACTAAATTGCTTGCAAACCACCTGGACTCAATACTTCCATTTTTGTGCAAAGTGTTGTAATGCTAAGAAAGCTAAATAACAGTCTGTTTTATTGATTCTGGTTTGAGGAATCCTGGGCTGCCTCAGATGATTTTTTTTACCAAGATCACTATCACTATATTTTTACAATAGTGAAATCACTTTTTACCACAATCCCTATAGTTTTTGTAATAGATGTAAGTCTGAAGTCAGTAATAAATGTTTATTCTGATGAGCCCCAAAGAAATGCACACAGTAAAATAAGCAAAAACATTCTGCATACTCACACAAAGGTCTGATAAACAGGCAGAAACCTAGGCCCTTACACTACTATATTTATTTCTCAGATAGAACTGAAAAAGCCATAATGGCAGTAGCATTTTGAAAATGTTAAAATGTTAGGGAATCCTTAACATGAGGAGAACATTTAATTCAGTTAAATTAGTAACACATAGTTCTGTTTAACAGGGGAAACAAGGATTAACCTGCTTGAACAAGCTTAATTGATAGATTTATCTTGAATATGGTTAACTGATACTACTGTATAACTATAAGAGGATAGCCAGAGTGGATACCCTAGTCCATTAGTGGCCATTTGGCCATATTAAAATGATGTGTATTTTAAATCCACCAATTAAAACACATCCCCACACCTAGCTATTCTAAGCTTTTTGTAAAGCCATTAAGATTTAATTGCTGGAATACTCAGACATCTTCTGTGAAGACTAAATAAAACATTTGTTTCTAAAAACTGCATCAGTTGCCTTATTTGTCTGGACAGGAGGAGCAGATTAATTATGGTCAGTTGTGGATCAAATGTGTTTGAATCCCAATCTAAGTTTTGTTTTGTTTGCCCTGAAATCCAGGTGTCTGGACTACAGGTTGGATATTACAAGCTGCCTTCAACAAGTGGATTTTATACTGGTGGACTATTACAAACAAAGGGTTCATGAATTAGATGAAAGAATTAAAATGAATTATTTCAAACTGAAGGTACGTACCACTGCTGATAATTTTGAAAAAAGTTTTGTCTCATTCAAGAGAGACTGATTAAACAAAATGAAGTCCTGAGAAAGAGAACGTTAAAGAAATTCAAAAGGGATTGGGCAGAGTATGAACGGGGATCAGCTTATCCTATGGAGGAAGTAGACGAAGTAGCGGTCGTTAGCAGTCCAGATCCAGTAGAAGGGTAAGGAGATCAGAGTGGCTGGCCCAAAGGAAGCTGTGAATGGAAATTGTAGTAAGCCAAATTCTAGCAACAGTTATTATATTAAAAAAAGAGGTGAAAATGATGGAAAAAGAGTGTTTTTTCAGCCAATAAATGTTTGTCAGGACACACAGACTGGCAAACACACATGGACACAAGTAGCAGCACCTACAGCCATGTGGAAACATGGAACCAGTAACAAAAATGCAGAAATGAACCAGAAATGGAAGGGGAGGAAGAAGGGCATGGAAAACGAAAACGTATTGCCTCTGAATGTTTCCGAATTATTACCTGTCGCCCAAAATTTTAAATATTAAGGAATTAAAAGTATTGAATAAAGGTTGGAATTTTATCCCTGCAGCTACAGCTGAGATTTGTGATTTAATTAATGATTTTAGATAGTGTCAGGAAATTAAAATTTAAATTTATATTTAAACAAGAGGAAAGAGATGATTGTAAGTTTGTAAAGCCAAGTTATAACAATTCCCCCCTTTAAAGCCAGAGTTGGAAGCCTTTTTAAATGCAACAGAGAGGCAATTGAGAGAGTTGTTGGTAAGTAAAGCAAAGAAAGAAAATTAATTTGACAAAAGAAGAATATTCAGCACTAAAATTTAAAAACATTATGATGCTATACTGATTACTAAAGCCAATAAAGGAAATTCTTTAGTGGTTATAGAAAAAGACTTTTAGATTAACAAGATGAATTGTATGCTGCAGGATGTCAAATATTATAAGAAGGTTATTTTAAATGTAATTAAGAAATTGTATAGTTTTATTGATACTCTGATTGAAGAATGGTTATGTGATGACAGAATTTGTTTTAAAGAAGTTATTTTTTAATAAGGAGAATCCTAATATCTGCAAGATTTTTGGCTTACCTAAGATTTGTAAGTCAGTAGATGACCCTCCTCTTAGGAATGTTGTGACAAGTTGTGGGCGTAAGACTGAAGCCATGGCTGTTTTTGTTGATAAACAACTACAAAGAATTGTTGAAAGAAGTGTGTCATTTATTCATGACATATTTGCTTTCAGAAAGGCTATTAAAGGGATTGCCATGATTGACTCTGATTATCTGGTGATTATGGACATACAATCTCTATGCACAATGATACCGAATGACATTGGAACTGAACTTGTTAGAAGGGAATTGTGTTTGAAACTTTTGACAAATGACATGTTTGTATTCATTATGGAATTGCTTGATGTTATTCTGCCATATCATTTCTTTGAATTTAATGGTTCTTTCTTCCAACAGACAAATGAGGTAGTGATGGGAGCAGCAATCACTCCCACTTATAGAATTTTTTGATGATAGCATGGGGCAAGGAATATATTATGAACAATAATTTGTATAAAATGTAGTGTATTATGGAAGTTTTATACTTGATTTGTTTTTCGTTTGGAGGGGAAGTTAGATGATTTGTTATTTTTTTATTCAAAATGTCAATACTGATTGCAATTTTTTAAGGTTTACTTCTTGTCGTGATTTGAAGAAGGTGAATTTTTTAGATGTGGTGGTTTATAAAGAGGAAAAGGAACTAAGAACATATCTGAAGAAGTTTGTTTGATTTGGACAGACTAAAGCGCTAATATTAAAACAGTTGAGTGGATTTGCCAAGTCTTGCCTTTTTCATTTTGGTTGTACTAAGAACATAAATATATAAGAAAGAAATACAAAACTATTCTTATTTAGAATATGGAAGTATGCATCTCATAGAAATGAAAAGTAACATAATTAAGGGGCAGTTAAAGACTCAGTGATTTAAAAACAATTCATGACAGGCAAAAGAAAGAGCATCCCTATGTTCTAAGTTTATTTATATGGGTTATCCTAGAAGTTTGGTAAAAGAAAAGTGGAATGAAGTAAATAATCTTAGAAATAATAAAGAGAATAATATAGAACCACTTAATATTAAGGCAAAAGACTATAAACTGGGAATGATGGTATAGTATTCCTTAGATGGTAGACATAGTAAAGAAAGTGTGAAAGAAAATTGGAAAATTCTTAGTAGTTTCCCTGATGTAAAAGATATAGTTGGAGAAGTGCCTGTTTTCATGAATAAGAGAGGAAAGAATTTTAAAGACATTTTTCAAAAGAAGTTAAATTTTAAAAAGAGTAAAGAAAGGTAAAAGGGAATATTTATGTTGTAATTGCTGCCAATATTTAAAAGTAGATGCTAAAGAATTTTTTATTAATAATATTAAACATTTTAGCAAATTGTTATTTTACATGTACGTCTCAATTTGTAGTCTACCTATCTATGTGTTGATCATGCCCTGCTTATTTTGTAGGGAGAACTAATAGAGAGCTATATAAAAGGGTGTATGAGTATTTATATGCAATAAGCAAGGTGGATATAAATAATGCTTGAGAAAACATTATTGTACAACTTAATGTGGAGGTTCACCAAAGTTATTAGTTCTTGAGCATGTATCTGATTTTAAAAGTAGATTAAATGCTGAGAAGGAATCAGACTGGAGGGAGTACTGCTGAATACTTAAGTTAGATGCCAGCATCCATCCAGGATTAAATGATAAAGAAAAATGTAAAATATACTTAAAAAGAAAGGAGTTGAAACATTAGGGCAGGCAGCTATTGATTTGATTATATTACTTAGGTAATTATTTAATTATGTAACTGTTTTATTGAAGTGGTGTTAAAGACAGTATATAATGCTATGTTTTGTTTTTATTTATTCATTCAGTCTGAAGAAGTCTAACCATAGATAAAAGCACTTACTGGATAATTTTCTGCATTATTTCATTTTATTAAAGTTTCTTGTTTTTTCTTGATTTTGATATTCTTTGCTGTATCAGTTCATATTCTATTTTGGTTACAATGCATCAAAATACCCATCTCAACTAGACTAGCCACAGAGAGAGTTGGGAAGTGCATATCCATGGTCACTGATCTACTAGGGAGGGGTGAGGAAAACTTAAATATTGAACAAGTCTATAAGACAAGAATCTTGATGAGCAACGCTCAGCTATGAGCAAGCTAGATGATTTAGTTGTTAATAAAAACACTGTCTAGACAGTAATGCCACAAGAGTGCAGACCACAGACTAGATCAAAGACACTTAGAATAACAAGCACAATAAGCCTTTACCAGCAATTCTCAGCTCAGAAGGGGGCAGGCTACCTTCTTCTCTGACAAGAGTGTAGACCACAAACCTTCTTAATGTAAAATAACTGGCTTGAGCCCAAGTGCTTAAACCAGAACTGACACTTTTAGAATAAACACAATAAGACTTCAACCAGCAATTCCCAACTTAGAAACATGTAAGCTACATTTCATACTACAAGAGTGTAGACTGCAAACCTTCCTTATGTAGGATAACTAGTTTGAAGCCCAAGTGCTTTAAACAAAACAAAGAGGCTTAACATAACAGTTACAATGTAATCAGGCTAATAACAAGAAGTAATAAATGCAGCAAAATAAATGCAACTGAACACTTCAAGAACAAACAGAAAAAAGCAAAATAAAGTAATAAAGTAGGAAGAAGCACAGAGCTGAATAAAGTGCATTTTTAAGTAAATGGTAAGAGAGGAAACACAAGATAATTCAAGTTTAAGAGATGAAGGTGGTGGGTCTTTCCAAATGATCTCTCCATACTCAGTAGAATGAGCTGATGAGATGGGACTGAGAGGAGTGTCCAAAATCAGATTTATAGTAGGGGAGGGCAATTCAAAAGCCACCAAGTTTAAAAGTACAACAACAACTGGTTGGTTGGCTAGGTGAGAAAAATCAAATATAGAGATCAGCAATAGGTAGGCAGAAAACAGCAAGCAAGTCAAACAAGCACTCCAGCAAAATAAAGATGCTGTGTCTGAGCTCCTCCCACTAATTAGCTGAATGTTACTCACTGTCTGCAAAGGAATTATTTTCACTTTTCTAACTGACCCTAGTCAAGACTTCTAAAATGCCAAAATAACAAAAAACTTAAAACAAAACAAAAGCAATATAAGAAAAAGATAAAAAATAGAAGTAACAAAACCTTAAATGAAATACTTCGATTCAAAATCAAATCCTGCAGACGGGCTTGGCATAGACTAATGATGTCAAAGCCACATAGCCTCAAACTAAATGCAAAAAAGTGCATAATGATACCCGTTGGGAAATCAAATGCCCCTGCAAATTACAACACCGATAGCACCCCCCCTAAGAGAGGACCCAGCGGTGAGCGATCTGGGTATTAGGATTAGATAGTACTCTGAACTTCAACCACTATGTGCCCACAGTGGTGAGGAGATTCTTCTTTGTGCCTCAGCTTGTAAGTGAAGACATGGCATCTGCAACGGTTGGAGCTTCCTTAGGGGTTTCTCACCAAAATAATACAGGGTATAACCAACATGTCATATGTGGACCAATTAAAAGCCCTATCACTGTAGTCAGTTTCCTGCTGATTACTGATGCATGATCTGTGCCTGACCTACAAGGCAGTCTCTGACCCAGCACTGACAGAAATGTTATATAGTCGCAAAACTAACTGCACGTGGGTTACCATCTCCAAAGATCTAAACATGATCTCTGAAATGGACAGATCATGCTGGAAAGACAGATGTGTCCCAGAGATTGTCCTCCACTGGACTAGGTTTCCTATTCACATGAAGCAGAGCTCCTTCCTGACTTGACTTCAAGTGCAATCTGGACCAGTGGATGGGAAATCACAAATCACTCCAAGGTTGGAGCTCATGTCCTTTATAGACAGAAGCAGTCTGCAAAATTTATCAAAACCCTGCTTACTGACCATTGTTATAATTTCTCTAGGTATAGAAAATTGGGTAAAATCTGCATAAAACTGGCTAGTATTGTAAGGGCTCTTGAGCTGTTAGGCTAGTAATCTCCTATGAACCTATAATAATAATGTGTTTATAGAAAGCTATGCCGTAAGTGTGATTGCGTAAAGGTCAGTGAAATTAGCACTGCTTTGTACAAACTATATTATTATTATGCACTGATATGGAATATATTTTCTGAGTACAGCTGTGACATTTTGCTTTGCACTTCATGATGGAGGAGATTTTAAGCTAGAACATTTTACAATGATTTGTTGAAAACAATGTTTAGCAGCACAATGTTGGTAAGGTATTTGGTGCACTCTGAAATAAGAAAGCAATGCATTGGTGCACTTTGAAATAAGAAAGCAATGCAGCAATGCATTCTGTAATACATGGTGGGGAGGTTGTAGTATACATTCTGGGAAGAGAAAGCTATACCATCATTTTGATTGACTGTTACCTAGTAAAAGTAGCACAGCCCTGCAAAATACAAATTAATGCATATGGGAACAGGAGACTTTTTCTCTGAATGCATTTATGCTATTTTTCTTTACACTTTATGATGACAGTAAATATTATTTTATGTTATCTAATCAGTTCAGGATTTTAAGCTCATTAGTTCCCTTAGTAATGAACCTCTGTATCCTCTTTAGTGTGTCCTTATATTTTCACAGCAGGATACAGATAGGTTTGTGGGTTCACAAGTAAATACTAGGTTAGCTGCCCTTATAGGCCATTTTAAGCCTTGCCACTTTCCCTTGGTAAGGATCAAACTATGTACCTATTTTCTGTGAGGTAAACACCTTAACCTTTATGCAAACCCCCTGACCCCATCACAGATGCCCTGTAACCAACAGCCATCAACACCAAAGAGAAGTAGCTGCAGATGATGACATCTGTTAGGTGACAAGAAACACCTCTGAATTTGAGATAAACCCTGACCTTTGGTGCAGATGGAAAAACATCTGGATATAAACCAGATGTCCTGGGTTTTAACAATGGCCCAGATGTTGGGTGGAGCTGCCCCTAAGGGAGTGGTGGGTGTGATAAGACAGTGCCTGTTGCCTGCCTCTGGGAAGAGTGTTGGTATTCCATGTTCAAGGTGAAAACTCCACTTCCATTTCCTGATGCAGGCTGGTGATGGAATTAAGGTTTTATCTATAAGGGCCAAGACCTTTAGAGGGGTTACATCATGAAAGCCTATTGCATAACTCCCCCTGGGGAGTCTTACAGGTACATCTGTGAGAAAGAGCAAGGTTAAGACAAAAAAAAAAACTCTACACATTTGATGGTTCCACTCTAAAGGGGAACAAACAGGCCATAGTGCTCATACCCCTAGGGTTATGAAAAGGTCCATATGGAGCTCAGGAGGAAGGCTTGTTGGTCTGAAGTGGGGTTCAGGAACAAGAAGGAAATGCCTTAGAGTCGTGCAACGTAGCATCAGAATGCAGCCTCATTGTTTTGTCACCGCTGTTCTCAACCAAATTATAAAATAAAAGATCTGCAATTCTTGATGCATTTTTGTAGAATTCATGTTGAAAAACATTATATCTTCCAGTCAAACCAGCCCTTACTGGTGTCATGTACCAATTATCCACTTTCCATTAGTTTTTCACCACTTTACGAAGCCCCCCCCCCACTACCACCATCACAGGCACACACACACACACACACACACACACACACACACACACACACACACACACACACACACACACACACACACACACACACACACACACACACACACTGGCATCATGTCTGCCTGTTTCTAAGTCTGTGGTTAAAACTTCAGTCCTTATTAAATTTAAGAAACTATGATTAACATTCTCATGCAATTGTCTGAGATATATAATCAGAACCTATTGCTTGCTTATCATATTTTTCTGTAATCTGCCTATTCCTTCTTAGTCTGTATTATATAAATGTTCACTTTTGCATGCATAATATATGTTTGTGCTCTAAACCAGTTCATGCAATATTTATTGAATAGTTTTACCATCTTTCCATAATTTCAGCAAACACTGCCATTCATCTCAGTTGTATTTTTTATTCGTTTCCTACATTGCTTCTTACATGTTTAAGACAGGGTTTTATATTATCTCTTAGCATCTTGTATCTGAATTCCACATTAATTTTAGTTTACCTTCTCTGGCAGATGATGTAATCTTCCTTATTTCTAGTAGAAGGAAACACTCACATTTACGTGACTGCTTTTATTCTTTCCATATATCCCTTTTTCCCAATATTTCAATGGAAGTAAAGGGGGAGTGACTCATATCTGTATAGTTTTCAATGATACATTTTGTCCCTCTAAAACTGGAACATCACAATGAAATCTGTCATACAATCTCCAGCTCCATTTCTTGATGTAAAGGACTGAAGACTTGACTATGAAAAGATGATCAGTATTTGTTTAACAGCCTGGGTGTTGGAGTAAATGCGCAAAGAAGATAGAAGTTGATATTTGCTCACCCATCTTGAGTGGAAGGAAGCATTTCTGTTCTCCAGCAGTGCTGGTTTCTAGAAAGGAAATGAAAGGATGGAGTGCAGCTTATGGGCCATGGATATGTGCCTGATACTACCAAGCAGTGATAGAAATAGTCTTCTGGGAAGGCATAGGCTTCTCGGGAGGTCATGCATAGAAGTGTACAATTTCTCCTTATAGATGAGAGTTACAGCAGCAATGCCCTCACACTACATTAACAAGAATACACTTCAGCCATTTGGGGTGGGACATGTGGAGTGAAAGACTAGGCCATGCCAAGAAACCCCCCGATGGCTGAATGGATGATTAAGCCCACCAGTCAGCTCACACCATAAGGAGGGAATAAATATGCCTACCTGGTAGTAGGAAAGCTGATTGTTGACAGGCAGTGGGCGATAAACAAAGGCATTACAAAAAAGAAAGATGAAAAGAAAGTAATTTTTCATATAGGTTCATAGGTTGGTACTGGGCTATCTGCCCAAAGGCATATATTAGCCCAGCCACGTTGTGCGGTATTCACCGCCCCTTTAGTAGTTCCCTAGACCCTTGTACTAGCAGCTAGTACCCTTGACCCCTATCTAGTAGTGCTGTTGGTGTGATCCCCGGTGTGAACTTTCTGTTACCCATCCACTCATCAAGGTTCCTCTTGAAGAGTGATAGTGAGGGGCTCTGTCTTATGTAGATTGGGACCCTGTTCCATAGTAAGGGAAGTCTCTGAGAAGGGAATCTATCTCTCCAGCATGTTCTATTCATTGTTGTGTTGAGGTTTATATCCCTAGAGCGTGTAGCTCATGTAGATTTGATTTTGCTAAGATGGAACATGTTCAACAATTCTGATAATTTCATTTTTAAGAACCCCCCCCCCTTTTTAATAACTAAATTATAGTGCCATGTTTATACTATTACATCCATGCCATTTATTTATTTAAATTTGTTGATCGGGAGTGTTCGACTCGACGTAGGTTCATTTTCAGTGGAGGCCCGGGGAGAAAAGCTCCACAGTTAAAATAAACAGACAGTAGTTACATTGGATTACATAGTGATTAATAATTTAACATAGCAATTAATTACAAACATATTTACAGATGAAGAACATAGTACATCAGTAGACAACTAGAATCTTTATCTGTGAAGTACATAACAGACATTAACAAATGTTACAATGAGAAGTTCCTGCTGTATAATAAGTACTAGGCTTATGAGCATCTGAGCTTGCTATAATCAAGGTAGTTAGTGGAGTGGAAAGAAAGGTAGTGGTTGGATGGGGTGGATGATATTAGAGTGGGAGTTGCAAGGTCATAGCCAGCATGCTTTTAGGTGCGCTTTTAGTAAAGTTTTGAAGTGAGTGCATGATGGTACGGAGGTAATTGTGGGTGGGAGTGAGTTCCATAATTTGGCTATGGCGCAAGAGAATAGTGCTTCACCAGCAGAGTTATTGGCTTTAGTGATCTGCAAGTGATTTTTGCTGCTGGATCTTAGTGGTCTGGTGGTGTGATAGGGTTGGAGTAGATTCTGGAGGGATGGGACATTTAGTGGATGATTAACTAGTTTGTGGGCAAGTGAGAGTTGATGGATACTTGGGGAACCCCTATGGAGACAGGTAGTTGGGGAGATATGTCATTATGCTATACAATGGATTGTTGGCGGTCAGACAGGTAACTCTGAAACCAGTTGGTGACTGATTGTGAGAAGGATAGGTTATTGAGGACAGAGATAAGTTGTTTGTGTGGGACCATGTCAAATGCTTTAGATAGGTCTAGGAAAGTAGCAGAGGAGAGATAGCCATTGTTTTTATGCTGAAGGATAGTGTTAGTAAAGGAGAGTAAGGCAGTGGTGGTGCTATGGTTTGGTCGGAAACCATGCTGAGTACTGGAAAGGAGGTTGTTAGTAAGGAGGTAGTCTGAGACCTGAGAGTGTATGCATCTTTCGAGTATTTTGGAGAGTGGAGAGAGAATAGCTATGGGGCGGTAACTGGTTAGTTCTGCGGAGGGTCCGCCTTTGGGAAGGGGAATTATATGTGATACTTTCCACAGTGTGGGAACGTAACTTTCTGACAGAAATCAGTTAATCAAGATGGATACTGGGTAGGCCAGAACATCAGCTGCAATTTGTAGGTATTCACTTGGGAGGCTGTCTGCTGCTAATTTGGTGGGTTTAAGTTTAGTTAAGAGTTTTTATGTTGGAGGTAGGTACAGGAGAAAAAGAGAAGGCAGTGGGGAGATTACTAGTTGAAGGTGTGGGTTGGAGGGGAGGGGAGTTTTGTTGTTTAGCTAGTGATAATATGGTTTGTGTGAAGTGTGTGTTGAATGAGGTAGCAATATTTTCTGAGGAGTGAGGGATGTTAGGAGGAGGGGTACTGACTTTACCTGGGTGGAGGATGGAGTTTATGGAGGACCAGAATTGTTTGGGGCTGTGTTGTGAGGAGTCTAGGGCAGACTGGTAGTATTGGAATTTGTCCTGTTTTATTAGCTTTTTGACTCTGTTGAGTAGTTCTAAGAATTTCTGTCTAGTTGAGGGGGTTTTGGTTTTGCACCAGTGCTCCCAGGCTTTATCCCCGTTTTTCATTTCTGACTTAGTGGTTTTCTGTAGCCATGGGGAGGGTTGTGCTTTGGTTCTGGAAAATCTTATGGGGGCATGGTAATTAAGGATGTTCAGGAAGGTAGTATTAAAAAATTCAACTGTGTCATCTAGACTGAGGTACTTTAGAGGATGCCAGTTACATTCTTTGAGGGATGAGATGAATGTGAGTGGGTTAAAGTTTAGTTTTTTACGTATTTGACGGTAGATGACAGGTTTAGCTTGGTATAGGTATTTTTTGAGTAGGAATGTTGGGGAGTGATCACTGAGGCTAAAATGATAGTTTCTTGGGGGAGATGGTGGGTAGACCAGCTGAGGAGGTTTTCTAGTGGAGGGATGTTTTGGCCAGGTGGGAAGTAGCATCCAGTTATGCTGATGGTTTTATTTTGGTTTATTTTGAGGTTGGTATATATTATTTCTTCATTGCCTATTTGTGGAGCTGATGATTTTAAGATCTGGATGTTTCGATGCTGTTTAAATATTATAGCTACACCACCTCCTTTTTTGTTTATCCGGTCTACTCTTAGTATGCCGTAACCTGTAGGGAGTATTTGCTCACTGGTAATGTGAGGTTTTAGCCAGGTTTCTGTCAGGATGACTATATCTGGGGAGTACAAGTCTATGGTGGCATGGAGTTCATGGACTTTGTTGGATATACTTCTAATATTTAGGCTTAGTAGAAGGAAGTCACTTGGCTTTCTATTGGCTGTAATATGGGAGAAGTTGTGGTTTCTAGTCTGATTATGAGGACTGAGGTTGGAGATGGTAGGGCCAGGGTTGGGGTGGATGTCTCCACTTAGGGCTAGTTTTGTATTTGCAA
The DNA here is from genome assembly GCF_019279795.1 of Protopterus annectens. Classification (NCBI taxonomy): domain Eukaryota; kingdom Metazoa; phylum Chordata; order Ceratodontiformes; family Protopteridae; genus Protopterus; species Protopterus annectens. The sequence goes on from NC_056748.1 coordinate 1,074,110,991, forward strand.
ATCAGTTAAGTTTTGCATCATAGAATAGCCACACGACTGATAACTTATCTAGTATGCCTATAGCAGCTATTCTTCCTTGGAGTCAGTCACTTGCTGATTTATAAACTTCATCCAACTGGACAATGCTGAGGATGGCAGCAGGCGTGAAAATATCAGAGTGGAAGCAGTAGGGTAAAAACCTGGATTCAAGAATATACATGGAAATGAAATATTTCTTGGGATTTCCATTAAAGATATAATTTACCAAAAGCAACAAATTAATTGATGAGTAAGGAAAGAGGCAATTCGAGCCAACAAAATGATACTTCTAGGTATCCAAAACATGTTTCTGTGAAATGTGGACAGTTCTCAAGCCTCGTGACTGTGACTGCAAAATGTTATGATGGAGATGTCCAAATGAGGAAGTAAAACGGTATCTCTGTGGCTTCTCTAAACATTGCTGACTTACTTTTCCTGGAGCATAAGGTAACGCAGACAAAAGATGACAAGGAACAGAATTCAGACCACTGTTTTCTACAGGAAAATGATTGCTGTTGTGATTTCTAAGTTTCTTCTGTCACTGATTCTTTGCTTTGGGAGATTTTTGTCTTCTTCATGTTTGTGTGATTGTAGAGTTGAAATATGCAAGTTTTCAAAAAAATAATAATAAATAATTAATAAATAAATAAAAAACTCTTACAGTTTTTTTGTCACCCTTGTGTTGTTCAGACATTAGTTTTCACACTGAGGCAGGTCAAGGTTTTTGCTATTCAAGTTTCAATAGTAAAACCAGCAATTGTTTAATTAAACTTACTTATACATTTATTTCCTATGTGCTCTAAAGGTACACCCATTCGTTAAGTAAGGGAGTCTAAGCAATGTTCTGAGCAATGTCTAGTTTAAGCCAATTTCCACAGTGACTTTTGCTAAAGTATCTTTTCATTAAATGGACTTTGATTACGCCAGCAATTTCTTAATGCAACCAAAGTGGACTCTCAAGCAGAAGCGACAAAGAGAAAACGAAAGACTTAAATAACTCATTATATTATATATTATATATTATATATTATATATTATGAGGGAAAACTGAAACAGACAGTGACCCAAATATGTTCAACAAGGAAATAATGAAAGACGTAAATAACTCATTATACATATTATGAGGGAAAACTGAAACAGACAGTGACCCAAATATGTTCAACAAGGAAATAATGAAAGACCAGTCTCAAAGCATTTTTCAGAAAACACTATTTTGTGATTGTAGATAAAATACAGTAAGAGGAAGTATTTATTACATATTTTGCATTATGGACAAAATAAATTTCCTTCTCTATGCAGCCATAACAGGTGAGAAATATTCCACAGCAATTCTGACATGAAGCAACTTTGGAGGACTGAGAATGGTATTGCTGATGGACTGGGATATGAAGCCGATGCAGTTGATTAGAAGGCAGACAAACATGGGGTTTGATAAGTACCTGCCAGTTACAATTTGACTATCTGAAATACAATGTTAAAGCATCTGATTTACATTGACTGATTTCTTCCAGCTGCAGTTTGCATTGATAAGCACAACTCACCACATTTCTTCTCATAGCAGCACAGGGTAGTGAAAGACGATGTAGCAGGTGCTGGGTTTCACCTCAATTTTGCTAGTTTTAGCATTATTTGGAGGGGGGTCTGCAAAACCACTTCTTTATATTCGTAGTCATCACATCCTCAAGGTATTTGAGGGCATTATATTGTGTAATGCCTTGGCACTTGAATGTGGAAATATACCAAGACAACCAGTCCCATCTCTCTTGAGTGAGTGAGTGATTACCTGGTTCAGACTTAAGGCATATTATTAAAAACTTGCTCAAAAAATGCCATAAAAAACATGGCATCAATTAAAGCTGCTACAATTTTCAAAAATCAAGTGAAATGTATGTCAGTTGTTATAGACACAGAATGCTTCTTACTGCATAGAACTCCTTGCAGCTAAAAATATATCTAAATATCTATACCTATATGTCTCTCTCTCTCTCTATGTATATATATATATATATATATATATATATATATATATATATATATATATATATATATATATATATGGATCCCTATCACTTGATCAAAGTTTCAAAACTTTGAAGATCATATGTTTGAAGCCTTGAAGCTTTCAACACTTTGTACAGAGATCTCCGTACGGAGCGGAGCTCCCATTTTCCTCACTGAGCGTGATCTTGGAGTTTGTATATTTAAGTAGCGGGGGTGTGGTGGGTGCTGGGGGTAAGTTGTTTTATTTTATTTTAGTGGTTTTTATTTTTAATTCGCGTTTCAAAACTTCGAACATATGATCTTGGCCATATGGTCTTCGAAGTTTTGAAACTTTGATCAACTGATAGGGATCTATATATATATATATATATATATATATATATATATATATATATATATATATATATACACACACACACACACACACACACACACACACACACACACACACACACACACACACACACACATAAGATTTGGGAGCGTTTCTGTGTTGCTGTGGTGGTTCTGTTTACTGGTGACATTTTATCAAGTTTTTTTACTGTTTTGGCTTGATATATATATATATATATATATATATATATATATATATATATATATATATATAAAACTGTTATTTTTAATCAAAACTATTTTTGGTCTTCACGATAACAAAGCATTAATAATCCAGGTACCTATCTCTGTAAATATGTAAACTGCATGACTGTTGAACTGTACTCATACAATTTAAATGCTAAGAACATAACTGCTATGTAGTGCATAGAGCATGGTGATTACTCATTGGTATCTGGAAAAAAAAATCAGTTAAGCTGTACCATAGCATGATATCCAATCTTAACAAATGTTAAACACCCCTAGTTTAACTTGTTAAAGTCGGGTCTCATGCTAGACAGTCAAATCTCCCAGTACTGACCAGCAAAGACAGTGGCAGAATAAAAAAAACAGATTTGTTTCTGCCTGCTGTCTAAACTATTTCTTGTTTTAAACTTAGAAAATAGCTAAAATAACAGAATGTGTGCTCACAGGCAAGTCTGAAACTCAAATGTATGCCATTATTTTGTGAATTCAGTTCTCAATAATTTCTCCAAAAAAACACTGATTTTATGAGGAAAAGCCCAAACATGTGATGCATAAATAAGGACATTCTGCAAAAATTTGACAGTTGACAGTAATGGACAAATTATTCCCCTGCACGTCAGGAACTGCACGGCTCCAAGTGAATATCTCCAAGAACAAAAAATGAGCCAGCATCAGGCAGATAGATAGTGTCCAAAAGAGCAGTTTAATAAAAACTACCCCAACAGCAAAAAGGCATCCAGAAACATACCGGTTTCGGCAATGGTTAGAAACCCAGCCTTCTTCAGTGTACAACAAGGAGCCAAAACAAAAATGCTGTATTTAAACACATGAGGCCATGCTGATTGGTTGCAAGATAATAAGCATATGCTGATAATCAAACAGCATAAAATGACAGAAAATTATTTGTATGATAATAAATACATTCAAGAAATACATTCAAAAAAATATATATATATATAAATCATGACAGGGCTTGAGTACATACATATAATAGTAAGTTGTTTAAATCTATATTTTAGTAACAAATAAAAATAATCCAATTAACTGAATGTGAAACACCAATTATACATGAACCTAATATGCATATGTACAAAATGCATATTACATCAGAATGCATACTACAATCTTGGCATAAATTAATCCAATGTAAATCTGTATCAATTCTAAATATAGAAATACCATATGTTCCTCAAAACATGTATAATGTGTTTGATTTATAAACAATCATTTAACCCGGGGTTAAATAATGCTCCTAATTTCGTAATCCATTTCTTTTCTTTGAGATTAAGTTTGTTGTGCCAACCACTCTTGGTGGTTCTGTCACCAATGATTTTATCAATAACAGTAAAGTGAAATTTGGCAGTATTATGTATTAGAGTGTGTTTGTATAGTGCATTAGTAATTTTATGGCATCTGATGTCACTGAGATGCTCCGAGATACGTAATTTAACTGGTCTTGATGTCTGTCCAACATAAAATGAATGGCAAGTGCAACATGCCAGATAAACAGCCCAATCTGTGTTACAATTTGCAAAAAATCTAATATCAAAAACTGTATTGGTATTCCTACTGGTAAATTCCTTAGTTTTCAGCATGTATTTACAATTGACACAGTGGCCACATGGAAAGGAACCAATAAGTCTATCTCCCAAAATTGTAGTTTGATATACTTGTGGTAAGGTGGACTCATAGTGGTGTTTGTAATGATTAAAATGACAAGCCAAATTCTTTCCCTTGCGGAAAGAAAAGAGGCACTTATCAGGAACAATATTTTTAATTCTGACATCAGCCTCCAAGATGTTCCAGTTGTCCCTAACAATCTTAATAAAGTTGTTGGTGTTCCTACCAAATGTTGTAGTGAATCTGAGTTTGTTTATCTTATTATGTTTCTTTTTGTATGTTAATAAATTGGGTCTATGTAGACCCATAGCATGATTCTGAGCCATGGTCACATATCCTGAACAATAGCCACGCTCAATGAATCTGTTATGCAAATCCTGAGCATGATTGACATAAGTGGTGTTATCAGAACAGTTCCGCCTAATCCTAATAAATTGTGATTTAGGGATGTTCTTTGCAATATGTTTTGGATGAAAGCTGGATGCGTGGAGAATCGTATTATATTGGGGGAATTTTCTATGAGTTTCAGTTGTTAAAGTGTTATCATTGTTCCTAGTCACCAAAACATCCAAAAATGTAATGGATTCCCGATTATAGGTGATAGTAAATTGTATTCCCCATATATTGTCATTCAGGTACTCCATAAATTCCTGAAGGTATGGAATATCCGATCTCCACACCATCCAGCAGTCATCCAAATATCTGCGCCAGATGTCAATTTCCGGCAAAAACAAATTATGTGTATCATCATAGATCATAATTTGTTCAATATAGGCCATAAACAGATCAGCATAAATTGGGGCAAAGGATGCCCCCATAGCTGTACCTCTGATCTGTAGATAACAATCCTGGTTGTAGAAAAAAACATTCTTAGTCAAAACATGCTCAGTTAGATTCAACAAGAGGGTATTGAAACCAGGTTGATATAATTTAGATTCATTGAGCCAAAATTCAATAGCATCAAGTCCACCCCAATGTGGAATATTAGTGTAAAGTGAACTTACGTCCAAGGTACATAGTAACCATTCTGTATCCAACTGCATATCATTTATAATACTCAAGAATTGAGTGGTATCCTGTATACGTGATCTTACATATAGTAGCAATGGCTTTAAATGCATAGTTAGGAATTCAGAAAGAGGTTCAGTTATCGACCCCATGCCTGATACAATCGGCCTTCCAGGTGGATGTGAAAGATCCTTATGTATTTTTGGCAGAAAATAAATATATTGTCTAGTTGGATCATTAATTGTTAGATGATGACATGTTTTCTTGTCAATAATGCCATTTTCAACAGCAGAGTTCAAAAAGTCATCAATATCCTTTTTGAAAACCAAGGTAGGGTCCAGTGGCATTTTAGTATAGTATTTAGCATCATTAAGTTGTCTGTGTGCTTCAATATCATAAGCACACCAATCTAACACTACCACTGCCCCTCCTTTGTCTGCATTGATAATGACTAGATCTTTATTATTTGCAAGTTCCTCTAGACAGGATTTTTCACCATCAGTGATGTTATTGGGCATAGGTCTCTCATAATTGTGCTTAAAATGTAACTCACTAAGTACACTTCTCAGAAAGAGGTTAACAGCTGGATGCATAGGAGGAGTAAAGTTAGAAGCATGATATTTGAAACCTTCATGTTGTAAATGTGCAGTGTCTCCTTGTTCCTGGAAAAACAATTTTAAATTAATAAGTCTACAAAATGAAAATAGATCATTAGTAAATGAGTCTTCCGGAACAAAAAAGCCAGGAATGAAGGATAAACCTTTATTTAACAGAGATATCTGTTCATCTGATAGTGTGGTGCTAGAAATGTTACATACATTATTTATTTTTTGGTCAGTATCTCCAACAGATTTTGCAGACTGGTAACTTTTTCCGTGCTTCCTGCCCCCCCTCCTCCTCCTGCCCCTGTGTTCCCTAAAGGGGATACATAGTTTTTACGCTTTGGGGTAGGGGAGTCCATGGTGGACTGTGTGTCAGTATCTGTACCAGATGAGGTTTCCAAATCAGTTGACAGTAATGCCAAGGTGAATGTAAACATATCAGATTGTGTTACACTGTCTGACAGCACTTGATAAATGCTGTATGGCTTTGAAAGCCAGCAAAGCACTTCGTGTTTTTTTTTCCTGGGACTAGTAGTACATGGAGCAGAGAAAGCGCCTGCATCATACAGAATTAAGACTGGAACGCCAGTCAAAACCGTTAATTATGTGTTCTAGACATTCATCTCTGAAGGTTCACTCTGGAGGTGAATTTCTTGTTATCCATGTCAAGAACATATACTAAACAGATGATAGAAGGCAGCAATGTCACATGTGCTGTCCTACATGCCATGTGTGATGGCCGAGCCCTGGCCTAGCAATTAAGGAGCCTCAATCCTCACCACTAACACCAGAGAGGGTGTCTCATATAGGAGAAAGGATAACAAATACACACAGTAAAGTACAATTTCCCTTAAGTGCACACAGAGATCACAGTCAGTCTGGGGCTGGTTGCTCCCTTGCTCCCCAGGTCCACAATAAGACTCCCCACTGGCACAGCTACACAGTCCAGATCTCAGCCTAGCTGGCAAGCTAACCTCCAGTACCCTCTCTGTCCCACCAGTGCTTCATGCCCCTGCCCAAGCAGCTGACACACAACATAAACTTCGAGATAAGTATTTATACACCTTCACAGACACTCCTGTGAAAAGCTGACACAGATTTTCCAGCTGTGCCCCTTTACCCAGACTATACAGTAGTAATAACTGCCACCACCAGCTAATACTTATCAGCTACCCAAAGGCCCTTAAAAGGGTGTCCAATTATTACTGTGCAATATTATTATCCAATTGGTAATGTGACTAATCAGTCTAAGGCTTATTAGAGTGGCCTTGTACAATAAACTCTATAACTATGCAATGCACTCTAGAGCTTACTTATCTCTACACAAACCAGCCACAGGTAAACAGTTTTTACAATATTTAATAATAAATAATTAAAAACACAAGGCAATACTACTACAGCACAGTGATATCTAAGAGTTCAGAGATCACACAGAAACTTAAAACAATACAGTAGGAAAGTTCTGATATAACAGAAAAAAACACTTAGTCTAACGTTCTTCTAAGTTCCTAGCTATTACTACAAGGAAACATACTTCTAAGATACTACTTACATAAAGAAAGCATAAGGCAGTGCTTAGAGTTGGATACCAAGATCAAAATGCTTACAGTCTCTCTCTGAACAATAGTTTTTAAACTCACTAACAAACATCTATGTTAGGCCCCCCCAGATTACATCATTTGACACTTAGGTTTTCACAGTATACACATTACATCACTTTGACACTTAGTTGGGAGTTCCCAGGCCAAGAAGCTACATTATTTAGCAATCTAACACCTGCTCAGGAAACTACAACAATAAAAGACATTTTACATGTAAACTCTAGTAATTATTCCTTAAGTTAAAACAATACAAAGAATGTGTTCAGCTAGCCTCCTCTGCACCACTATCTAGATCAAAAGGGTATACAAGACATAATTTAAACTTCAAAAGAACAGATGTGAAATGCTTGACTTAATTTTCCTTACAGCAGTTGGCAATGTTGCTACAATCTTGAAGTTTACATTTTAGTGTTTTCTTTCATTTAAGAAACAAGGCTGTATTTTACATTTATATTTACAAATGTCAGAATTATGTATCAAATTCTATTTGACTAGGCTGGCAGCCTTCGCCCATCTTCCCCCAATCTTCGCACCATGTATGTCTTTTTCTGTGCCCAAACTGGGTGGAGCTACTTTCATCATGTGCTTCACTGCATATATCCGTTAGCTCTGTACTCTCCTTTAATGGTAAAATGGTAATTTCTTCAAATGTTGGTAGATTCACCCTCCTCCTCTCCCTTCTTCCCTTCCTGATTGGGTGATTCAACAGCAAGGCACTTCTTTTCATGCTCACTTCCCTTCTAGTTCTAGTAGCATTTATCAACGTCAGTTGCTTGGTCTAATTTTTTTTTAACAACATCAGTGGAATCTTGGATATCCAACAACTCAGACTGATAGGATGTTAGTCTAACATCTCAGCCCAAGGATATATATATATCTACAGTATTTTGTGACAATCTCTATCCTGACCTGCTGCGTCAATTATGTTAGATGAGTGCTTCTGGAGCTGTAATACCATAGCTTGTTTTCCCTTGTCAATAAAGATAGCTTAAAACCAGCAAACAGAGAATTTTAAGGCTTGTCCCAAAATTATTTCCTGCATTTCATAATGTTTCTGACAAGTTTGTGACAAAACTCTACCACATTTTGAGTAATTATATGCATAGTGAATAACTGCCCGAGAAGGCAATATGAAAACAGAGTGGGTTTACCTTTTTCCAGGTACAGTGTAATAAATACTACACCACAAATCTTTGAACATCAGTTTTCAAAGCAGAAATATTTGTAAATATTTAATGATAGACAGTGGAGGTCATCAACCAGGGACTTAGTTATTTCTGTGTGGTGCATACAGTTTTTGCAGTCATTTGAATATTACATTTGTGATGTTGTATCAAAATGATATCACTTCCTGAAGTTCACTAAAATAACACCAAGCATTGTTTATGGTGGTAGGAAGCACAGCCTTCTTCAAAGTACCAAGTAATCATAATGCTTAACTGCATTTACATTTTGACAGTGACTTCATGTTTTCAAATTACGGGAAGTTTGGCCAATTAGCATCTTTGAGGCATAATGCCAGTCTGCATAATTTTAAGTTGTACTTTGGTTGGGAAAGTGACACATGATTTGAATATCAAAAAGGTTTCCCTGGAAACATCACTTTTCTGACTTGTTAGAATTGAAAATATGCCAGGGGCTTCGTAGCTCACCTTGACAGAGGCACCTCTGTTTCTGTCACATTTAAGAAGGTATCATTAGCAACACTTAAATTCTTGAGCCAATCTGTCTGAGCACACAGTGGTTTGACATCTTATTCTGTCACTCTGGTCATCTATGATAATATGGCTATTTGACTTTAACCTTTCCCAAGGGCATATGCTTAGATTTTAGAATGACAGATGAGAAGATACAGTCATTCTGTCTTCCAGACAACCAGACTAATTGCTCTTTTAATTCACCCACTGACAAAGGTCTAAATCCAGGTTTCATATGCATTACTGTCCTAGTGCAGAATGGCAGCAGGATTTATAATGCATGCTTCAGTGATAAACTTGTGCAATACATTTAAAATGAATGCTGTGTAATATGTCAAAAGCATGTACTGCTTTACAGAAAGTGCCTTCCATCATCTGATATGCTTGTAAATAGCATTTGCATAAGCCATTTGTTCCAAGAAATTAATACATTTTGATATCTGAATGCCTTATCATTTTCAATAACTATATTTTATAAGCTCATGACATCTATTTTTTATTTATTTATCCATTTAATCCTTTGTTGACTAGGTTAGTCCCGATGTGCTAGTGGCCTCGTTTCAGGGAAGCTCTGAGTTGGTGTCCTTAATACTATGGGCAATTTGGCTAGGGAAGCATGGAATTAATTAAATTAAAATAAATTAAAATTAGGAAATCAATCTCCTGTTCTTTTTAATAGGTGCATTGAGATTTTTTACATTCAAGTGCAATACCTCCACCTCAAGCAGATGATACCGCAATTTAACATCTCATCTAAATGATGGTACACTCAGGAGTGCAGCATTCCCATAATGCTGCACTGCAGTGTCAGCAGTTTGAAAATTAATCCAATCACCCATAGCGGGACTAAAACTCACAACCTTTTGGTCTTCCAGCACTAAAGGTAGGTGTGGTGCCTGTTGGGCCACTGACAGTGCTGGTCTCATGCTGACTGGTACCATTTTAATAGTTACAACAACACATAATAGAAGTCGGGCCCATAGTGTCCATTTGTGGCAAACCAAGATGTAAGTTGCAGGAAAGTGAGCAGTGATAATTTTTTAGACATTTCTGTGCACCTAAAATTTTTGCCTGAAATAAATAATCATGAGAGATTAACTACTTTAAAGTGCTAATATGGCTTAATTAAACTGGTACACATAAACTGGTCTTTTGTCAATGTTGCATTTGTAATTTTGATGCTATAGATGAGGACGTGATATAAAGAAAGTTAACACCAATCCTACCAAGTATACATGTTGTAGCTTTCGGCTTTTCCCGGTTAGGGGTCGCCACAGCGGAACTCCGGTCCGCTAATGATTGGCAGTAGATTTTTACGTACCCGTTGCCAGCTCTGACACACAACCTTCAGTGAAGGTATGCCCATTCACGCATGTCTCCACACAGAAGACGCTTTTAGCTGAGACTCGAACAGGACAATGTCTTCCTGTGAGGCGACAACATTACCGCAGCACCACCACCGCAGTCCTACCAAGTATACATAAATAAATAAATTAGCAGTTTGCTAAAATCTGGAAAAGAAAGTACGCTTATGCTGCTGTAAACATTTTATATACTAATTTATTTTATTTTATTTATTTTACATTTGTTAACCAGGGGTGTCAGACTGAGCCGAAAGGCCCTTTTTCAGCAGAGGCCTGGGAAAAAAGCTCTACATAGAAAAATTACAGATACATTTAATTATTTAGACATGATCAGTATACACACAAATTGGTGGTGCTGCGGTAGCATTGTTGCCTCACAGTAAGATGTTGTCCTGTTCAATTCTCAGCTAGAGCGTCTTCTGTGTGGAGACATGCGTGAATGGGCATACCTTTGTTGAAGGTTGTGCGTCAGGGTTGGCAACTCGGCACGTAAAAATCTACTGCCAGTCATTAGCAGACCGGAGTTCCACTGTGGCAACTCCTAACCAGGAAAAGCCAAAAGACACAAACAAAGTATACACACAAATTACAAGACACATTTTTACAGTGGTATGCAGCACATCAACAGTTACAGTGGAGAGATCAAAGAAAAAAATATTAATTTAAAAATAAAGGTAATAGATTTGTGGTGTACAGCTGAAATTTGGAACATAGGTAGAATACATACATAGTACACAGGTACAGTACATACATTGTAGATTAGCCAGTGTTTGTGAGTAAGATTGAAAACTATTATCAATTGCTCTAGATTTAGTATGTATATGTTATCCGCTTTCACTAGCCTGGGGATCAGTCATGGCACTGCCAACTTTGCTTGAGATGTTGCCTGATGAGGTCTTTAAAGGAGGCTTTGGACGATGTGTTTTGTATGCTAGTGGGGAGACAGTTCCATTTTTTAGCCACCGAACTACTATATAGTGCATCTCCAAAGCTATTGTAGCTGTTGGTGACTTCTAGTAGTAGTTTGCTTGATGATCTAAGAGGCCTTTTGGCTGAGTGATGTTGTACTAGGTTTTTGAGGGCAGGACACTTATTGGGGAGGTAATAGATAGAATGACAGAGGCAGAGCTGATTGTAGGTTAGGAGGTTGGGCAGTTCAAGCCAGTGTAGCTGTCTCAAAGCAGTACAGTGATGAGTTCTATATGAGCAATTTGCAGCAAAGCGGGAAATTCTGTTATAGCAAGCTTCCATTTTGCTTAGTTCAGTTTTGTTGAGATTAGTCAGAATGGGAGATGCATAGAGTAGGGTGGATAGAAGTTGGGAGCGAGCAATGGCTGATCTTGTGCTGTTGGTAAGAAATGTTTTGATACGGTAGAGTGATCCCAATTTGGCATGCACTTTTTTAATAGTTAAGTTGAGATGACTATCAAATTTTAGGTGGGAGTCTATGGTTATTCCCAATAGCTTAGCCTGTGCATTGGAGCGATTGGAGTAGGATTTGTGGAGTAGATAGTGAATTATTTAATACTAATAATTTAACTATGTTTTTACCTATGTATTTTAGAAAAAAATACAAGAAAAAGCAGGAGAGGGGTGGGTGTTAAGTTCATAAAGGACAAGGTATGCAGTCAAAGAAGCTAAAGGTGAGATACAGAGTTGAGAACTGAAGCCTGCTGGTTGCAAGGCTGCAGTCTCATGGCAGTGAACTTAAGAAGTCACACCGCCAAATACAAGAAAGGACATGACAGTATTTGAACTAAAAATAAAGAGTGAGAAAAGTACAGAAAAGTCATGATGATTTTTAGCTTTAGACTTCCAACAACAAAATATGAGATCCCTACCTACTTGAAGTGAAAGAGTAGGGTGAACGGTGAATGAGCATTTTGGAATGATGCAAGTATATACAGTGAACATTCTAACAAGGAAAGTCAGCGTCCTCGAAGTGGTCATCGCCAATGTAGTGGGAGTGGAATAGGAAAATATTAGCAATCTGGAATTTACAGAGTAGTTGAAACCCCCCTCCACTGGAACATAGATGGACGTATGAAATGGGACAGAGGTGTGGGGCTACAAAAAGTGTATTTCAACCAGGTGAGATGCTTATGGAAAGGGACTATAGAGAGGTACAATAAACTTCTATTAGGCAAGTTATCAGGATAACCACATGATAACTATAACCATATATACCTTTAAGTAAGCACACTTAAAAGTCAGTGCCTCCCTCTCAAATGAGGAAGCCTGCACGACAATCCTGGTATAAATTTGTGTTTACCTATCCATTTATCAAGGCTAGTCTTAGAGGTAGTTGAAGTAGCATTTTGTTTGACCCATAGTGGTAACATATTTCATAGGATATGAATACATTAAATTAGGAGTGTATCTCTCCATTGAGACTTATTTGTTGGTGTAGATGTTGGTCCCTAATGCAGATGTTTGCAGAGCTACTGGCTTTACACAGAAAGAGGAGGTCAAATAGGAATGGGTTTTTCATGGCTCAAAAAAAAAAATACAAACCACCATGGAGCAGCATGTACACCACTGAGTATGAGTGCTGTGCTAACCTGTTGGGATGGCTGAAAGATTTAATGTATTGGATTTTCTTGGTAAGGTATCTCTGAGGCCTTTATAGTTCATAGGTTCATAGGTAGGTACTAGGCTGTCTGCCCAAGGGCATTTTTAAGCCTAGCCAGAGTGTGCCGACTTTCGCCACCCCATTGATTAATTAACTGACCCTCTGTCAAGCAGAGCCAATGAAGTGATGCCAGGGGTGTATTTTCTGTTACCCATCCACTCATCAAGGCTTCTCTTGAAGAGTGTTAGTGAGGGGCTCTGCCTACTGTAGTTAGGAATTTTGTTCCAAAGCATGGGGAGTCTCTGTGACATGAATCTATCCCTCCAGCATGTTCTATTTATTGTTGTGGTGAGGTTTAGCTCACTAGAGCACGTGGCTCGCAGTGACTTGGATTTCTTTAGGTGGAGCATGTCCATCAATTCTGAGTTGGACATGGCTTTGTAAGTCAGGCAGAGATCACCTCTGAGTAAGCGATATGCCACTGAGTACAGCTGGAGTTTTTTCAGTCGGGCTGCATAGGACATATGTTTGAGGCCAGTAATCCTCTTGGTGAGGGGCTTTTGTGGTCTTTCCAGCTGTTGGAAGTGTCTTGTGAGGTACATCCCAAATGGGGCATTGTACTCTATGATGGGTCTGATGAGTGACGAGTAGAAGGGCACTATAACCTCTTTATTTCTAGATGCGAACCCCTTAGTAATTAGATGGGCCACATAAAAGGATTTCTTAACTACTTTGGCAATATGATTGTCAAAGGAGAGATTACTATCTACATGGGTCCCCAGATCTCTTATTACCTCTTCTGTATTAAGGGGGCTGCTGCCTATGTGGTAATTCGTGGGTGTTTTGTTTTTCCCAAACCGGATGACTATGCATTTTTTGGCATTTAGCTTGAGGCCATGACTTTGATACCAGGTGTCTGTCTCAGTAAGGCCTTTTTGAAGGATGTCCGTGTCAGCCGGAGAGTCAATTATGGCTCCCAGTTTGCAGTCATTGGCAAACTTGGTTAGCCATAGTCCTCCTGTGTTCACCTGTACTTCTGAGAAATATATGCTGAAAAGTAGGGGTCCCAGAACAGAGCCTTGTGGAACACCACTTGTGACTGGTTTAGAGTCGGACCTGGAGCCCACTATTCTTACCTTGTGAGTTCTGCCTGTAAGCCAGTTGGCAACCCATCTTGTGATGTAGCGGTGGTGAATTTTTCTATAATACCCGAGTGAGGAATGGTGTCAAACGCCTTGGCGAGATAAAGGTATGCTGTGTGAACTACCTTTCCCTTGTTTATGGCCTTGGTGACTGTCTCAAAGAAGTCAACCAGGTTTAGTAGGCATGATCTGCCCTTAACAAAGCCGGACTGGGTCGGGTCTGGTCAAGTGTTTGGAGGTTCCCAATGTCTTTGTTAATGAGTTCCATGATGATGTGCTCCATAGCCTTGCAGACAAGGCTAGTCAGGCTTATGGGGAGATAGTTACCAGGGTCAATTGTGGCCCCTCCTTTGTGGAACGGAATAACCATTGCTGTGCACCATTCTATGGGCACATAGCCTGTGGAGAGGCTGAGGTTGAACAGCGTGTTTAGGTGGTGGGTTAGTTCTTTCTGTAGTTCATGCAAGACACAGCCTGGGACACCATCTGGCCTCATTGAAGCTGTGTTTTTGGCTTTTGAAAGGGCTGTTTTCACCTGTGCTTCTGTGATTTCTGGGATACTACACTTTTTCAGTATTGTTGTGGGCCCTTTTGAAGGTGAGAGGGAGGTGAAGTTTGTGCTGAATCTATCTGCCAGGATGTTGGCAATATCAGTAGGTTCAGTATATTTTGTGCTATTTTGCACTAGCTCAGAGCATATCTGTGAGTTGCCACTTAGATTCTTGACATAGCTAAAGAAGGCTTTGTGGTTATCTTTTGAATCCTTGGTTATTTTTCTTTCGAAGTTAGCCTTGGATGATTTTATGAGGGACCTTAGTTTCTTTTTGATACTGATCAGGAATGTCTTTCCTTCTTGGGATTTGCTTTTTTTCTGAACTAGTTTCCTCCTTCTGTTGTATAACCTGTTTATGGCAGGGGTCCACCAGACTGGTTTGCTTCTCTTAGGGGAGTGAGTCTTGGTCTTGCTAGGGATGGCACGATCGATGCATCCTTTTAGGTGCTCATAGAGTGCAATTGTAAAGGATTCTGCATCTTGGGCAGTGTTATCATTTAGCTTGGGGGCTGTGAACCTTACCACCTCTGCCTTAAGTAAGGTGAAGTTTGCTTTAGAAATGTTTTTCACTATGGTTTCCTTGGTTGGGGGTGGTGGTGGGGTGTGGACATCCAGGGTGATTAGTTTATGGTCTGACCTAACCAGTGACGGGTTGACCTCCGGTACGGAACACCTGTCACTCATGTTGGTGATGACCAGGTCCAATATGTTGTTGCATCTGGTAGGGGAGTTTACCAGCTGATCCAGGGCATTTGAGTTGATAAATTCCAGGAAGCGCTGAGCCTGGGAATTTGTACTCAAGTAGTTTTCCCAGTAAATGGTAGGGTAATTGAAATCGCCCAATATCAGGGTGTTTGGTAGGACCTTCATGTCTTCCAGTGTCTCCAGAAAGGTGGAATGGTGGTCCTGGGTCATGGAGGGTGATATGTAGCAGGCCACAATTTGCACTGCAGATTTGCCCGATGTTAGTTGCACATGGATGATCTCAGAGGTATCATGCTGCGCCACTAACCTGGAGGTGTGAGTATCCTTGATGAATATGGATACACCCCCTCCTTTTGTGTTTTGGTCCATGTTCTGTGGCCGAAATGTGTGGTATGAGTTGTAGCCCAGTAGTGCTGGAGTGCTCTCTGGAGCCTTGAACCAGGTTTCAGTTACTGCACAGATGTTGACGTTCTCTATACTTAGGAGTGCCTTGAGTGCATGCATTTTGAGATTTAAACTGCTGGCGTTGAGTAGCATAACCCTCATTCTTTTACTTGTGCTGTTTATGGTGGTTGGTTTGAATTTTGAGCCTTGCCTGAAAAAGGCACTATGGGGGCAGCAAGAGCCTTGGCCAGTATTCAAAAGCCAAGGGGTGACAGGTACAAGCCGTCTCTTGAGAAGCAACATGGCTTGCCGAGCATGTCATCCCAGGCTGACAGATACTGGATCCCCTTTGAATGACACCAGAAGCTTAGCCAATTGTTGAAATTGACAATTTTTTCTTTATACTGAGGTTTCATTCTTGGTGAGGGCAGGATGCTACTCAGAGTCAGGGTCATACCCGCCTGGGCTACATGATCAGAGAGCTCTTCCATGTCTCTTTTTCATGTAGTCCAGGGAGGTACATTTCAGGTCATTCACACCAACATGAACAATGACAGAGTCATATTTGTACTTGTTCTGGAGTGACCTGAGTGCTTGTGTTATGTGGCGGATTCTGGCTCCCGATAGGCAGCTAACAGTAACCTTCTCCTTGTCCAGCCTAGTGAGTGGGGCGTCAGTGTGCCTGACTATTGAGTCACCTATTACTAGTGTGTTAGGTATGTTATTTTGCCTTAAGGGCTGTGATTGTGTGGCACATTGATTTTGTGTTTTATGTGTTGTCTGGTTTGTGACGGGAGGTGCAGGTTTTGTGGGTGCCTGCTTTGGAGCTCTCTGATGCTTTTGCAGGTTTTTATTTAGAGCCTCCAAGTATGATTTCATGTATTTATGTGTATTTTTTGCCAGTGCTGGTTTAGTAGGTCTATGTGAGGCTGAAGGTGTGGTGCATGTGTTAACCTTCTCCTCATGACTGTCTGTTCCAGTCTTGGGTGGAGAGACCTTAGCCTCCAGTTTGGCTGTATTATTGCATCTCTCGCATATGTTAGTGTTTTGTGCTAGGAGGAGAGGGCTGTCTGTGTACATGAGGCAGTTGTAACATTGCCTCAGGATACCCAGATTCACCAGCTGGACTAGAGGGTACACCTGAAGTTGCCCTTTGGTCATGCCTGAATATTAGGGTGAGCTGCTTAGTCGCTTGGTTGGTGAGGGGTGGATAAAGAGCCTTGCCCTGCTGGGCAGTCAAGTGTCGGGGTATATTAGTGCTTGCTATTAGGTCTGAGCAAGTGCTGGACTGTAGGATGCTTTTTGAGTGCTTAGGTTGAGAGTTAGACTAGTTTCAAGTGAAAAACTGAAGAGGAGACTTAGTGGAGCCGGGAATAATTTAACCCTAGCTAACCAGTGCTGCTCGGTGCACAAAACCGTGCAAACGCGTTTTTTTAAACTACTAACTTCTGGGCTGGAAACACTCCTCCAGGGACAGATGGCTGCTCAAAGTTCCCCTCTCTCACAGGTGAACAGAGAAACTTCCCTCTATCCAAGTAAGGTATGGGCAACTCAGAAACTTGTAACACAGTCCTGAATTCAGCACTAGTCTGAAAACTGGACTATACTAGCTTAGGAAGGCAGGAAACAAGATTTTTTTTTATTTTGAAAAGATAAGGCAAAAACAGTAAAAAGTACACTTAAAACAGCTTTAAACGACTACAAGCGATCAGAAAAGGCTATTGCACTTTAGTGTGTAGCCTACAACAGTTAAACAATTTATTTAAATGAAAAACAACTTTTTAAAAGTGCAGGCAGTCAAATAAGTACAATATGTGAAAAAACAAACCTTTAAATCACAATAAGTGCTGGAAAAATCAGCGTTTAGGCGGAAAACAGTTAAGTACAGCAAGAAAATACAGAAAACTGATAATCACTCCAAAGTCTCTCTTTTAAGCTAGAAGGCTTGTATCAGTTTAAGGCTTTCTAGTGCTTTCCAGTAGGTTAGTTACAGGAAAGATGGGAAACAAGCGCAGATGTGGTCTTTTAAACTATAAAGCTGAAAGAGATGGACAACTTCCCGAATGATCAATAAACTACAATTCCTGGGCTAAGAACCACTCCTCTTGTGGTAGACAGGCTACCTAGTACTAACCACTCCCACTGATAAGCTAGAAGGCTGCACTCCAACACAAAGGCTTGAGGGGGCTCAGAAGCTTACAAACAGACCTGGATACAGCAGCTCTGTACCTGGATTAGACTAGTTACGGGAAACGTGGGGATCAAGCAGAAACACAGGCTTTAAAACGAGAAAGTTGAGAGAGATGGAAAAAAACTGCCCAAACGACCAATAAACTACAATTTCGAGGCCAGAACTACTCCTCTTGTGGTAGATAGGCTAACTAGTGCTTACCACTCCCACTGATAAGCTAGGAGGCTTCCCTCCAACACAGAAAGGCTTGTGGGGCTCAGAAGCTTACCAACAGTCCTGGATACAGCAACTCTGTATCTGGACTAGGCTAGCAACAGGAAAGGTGGGCAACAGAGCAAGTGCGGCTTTTAAACCACAAAGTTGAAAGAGATGGGAAAAAACTGCCCAAACAGCCAGTAGCTACAATTTCTGGGCCAGGAACCACTCATCTTGTGGTAGATAGGCTACCTAATGCTTACCACTCCCACTGATAAGCTAGAAGGCTTCCCTCCAATGCAGAAAGGCTTGGGGGGGTTCAGAAGCTTACAAAGAGTCCTGGATACAGCAAGTCTGTATCTGGACTAGACAAGTTACAGGAAAGGCAGGAAACAAGCTATGAATTTATTTATTTAATTATTTTTTTACATAAAAACAGCTAAAACAGCAGTAAATACAATTCAAATGCAGTGCAGGCTAACACACGTGTATCAATATTACGGCAAATACAGTTTAATTAAATGCAATTAAATTAACAAATGATTAAAAACAAGTGCAGAAGGCATTAAATTAGAAGGCTACTAACAAGCAGTAATAAGTGCAGAGTAAGTGACAGCACGCAGAACAGCAACTAAGACAGTTACAGTAAGAGCAGCTGAATATATATATATATATATATTTTTTTTTTTTTTTTTTTGAGTTAGTTGTTTTTTTTTTTTTTTTTTTTTTTTTTAGTTAGTTGTTTTGTTTTTTTTTTTTTTTAGTTAGTTGAACAATATGCTTAGATTAATGCATACCGGATGCAGCATTGTACTTAGTATGTGTCTAATAAGGGAAGAGTACAGTGGCAGGATGACTTCTTGGTGCTCTTAAGACATTCATTTGGAAATTATCCGGGCCAGATAGAATGATTTGCTGACTATGGAGGAAATATGATCAGATGAGAGAGACTTATTTAATAAGAACCAGACAAACTATTCAAATCACAACAGCAGGTTTGCAAATAAAATACTTTCACAATCTTTACCTCACAAAGCCTTCAGTGGTGTACTTTGTTCCATTTAACTTGAGACTATTTTCAGTACTTCCCGTATGTGCACATTCCAGCCCTTGTTGGAACTGCTTAGTGTCCGTGAATGAGCAGATAAAAGTACCCAACCTGAAGTCAACAGCTAACTTGATCAAACAAACTTCTGGGATATTGCACTGATTTGTCTGGAAAATGAATGCCAAATAGGAGTGTGCCCAGCACTCACCTCTGTGGTATCCCACTAGTTACAATTTTATGTTCATGGTGGGTACCAACAACTTCTGCAGGCTGAAATCTGATCACAAGCCAGTTTGAAATCCCTCATACTACCTAGGGGATTTAAATTAAATTTGCATAATTTGTTTAATAATACCCACATAAAGAAAAATGACAAGAGCTTTGGCCAGATTGAGATAAACCGTGTAAACTGAGTGACCTGAGACAGCCAACAAAGACTGGCAATGAAGTACGAGCTCCCTACCAGTAGGTGGGGAGAAGGGGGGTAACGTGAAGGTAAAAAAGAAAACTTGATCTACAAAATATCTGAAGTGGCCAAGAAAAAGATAACTAAACTAAACTTGTCTGTCAAGGATGGCCAAATATAGAGAAGAAAGTAGACAAGGACTAAAATATAAACATCTGATTTTTTTCAGATCTATAGAGAAGATTATAGGAAAACTTGCATGAAATTAGTTTACTGATAAAAAGTAGGTAAAAATGCAAAAAAGACCAGGGTGACCTGGTAAGTTATTTTTCTCCATAATTGAAAGGGAGGTAATCTGAAGGAGGAAAGGACTAGACTGATTTTGGTTATTTTCTTTCTTAAGGATTAAAAAAAGAAACGAAACAAAAAAAAAAAACAGCAATATAAGTTACAATGCAGGGAAGGGGAAAAATGGCCCAGCTGCACAAAGTCCAAAAGTATTAAAAGTAGATGTACACAGTAGACCAAGTTCCAAAAGATACTGGATAGCATGGCAGTAGACTTCCACTAAGAAGGTCATGCTGTCCTAGTACTAAAAGGACCAATGCCCCCTCCACATGCAGACAGGGGGCAGATGCAGTAAGAAAGTAAAGTGACAGAGACTCAAACACAACCAGGAGAACAGTGGCATGAAACTGAGCTGCTACACCATAAAACGGGCTCCCAATGCGATTCTGTAGCATATTATATTAATGAGTAACATTATACATTCAGTTTGTGTAAGACGAAACATGAGGTCATATTATAAGGGGAATACATGGCTAGAATTAGGTTTCCAAAAGACACACAGAAGCTTATGGAGGAGTGCAGTAGAATGGAAGAGGGGATTTTATACATAAAAGTGGAAAATTAGCGATAGAGCAGGCAAGGATAAGTGCTGGGAAACTCTGGATCAGCATGGATAAGGCACAAAGACAAAAGAAAGAAAAGTGCAAGAATAAGACAATGCGACATCTACAGTTAGAGAGAAGTGGGTATAAAGGGAAACGAATACGAGCTGCAGTCATTTCTTTTATACCCTTTTGACATAACAATGCCTCTTTCAATGAAGGTGGACTATCCAGTCAGCCTCACACTGGGGATAAAGCTCTGAGGGTCTATATTGAATCAGCGAATGCTTAAAAAAGTGAACGCTGATTCATCGATCCTACTTAACTGAAAGCTGACAAACCCGAACACTCAGAACAGCGATTTTTTTTCCAGGGGAAAAAAAAAATCGCTCTTCCACAAAAAAAAAAAAAAAAACTTAAAACAGTATTTAATGTGGAGGGGCTTAGCCCCTCACACCTCCTACTTAAATATACCAACTCCAAGATCGCACCACAGTGGAGGAAATGGCAAAGTCCCGAAACTGGCCCAGCGATTTTTTTTTCCCTGGGAAAAAAAATTGCTGTTCTGGGTGTTTGGTATTGTCAGCTTTTGGTTAACTAGGGTCGATGAATCAGTGTTTGCTTTTTTAAGCGTTCACTGACTGAATATAGACCCAGCTCTGACTATGACTGAGGCAACTTCTGTTCAGTTAATGGCCCAGGCTATTTATGGAATAACCAATACTGTTCTATGGGTGTACTTATCATGCATACTGTTCTCTGGGTGTACCTATCAGACATTGTTCTGTGGGTGTACCTATGATGCATACTGTTCTTTGGGTGTACCTATCAGGCATACTGTTCTATGGGTGTACATATCATACATACTGTTCTATGGGTGTACTTATCATGCATACTGTTCTATGGGTGTACCTATCAGGCATGCTCATTCTATGGGTGTACTTATCAGGCATACTGTTCTATGGGTGTACCTGTCATGCATACTTTCTATGGGTGTACTTGTCATGCATACTGTTCTGTGGGTGTACCTATCATAAATACTGTTCTATGGGTGTACCTATCAGGCATACTGTTGTATGGGTGTACCTATCAGGCATGCTCATTCTATGGGTGTACCTATCACGCATACTGTTCTATGGGTGTACCTGTCACGCATACTGTTCTATGGGTGTACCTATCATGTGTACTTGTTCTATGGGTGCACCTGTCATACATACTGTTCTATGGGTGTACCTATCAGGCCTACTGTTCTATGGGTGTACCTATCAGGCATACTGTTCTATGGGTGTAACTATCATGCATACTGTTCTGTGGGTGTACCTATCAGGCATACTGTTCTATGGGTGTCATATCCACTAAAGCACGGTCTTGAAAAAATAGCCAAGCTAGGTCCTGTGCCCACTGTCGTCTCCGTTGGAATAAACACAAAAATAGTAGCAAGCTGTTCAGCACAATCAAACTGGTTTAATCCATAGGTAAAATAACAGCATGTACATAAGTGAAGACACAACTTAGCGCTTTCTACCTACTAATAAGGGCCTCATCAGAGTTGTGTCTCAATGCCTCGAGACCACCAGGTATTAATGAACATGTTTCATTGGCTAGTCTATTGAAATACAGGGCTTTGGTAATATAAATAAGAACACACAGCGTATTGTCCTGTGGCACTAGTACTAAGTATTAAGTATTATGTACTATTGTTTTCAGGATGGGTGCTACAAACATGCTGTTAGTATACACTTACATTATTCATATTATATAAACATATTTCAGTGATGTAGAGTAGTTCTACTACTTATTTAGTTTTTTAGTTGTTGTGTGTTAGTATGTATTATATTTTACTTTTTATCTTTCTATTTTTCACTTTTGATTTTCATTTTTATTTTTCCTATCATTACTGTTGAGTAATATATCATTGACAGGATGTGTTTCTGTAAAAGGTTATAACATTTTCTGTAATAATTATGCATTCTTTTAAAATAAGTACACTGGAACTTTAAATGGTTGATACTGTTTAAAGGTATGATTTTGATTGGTGTAATCAAGGAGGGTGTGTTTTTAATGATGTTATTTAACCTTTATTGCATTTTTTATACACAACTCTGATGATGCCCTTATTAGTAGGGAGAAAGCGCTAAGTTGTGTCTTCACTTATGTACATGCTGTTATTTTACCTATGGATTAAACCAGTTTGATTGTGCTGAACAGCTTGCTACTATTTTTGTGTTTATTCCAACGGAGACGACAGTGGGCGCAGGACCTAGCTTGGCTATTTTTTCAAGACCGTGCTTTAGTGGATGTGAGCTGTATAATTACTGGCTGCCTAGCTGGTTTTGTGTGTCACTGAAATCTTTGGTAAGCAGCATGGAGCAACTTCTTTCCCAATATGTGGAAGTTACCAACAAACTGATTCTAGCGTTAAACAACAGAGCCGGAGGCACTGTTAACAATGGGTTACCCGATGGTGCGAGTGGTAACCTAGATGTTACACTTACGGACTCTTTAGCGGACATTTACACTCTACACACTCCTCCATCTACGAGTGTACTTAATTTTGGTGCTGGGGTTAACCCTAGGACTGCCGCCAACGTACCGGAAGGGAGAGCACCAAGGGTTACAACGAACGGGAACCAAAATCAACGTGAATTGAGTTTTTCAGCATTACTTGATCCACCGAGGATGACAAACAACGCGGAAACACCAACCCGAGGTTCAGTTGTTAGTTTTGGTTCCATTAATGAGCAACTATCCCAGTTTGACAAAGTGTTACGGCGTTTTAAGGCACTTCAAATGGATAATGTATTTTTGGAGAGGTCTATCGAGCTCAAACAGATACCTAAGGGCCTACGGGTTTTTCGTTTACCAATGGGCTTTGAAATGGGGACTGAGTGTTTTGATGACCTTATTTCCTTATTCGACAACACAGGTATTGAGCTTATGAAATTAATAATTCGTAACAATAATGATAAGTTATTTAAATGCAAAAACGAATTGTCATTGTTGAACAGTAACATTACTAGTGATCTTTTGTTTGAATACAACAAACAGAAATACGAACACATTTTGAGTGAAGCTGAGAAGTTTGTAAATAAGGGATTGGACATTAAATTAAACAAGCTTAATAGGGACAAGAGTGATTATGTGGAGAAAAAAGCCTATGCTCACTTTAAATCATATAAAACTTTGTATGAAAGGTCTAACGTTTCAACAACGTTCAGTACCACCAATTCTGTAAATAGTTGTGATGATTATGTTGTTGCTGACATGACTGTAACAGATGAACAAGACGTTTTTTTAGAGCCTCAACCAGTGAGGCGTTCCGAAAGGATACGGGAACGTCAGTTTGTGAACAGGGAAGGTTACCCCAGCAGGGGAAGAACTTCCAATTGGTCCAACAGGCCAAACGGACAGAATTGGGCCAGACAATATTAACAAATGGACTGAACGATGTTATTGATGGAAATTGTGATTTTAGACAGTTAGATTGTAATATTAGTTGTAACCTTTCTACACAATGTGACCATGTATTGGAGCATCCAATTGATATATTACAGGTTTTTCCTCCCAAAGAAACTTGTTTTGATAACATTGACACAGTAATGAATGTAGAAGCATCTAGTTGTGAAAACACAAGTTATGAACGAGTGCTAACATGTGATGTTATTAAAAAGGGTAGTTTTTGTATTTATAACTTTAGCGACAAGTCTTTTAATGATGATTTTACTAACTTGTTTGCTAAAGGGTTTTCTTTTGTTCCTTGTTTTAAGCATGATTTGGTTAAAATTTTGATTTCACTGAAATTGTATGTGAGAGAACTAAATTTGAAAATGTACTTTGCTAAGCAGAATTGTTTAACATTGTTATACACACCTAAACTGAAAAGGAAAAGTACTTTTATCCCCCCATCTAATGCTAACATTCACATTTTTGAACAAATTTGTGAAACATTTTTGAGAAGACATTTCAAGTTTAATTATGAGTACAAAGACAACCTTACACAGGGTGAAAGGTTTTGTTTACAGGAACTTACTTCTACCAATATGTATAGAGTTATGAAGCCGGACAAAGGAGGGGGGGTAGTGATTATGAACACCACAGATTACACTAGTAGTATGTTAGAACTGCTTAATGACACATCTACATATCTTAGAGTTTCTAGGTATGATGTGTATAAAGCATATACAAAAATAGACTGGCAGATTTATGAATGGTTTTTGAGCCTCAACCAGTGAGGCATTCCGAAAGGATACGGGAACGTCAGTTTGTGAACAGGGAAGGTTACCCCAGCAGGGGAAGAACTTCCAATTGGTCCAACAGGCCAAACGGACGGAATTGGGCCAGACAATACTAACAAATGGACTGAATGATGTTGTTGATGGAAATTGTGATTTTATACAGTTAGACAATAATATTGTTTGTAACCTTTCTACACAATGTGACTATGCATTGGAGCATCCAATTGACATATTACAGGTTTTTCCTCCTAGAGAAGTTTGTCTTGACAACATTGATACAGTAATGAATGTAGAAGCATCTAGTTGTGAAAACATAAGTTATGATCGAGTGCTAACATGTAATGTTATTAAAAAGGGTAGTTTTTGTATTTACAACTTTAGCGACAAGACTTTTAATGATGATTTTACCAACTTGTTTACTAAAGGGTTTTCTTTTGTTCCTTGTTTTAAGCATGATTTGGTTAACATTTTGATTTCACTGAAATTGTACGTGAGAGAACTAAATTTGAAAATGTATTTTGCTAAGCAGAATTGTTTAACATTGTTATACACACCTAAACTGAAAAGGAAAAGTACCTTTATCCCCCCATCTAATGTTAATATTCACATTTTTGAACAAATTTGTGAAACATTTTTGAGAAGACATTTCAAGTTTAATTATAAGTACAAAGACAACCTTACACAGGGTGAAAGGTTTTGTTTACAGGAACTTACTTCTACCAATATGTACAGAGTTATGAAGCCGGACAAGGGAGGGGGGGTAGTGATTATGAACACCACAGATTACACTAGTAGTATGTTGGAATTGCTTAATGACGCATCTACATATCTTAGAGTTTCTAGATATGATGTGTATAAAGCATATACAAAAATAGACTGGCAGATTTATGAATGGTTTTTGGAAGGTATTCTAGACAAGGATGAACATGATTTCCTTGTGGTGAATTCCCCTGTTATTCCATCTATATTTGGCATACCAAAAATACATAAATCTGTCACAAACCCCCCCTTCCATCCGATAGTTTCAGCCAAAAGATCAAAGACAGAGACACTGGCAGCATATGTTGATTTTCATTGTAAAAACATATATGAAAGAGCTGCACAAGTGTTAAAGGATTCTTGGCATTGTTTGGACATTATTAGGAATACTGCATGGGACGAAAATTATATTTTTCTAACCATTGACGTAGTAAATTTATTTACTGTTATCCCTAATGACTTAGGGTTACAAATGTTCAGAAACAGTTTACACAAATTATCTACACATCACATAGTGAAACAAAATTTATTAGTTGATCTAATTGATATAGTTTTGAATAACAACTACGTTAGTTTTGAAGGGGATTATTTTAAGCAAAACACAGGTGTGGCAATGGGGGCAAAATGTGCCCCATTATATGCCAACCTGGTTTTAATAGATTGGGAAAATGAACATGTGATGTCTTCCGAATTTCATAAAGACATAGTGTTATATGTACGCTTTTTGGACGACATTTTAATATTTTGGAGAGGTAAAGAGGAGGATATAGCCCACTTTGTCGAATCTTTAAATAAAAGTACATCTTTTCTTAAGTTTACGTATAATGTGCAGCATGACAAATGTGAATTTCTTGACATTATGCTAATAAAGGATAGGGTAAACAACAAACTTAATTCTAGTATTTTTCGTAAAAAAACATACTCGAATTCCTTTCTTCATTTTGAAAGTTGTCACCCCTACTTTCAAAAAAAGAACATCATTAAAGGACAGATGGTAAGACTATCCAGGTTAATTAGTGACAACAATATATATGAAAGTGAGATAGACAAACTGATTGACATGTTTCAAGAAAGAGGTTACCCTTATGATATCTTGGTTAGTATCAAAGAAGAAATTACAGTCAAGAGACAGACGATATACAAACCAATATTAATAGCAGGGTTGACTGTTGAGAATAAGAAAGAGGTAGCCAACAGACCAGGTCAATCTATGATATTGCCATTTAATGAGGATAGTTATAGCATTATGCATATTGTTCAGGATATTTGGATAGGGTCTCTTCCAACGGATATTACTAGTACTATTGGAGTCTTGCCTTCTTTCACATTTAGTAGGGGTAGGAATTTAAAACAGCTTATGGAAAGTACTAACCTACAAGTTTCACATAAACATTGCATGATGAATAAATGTGGTTTTTGTAGTACGTGTAAGTACATCAACAATGGGCCTTATGTCTCAGTACATAACTACAATAAAACCATAGCTAGTCCAGGGCATGTCAATTGTAACACCAAGATGGTGGTGTATCTGGCCACATGTTTATCCTGTAACACGTTCTACGTGGGTAAAACCATTAGAAAATTGAGACTGAGAATTTTAGAACATGTTAGGGATATTAAAAACAAGAAAACAACAAGTGCATTATATGAACATAGTATAAGATGTAACGATTTTAAGAGATTTTTGTTTTTCATTATTGACAGGATTCCCTATAGAGACAACGGGGGTGATGAAAACATATTACTGGAAGTAAAGGAGGTTATTTGGCAACTCAGGCTCAATGCCTCGAGACCACCAGGTATTAATGAACATGTTTCATTGGCTAGTCTATTGAAATACAGGGCTTTGGTAATATAAATAAGAACACACAGCGTATTGTCCTGTGGCACTAGTACTAAGTATTAAGTATTATGTACTATTGTTTTCAGGATGGGTGCTACAAACATGCTGTTAGTATACACTTACATTATTCATATTATATAAACATATTTCAGTGATGTAGAGTAGTTCTACTACTTATTTAGTTTTTTAGTTGTTGTGTGTTAGTATGTATTATATTTTACTTTTTATCTTTCTATTTTTCACTTTTGATTTTCATTTTTATTTTTCCTATCATTACTGTTGAGTAATATATCATTGACAGGATGTGTTTCTGTAAAAGGTTATAACATTTTTTGTAATAATTATGCATTCTTTTAAAATAAGTACACTGGAACTTTAAATGGTTGATACTGTTTAAAGGTATGATTTTGATTGGTGTAATCAAGGAGGGTGTGTTTTTAATGATGTTATTTAACCTTTATTGCATTTTTTATACACAACTCTGATGATGCCCTTATTAGTAGGGAGAAAGCGCTAAGTTGTGTCTTCACTTATGTACATGCTGTTATTTTACCTATGGATTAAACCAGTTTGATTGTGCTGAACAGCTTGCTACTATTTTTGTGTTTATTCCAACGGAGACGACAGTGGGCGCAGGACCTAGCTTGGCTATTTTTTCAAGACTGTTCTATGGGTGTACCTATCAGGCATACTGTTATATGGGTGTACCTACCATGCATACTGTTCTATGGATGTACCTATCAGGCATACTGTTCTATGGGTGTACCTATCATGCATACTGTTCTATGGGTGTACCTATCATGCATACTGTTCTATGGATGTACCTATCATGCATACTGTTCTATGGGTGTACCTATCAGGCATACTGTTCTATGGGTGTACCTATCAGGCATGCTCATTCTATGGGTGTACCTATCATGCATACTGTTCTGTGGGTGTACCTATGATGCATACTGTTCTATGGGTGTACCTATCATGCATACTGTTCTATGGATGTACCTATCATGCATACTGTTCTATGGGTGTACCTATCAGACATAACGTTCTATGGGTGTACCTATCATGCATACTGTTCTATGGGTGTACCTATCAGGCCTACTGTTCTATGGGTGCACCTATCATGCATACTGTTCTATGGGCATACCTATCAGCCCTACTGTTCTATGGGCATACCTATCAGGCCTAATGTTCTATGGGTGTACCTATCATGCATGCTGTTGTATGGGCGTACCTATCAGGCCTACTGTTCTATGGGCGTACCTATCATACATACTGTTCTGTGGGTGTACCTATCAGGCATACTGTTCTATGGGTGTATCTATCATGCATACTGTTCCAAAGGTGTACCTATCATGCATACTGTTCTATGGGTGTACCTATCAGACATACAGTTATATGGGTGTATCTATCAGGCATACTGTTCTATGGGTGTACCTATCAGGCATACTGTTCTATGGGTGTATCTATCATGCATACTGTTCTAAAGGTGTACCTATCATTCATACTGTTCTATGGGTGTACCTATCATGCATACTGTTCTATGGGTGTACCTGTCAGACATACCGTTCTATGGGTATACCTATCAGGCATACAGTTCTATGGGTGCACCTATGAGGCATGCTCATTCTATGGGTGTACCTATCATGCATACTGTTCTGTGGGTGTACCTATGATGTATACTGTTCTTTGGGTGTACCTATCATACATACTGTTCTACTGGTGTACCTATCATGCATACTGTTCTATGGGTGTACCTATCAGGCCTACTGTGCTATGGGTGTAGCTATCAGGCATACTGTTCTATGGGTGTACCTATCATACATACTGTTCTATGGGCGTACCGATCAGGCCTAGTGTTCTATGGGCGTACCTATCAGGCCTACTGTTGTATGGGCATACCTATCATACATACTGTTCTATGGGTGTACCTATCAGGCATACTGTTCTATGGGTGTACCTATCAGGCATACTGTTTTATGGGTGTACCTATCAGGCATACTATTCTATGGGTGTACCTATCAGGCATAATCATTCTATAGGTGTACCTATCATGCATACTCCTCTGTGGGTGTACCTATGGTGCATAGTGTTCGTTGGGTGCACCTATTATGCATACTGTTCTATGGGTGTACCTATCAGGCCTACTGTTCTATGGGTGCACCTATCATGCATACTGTTCTATGGGCGTACCTATCAGGCCTACTGTTCTATGGGCGTACCTATCAGGCCTAATGTTCTATGGGTGTACCTATCATGCATACTGTTCTATGGGCGTACCTATCAGGCCTACTGTTCTATGGGTGTACCTATCAGGCCTACTGTTCTATGGGCGTACCTATCATGCATACTGTTCTATGGGTGTACCTATCAGGCATACTGTTCTATGGGTGTATCTATCATGCATACTGTTCTAAAGGTGTACCTATCATGCATACTGTTCTATGGGTGTACCTATCATGCATACTGTTCTATGGGTGTACCTATCAGACATACTGTTTTATGGGTGTACCTATCAGGCATACTGTTCTATGGGTGTACCCATCAGGCATACTGTTCTATGGGTGAACCTATCAGGCATACTGTTCTATGGGTGTACCTATCAGGCATACTGTTTCATGGGTGAACCTATCAGGCATACTGTTCTATGGGTGTACCTATCAGGCATACTGTTCTATGGGTGTACCTATCAGGCATGCTCATTCTATGGGTGTACCTATCATGCATACTGTTCTGTGGGTGTACCTATGATGCATACTGTTCTATGGGTGTACCTATCAGGCATGCTCATTCTATGGGTGTACCTATCATGCATACTGTTCTGTAGGTGTACCTATGATGCATACTGTTCTTTGGGTGTAACTATCATACATACTGTTCTATGGGTGTACCTATCACGCATACTGTTCTATGCGTGTACCTGTCACGCATACTGTTCTATGGGTGTACCTATCACACATACTGTTTTATGGGTGTACCAATCAGGCATACTGTTCTATGGGTGTACCTATCATGCATACTGTTCTATGGGTGTACCTATCAGACATACTGTTCTATGGGTATACCTATCAGGCATAGTGTTTTATGGGTGTACCTATCAGGCATACTGTTCTACGGGTGTACCTATCAGGCATACTGTTCTATGGGTGTACCTATCAGGAATACTGTTCTATAGGTGTACCTATCATGCATACTGTTCTATGGGTGAGAGATGCAGCTATTTAGCCAGACTGGAGGCTGATCTCTCTCAACTCAGGACTGGCAAGACCAGGCAAGAGGAGAAGGCAACTACACACACCACAATACCAGTCTCACATAACTCAACCACACCACTGAATCAAACACATAAACACACTAAGACATACTCGGAGGCTCTGAGTAAAAATTTACCTAAACAGCAGAGGCCTCCAAAGCAGACACCCAAGCAACTGCAAACTCAATACACCACACAAACAACACATAAACAACAAAATCAGTGTGCAAAGCAGTCACTGCCCTTAAGGCCAAATACAACACCAAACATACTTGTCATAGGTGACTCCATAGTCAGACACACTGACATCCTGCTCACCAGACTGAGTAAGAAGAAGGTCACAGTAAGCTGCCTGTCGGACGCTAGAATCCGCCACATAACACAAGCACCCAGGTCTCTCAACAGCAGGTACAAGTATGACTCAGTCATTGTCCACGCTGGTGTCAACAACCTGAGATGTACCTCCTTGGACTACATGAAAAGAGACATTGAGGAGCTCTCTGATTATGTAGCCCAGGCAGGTATGACCCTGACCTTGAGCAGTATCCTACCTTCACCTAGACTGATACCACAATACAGTGATAAGATGATCAGCTTTCATAATTGGCTTAAATTCTGGTGTCACTCAAAGGGGATCCAATGTCTGCCTGCCTGGGATGACATGCTGGACAAGCCACGCCGCTTCGCAAGGGACGGCTTGCACCTGTCACCCCTAGGCTTCCGGATATTGGCAAAGGCTCTTGCCACTCCCATAGTGCCTTTTTTAGGCAAGGCTCAAATTCTAAACCTACCACCCTAGAACACAAAAAAGTAAAAAAACTAAAGGTAATGCTGCTCAATGCCAGAAGTCTCAATCTCAAGATGCACGCACTCGAGGCCCTTCTCAGTATGGAGAACATCGATGTCTGTGCTGTGACAGAAACCTGGTTCAAGGCTCCTGAGAGCACCCCAGCACTAGCAGGTTTCACCTCATATCATGCGTTCCGGTCCCAAAATCCGGACAACACCAAGAAAGGAGGGGGGGGTGTCCATATTCATAAAGGACACCCACACCTCAAGGTTGGTGGCAACGCACGATGCATCGGAGACCATCCAGGTGCAATTAACCATAGGCAAGACTGCTCTGCAATTTGTAGCATGTTACAGGCCACCCTCTCAAACTCAGGAACCTCACATGGCCTTCCTGAAAACAATGGAGGGGATAAATGTATCTCCAAACACCATCATACTAGGTGACTTCAACTACCCTAATATAGACTGGGAACACTACTCAAGCCCAAACACTCTAGCCCAAAGGTTCCTGGAGTTCATAAACTCAAATGCCATGGAACAACTAGTCACCATCCCCACAAGAGGAGAAAACATACTTGATCTCATCATCACGAACATGGGATCACAATGTTCAACACCGAAGTATACCCCTCACTGGTGAGATCAGATCATAAACTAATCTCTGGAGGTCCTCATCCCGCCCCACCTGAAATAAAAAGACCACAGTGAAAAACTTCTCAAAAGCCGACTTCACACTTCTAAAACTAGTGTGGTCTCCTTTAAGGCCCCTGAGCCAGTGGTAAACATTACTCAAACCGCTGAATCACTTACAAATGCCTTCTACCAGCACCTACAGGACTGCATGGATCAGGCAATCCCAAACAAAACTAAGACTCTTTGTACCAAAGGCAAGCGTCCAGTCTGGTGGACCCCAGCCATAAACAAGCTCTACAACAAAAGGAGGAAGCTACTACAAGATAGAGCAAAATCCTTGAAAGGTAAGACACCTTTGATCATTATAAGTAAAAAACTAAGAGCTCTCATAAAATCATCCAAGGCAAATTTTGAGAGAAAAATCGCCAAGGACTCAAAAGACAATCATAAGGCCTTTTTTAGCTTGGAGGAAACTCCCAGATATGCTCAGAATTAGTTCAAAATGATGTGAAGATTACTGAACCTACACACATTGCCAACATACTGGCTGACAGGTTCAGTGCAAACTCTCCCCACAAAGGAGAGATATCTGTACCAGAGGATTGTAGCCCCCCAAACATCTCCAACGCCCAGGTGAGAACTGCTCTCTCCAAAGCAAAAAACACAGCATCCATGGGACCGGATGGTGTCCCCGGCTGTGTGCTCCACGAACTCAATGAGGAATTAAACCCGCAGTTAGGACAGCTGTTTAATCTTAGCCTCACCTCAGGATACGTACCCAAGGAGTGGCACACGGCGACTGTGGTCCCACTTCACAAGGGCGGTGCCTCCACCGACCCTGGAAATTACCGTCCCATTAGCTTGACAAGCCTTATCTGCAAAGCCATGGAGAGGATCATAATGGAACTCATAAATAAAGACATAGGGAACTTGCAGACTTTGGATCCAACCCAGTTTGGCTTTGTCAAAGGCAGATCATGCCTTTTAAACTTGGTTGATTTTTCGAGACAGTCACCAAGGCCATTGATGAGGGAAAGGCAGTCCATACAGCCTCCCTTGACCTGGCAAAGGCCTTCGACACAATACCCCACTCAGGTATCATCGAAAAACTCATCAGCTTGAATGTAAACCCATACATCACAAGATGGGTTGCAAACTGGCTTAGTGACAGAACCCACAGGGTCAGAGTTGCTGGAGCCATGTCAGACTCAAAGCCTGTCACAAGTGGTGTCCCACAGGGCTCAGTACTGGGTCCACTCTTGTTCGGCATCTACTTTTCTGAAGTACAAGCAAACACAGGAGGGTTATGGCTGACAAAGTTTGCAGATGACTGCAAACTGGGCCATAGTCGAAAACACATCTGACACAGATATCCTTCAGAAGGGCCTCACAGAGGCGGATAACTGGTGCCAGAGCCATGGCCTAAAGTTAAATGCCAAGAAATGCATAGTCATACCCTTCGGGAAAAACAAGGTTACCCCTAGCTACCATATAGGTGGCAATCCACTGAGCACAGAAGAAGTCATCAGGGATCTGGGGACCCAGGTTGACAGTAGCCTTTCGTTTGACACTCATGTTGCTAAAGTGGTTAGGAAAACCTTCTACATTGCCCACCTGATCATGAAGGGATTCACATCTAGATCAATGGAGGTCATCGTCCCCCTGTACTCATCACTCATTAGACCTATGATTGAGTACAATGCCCCAGTCGGAATGTATCTGACCTGACACCTGCAGCGGCTGGAAAGGCCCCAAAAGTTCCTCACCAAAAGGATAAAGGGTCTCAAAAATATGTCTTATGCTGCCCGACTGAAAGAACACCAGCTCTATTCAGTCTCATACCGCTTGCTCAGAGGTGACCTGTGCCTGACATATAAGGCCATGTCAAACCCTGATTTGATGAATATGCTTCACCTCAAAAAATCTAGATCCCTCAAAACCACAAGGGCGGGAGACTTAAACCTTGACACGGTTATTAATAGAACGTGCTGGAGGGACAGATTCATCACCTAGAGACTCCCTATGCTGTGGAACAAAATCCCGGTACATGTGAGGCAGAGCACCTCGCTGGCCTTGTTCAAGAGGAATCTTGACCAATGGATGGGGGATCGCAGATATACCCCAGGGATTACTTCAGTGTCACTGCTTGACAGAGGCACAGCAAAATAATAGGCATAGTTTTATTCAAACTAAAGGGGTGGCGAAAGCCAAATAACTATGGGCTAGGCTTATAAATGCCCTTGGGCAGATAGCCTAGTATGAACCTATGAACCTATGAACCTATGAACCTATACATACTGTTCTATGGGTGTACCTATCAGGCATGCTCATTCTGTGGGTGTACCTATCATGCATACTCTTCTGTGGGTGTACCTATGATGCATACTGTTCTTTGGGTGCACTTATTATACATACTGTTCTATGGGTGTACCTATCATACATACTGTTCTATGGGTGTACCTATCAGGCCTACTGTTCTATGGGTGTACCTATCAGGCCTACTGTTCTATGGGTGTACCTATCAGGCATACTGTTCTATGGACGTACCTATCAGGCCTACTGTTTTATGGGCATACCTATCAGGCCTACTGTTCTATGGGCGTACCTATCATCCACACTGTTCTATGGGTTTAC
Organism: Protopterus annectens; assembly: GCF_019279795.1. Taxonomy (NCBI): domain Eukaryota; kingdom Metazoa; phylum Chordata; order Ceratodontiformes; family Protopteridae; genus Protopterus; species Protopterus annectens. The sequence continues at coordinate 1,074,145,713 of NC_056748.1, forward strand.
CTATCAGGCCTACTGTTCTATGGGTGTACCTATCATGCATACTGTTCTATGGGTGTACCTATCAGGCATACTGTTCTATGGGTGTACTTATCATACATACTGTTCTATGGGTGTACCTATCAGGCATACTGTTCTATGGGTGTACCTATCATGTATACTGTTCTATGGGTGTACCTATCATGCATACTGTTTTATGGGTGTCCCTATCAGGCCTACTGTTCTATGGGTGTACGTATCATGCATACTGTTCTATAGGTGTACCTATTTTGCATACTGTTCTATGGGTGTACCTATCATGCATACTGTTCTATGGGTGTACCTATCAGGCATACTGTTGTATGAGTGTACCTATCATGCATACTGTTCTATTGGTGTACCTATCAGGCATACTGTTCTATGGGTGTACCTATCAGGCATGCTCATTCTATGGGTGTAGCTATCATGCATACTGTTCTGTGGGTGCACCTATGATGTATACTGTTCTTTGGGTGTACCTATCATACATACTGTTCTATTGGTGTACCTGTCATGCATACTGTTTTATGGGTGTACCTATCAGGCCTACTGTTCTATGGATGTACCTATCAGGCATACTGTTGTATGAGTGTACCTATCATGCATACTGTTCTATTGGTGTACCTATCAGGCATACTGTTCTATTGGTGTACCTACCAGGCCTACTGTACTATAGGTGTACCTATCAGGCATACTGTTCTATGAGTGTACCTATGATGCATACTGTTCTGTGGTTGTACCTATGATGCATATTGTTCTATGGGCGTACCTATCAAGCCTACTGTTCTATGGCCGTACCTTTCAGGCCTACTGTTCTATGGGCATACCTATCAGGCCTACTGTTCTATGGGTGTACCTATCAGGCCTACTGTGCTATGGGTGTAGCTATCAGGCATACTGTTCTATGGGTGTACCTATCATACATACTGTTCTATGGGCGTACCTATCATGCCTACTCTTCTATGGGCGTACCAATCAGGCCTACTCTTCTATGGGCGTACCAATTAGGCCTACTGTTCTATGGGCATACCTATCAGACATACTGTTCTATGGGTGTACCTATCAGGCATACTGTTCTATGGGTGTACCTATCAGGCAAACTGTTCTATGGGTGTACCTATCAGGCATACTGTTTTATGGATGTACCTATCAGGCATACGGCTCTATGGGTGTACCTATCATGCATGTTGTTCTATGGGTGTACCTATCAGGCCTACTGTTCTATGGGTGTACCTATCATGCATACTGTTCTATGGGCGTACCTATCAAGCCTACTGTTCTATGGCCGTACCTTTCAGGCCTACTGTTCTATGGGTGTACCTATCATGCATACTGTTCTATGGGCGTACCTATCAGGCCTACTGTTCTATGGGCGTACCTATCAGGCATACTGTTCTATGGGTGTATCTATCATGCATACTGTTCTATGGGTGTACCTATCATGCATACTGTTCTATGGGTGTACTTATCAGACATACTGTTCTATGGGTGTACTTATCAGGCATACTGTTCTACGGGTGTACCTATCAGGCATACTGTTCTATGGGCGTACCTATCAGACATACTGTTCTATGGGTGTACCTATCAGGCATACTGTTCTATGGGTGTACCTATCAGGCCTACTGTTCAATCGGTGTACCTATCAGGCATACTGTTCTATGCGTGTACCTATCATGCATATTGTTCTATGGGTGTACCTATCAGGCCTACTGTTCTATGGGTGTACCTATCATGCATAATGTTCTATGGGCGCTCCTATCAGGCCTTCTGTTCTATGGGCGTACCTATCAGGCCTACTGTTCAATCAGTGTACCTGTCAGGCATACTGTTCTATGGGTGTACCTATCAGGCCTACTGTTCTATGGGTGTACCTATCAGGCCTACTGTTCAATCGGTGTACCTATCAGGCATACTGTTCTATGGGTGTACCTATCATGCATATTGTTCTATGGGTGTACCTATCAGGCCTACTGTTCAATGGGTGTACCTATCATGCATAATGTTCTATGGGCATACCTATCAGGCCTACTGTTCTATGGGTGTACCTATCATGCATACTGTTCTATGGGTGTACCTTCATGCATAATGTTCTATGGGCGTACCTATCAGGCCTACTGTTCTATGGGCGTACCTATCAGGCCTACTGTTCTATGGGTGTACCTATCATGCATACTGTTCTATGGGTGTACCTGTCATGCATACTGTTCTATGGGCGTACCTATCAGGCATACTGTTGTATGGGTGTACCTATCATTAATACTGTTCTATTGGTGTACCTATCAGGCATACTGTTGTTTGGGTGTAACTCTCAGGCATGCTCATTCTATGGGTGTACCTATCATGCATACTGTTCTGTGGGTGTACCTATGATGTATACTGTTCTATGGGTGTACCTATCAGGCCTACTCTACAATGGGTGTACCTATCAGGCATACTGTTCTATGGGTGTACCTATCATGCATACTGTTCTGTGGTTGTACCTATGATGCATACTGTTCTTTGGCTGTACCTATCATACATACTGTTCTATGGGTGTACCTATCAGGCCTACTGTTCTATGGGTGTACCTATCAGGCATACTGTTCTATGGGTGTACCTATCTGGCCTACTGTTCTATGGGCGTACCTATCAGGCCTACTGTTCTATGGGTGTACCTATCATGCATACTGTTCTTTGGCTGTACCTATCATACATACTGTTCTATGGGTGTACCTATCATGCATACTGTTCTGTGGGTGTACCTATCAGGCATACTGTTGTATGAGTGTACCTATCATGCATACTGTTCTATTGGTGTACCTATCAGGCATACTGTTCTATGGGTGTACCTATCAGGCATGCTCATTCTATGGGTGTAGCTATCATGCATACTGTTCTGTGGGTGCACCTATGATGTATACTGTTCTTTGGGTGTACCTATCATACATACTGTTCTATTGGTGTACCTGTCATGCATACTGTTTTATGGGTGTACCTATCAGGCCTACTGTTCTATGGGTGTACCTATCAGGCATACTGTTGTATGAGTGTACCTATCATGCATACTGTTCTATTGGTGTACCTATCAGGCATACTGTTCTATTGGTGTACCTACCAGGCCTACTGTACTATAGGTGTACCTATCAGGCATACTGTTCTATGAGTGTACCTATGATGCATACTGTTCTGTGGTTGTACCTATGATGCATATTGTTCTATGGGCGTACCTATCAAGCCTACTGTTCTATGGCCGTACCTTTCAGGCCTACTGTTCTATGGGCATACCTATCAGGCCTACTGTTCTATGGGTGTACCTATCAGGCCTACTGTGCTATGGGTGTAGCTATCAGGCATACTGTTCTATGGGTGTACGTATCATACATACTGTTCTATGGGCGTACCTATCATGCCTACTCTTCTATGGGCGTACCAATCAGGCCTACTCTTCTATGGGCGTACCAATCAGGCCTACTGTTCTATGGGCATACCTATCAGACATACTGTTCTATGGGTGTACCTATCAGGCATACTGTTCTATGGGTGTACCTATCAGGCAAACTGTTCTATGGGTGTACCTATCAGGCATACTGTTTTATGGATGTACCTATCAGGCATACGGTTCTATGGGTGTACCTATCATGCATGTTGTTCTATGGGTGTACCTATCAGGCCTACTGTTCTATGGGTGTACCTATCATGCATACTGTTCTATGGGCGTACCTATCAAGCCTACTGTTCTATGGCCGTACCTTTCAGGCCTACTGTTCTATGGGTGTACCTATCATGCATACTGTTCTATGGGCGTACCTATCAGGCCTACTGTTCTATGGGCGTACCTATCAGGCATACTGTTCTATGGGTGTATCTATCATGCATACTGTTCTATGGGTGTACCTATCATGCATACTGTTCTATGGGTGTACTTATCAGACATACTGTTCTATGGGTGTACTTATCAGGCATACTGTTCTCACGGTGTACCTATCAGGCATACTGTTCTATGGGCGTACCTATCAGACATACTGTTCTATGGGTGTACCTATCAGGCATACTGTTCTATGGGTGTACCTATCAGGCCTACTGTTTAATCGGTGTACCTATCAGGCATACTGTTCTATGCGTGTACCTATCATGCATATTGTTCTATGGGTGTACCTATCAGGCCTACTGTTCTATGGGTGTATCTATCATGCATAATGTTCTATGGGCGCTCCTAGCAGGCCTTCTGTTCTATGGGCGTACCTATCAGGCCTACTGTTCAATCAGTGTACCTGTCAGGCATACTGTTCTATGGGTGTACCTATCAGGCCTACTGTTCTATGGGTGTACCTATCAGGCCTACTGTTCAATCGGTGTACCTATCAGGCATACTGTTCTATGGGTGTACCTATCATGCATATTGTTCTATGGGTGTACCTATCAGGCCTACTGTTCAATGGGTGTACCTATCATGCATAATGTTCTATGGGCGTACCTATCAGGCCTACTGTTCTATGGGCGTACCTATCAGGCCTACTGTTCTATGGGTGTACCTATCATGCATACTGTTCTATGGGTGTACCTTCATGCATAATGTTCTATGGGTGTACCTATCAGGCCTACTGTTCTATGGGCGTACCTATCAGGCCTACTGTTCTATGGGTGTACCTATCATGCATACTGTTCTATGGGTGTACCTGTCATGCATACTGTTCTATGGGCGTACCTATCAGGCATACTGTTGTATGGGTGTACCTATCATTAATACTGTTCTATTGGTGTACCTATCAGGCATACTGTTGTTTGGGTGTAACTCTCAGGCATGCTCATTCTATGGGTGTACCTATCATGCATACTGTTCTGTGGGTGTACCTATGATGTATACTGTTCTATGGGTGTACCTATCAGGCCTACTCTACAATGGGTGTACCTATCAGGCATACTGTTCTATGGGTGTACCTATCATGCATACTGTTCTGTGGTTGTACCTATGATGCATACTGTTCTTTGGCTGTACCTATCATACATACTGTTCTATGGGTGTACCTATCAGGCCTACTGTTCTATGGGTGTACCTATCAGGCATACTGTTCTATGGGTGTACCTATCAAGCATACTGTTCTATGGGCGTCCCTATCAGGACTACTGTTCTATGGGCGTACCTATCTGGCCTACTGTTCTATGGGCGTACCTATCAGGCCTACTGTTCTATGGGTGTACCTATCATGCATACTGTTCTTTGGCTGTACCTATCATACATACTGTTCTATGGGTGTACCTATCAGGGCTACTGTTCTATGGGTGTACCTCTCAGGCATAATGTTCTATGGGTGTACCTATCATGCATACTGTTCTATGGGCGTACCTATCAGCCCTACTGTTCTATGGGCGTACCTATCAGACCTACTGTTCTATGGGCGTACCTATCATGCATACTGTTCTATGGGCGTACCTATCATGCCTATTGTTCTATGGGTGTACCTATCAGGCGTACTATTCTATGGGTGTACCTATCATGCATACTGTTCTATGGGTGTACCTATCAGGCATACTGTTCTTTGGGTGTACTTATCATACATACATACTGTTCTATGGGTGTACCTATTAGGCATACTGTTCTATGGGTGTACCTATCAGGCATGCTCATTCTATGGGTGTACCTATCATGCATACTGTTCTGTGGGTGTCCCTATGATGCATACTGTTGTTTGGGTGTACCTATCATACATACTGTTCTATGGGTGTACCTATCATGCATACTGTTCTATGGGTGTACCTATCAGGCTTACTGTTCTAAGGGTGTACCTATCAGGCATACTGTTCTATGGGTGTACCTATCAAGCATACTGTTCTATTGGCGTCCCTATCAGGACTACTGTTCTATGGGCGTACCTATCTGGCCTACTGTTCTATGGGCGTACCTATCAGGCCTACTGTTCTATGGGCGTACCTATCAGGCCTACTGTTCTATGTGTGTACCTATCAGACCTACTGTTCTATGGGTGTACCTATCATGCATATTGTTCTATGGGTGTACCTATCATGCATACTGTTCTATGGGTGTACCTATCAGGCATACTGTTCTATGGGTGTACCTATCATACATACTGTTCTATGGGTGTACCTATCAGGCATACTGTTCTATGGGTGTACCTATCATGCATACTGTTCTATGGGTGTACCTGTCAGACATACCGTTCTATGGGTGTACCTATCAGGCATACTGTTCTTTGGGTGCACCTATCAGGCATGCTCATTCTATGGGTGTACCTATCATGCATACTGTTCTGTGGGTGTACCTATGATGTATACTGTTCTTTGGGTGTACCTATCATACATACTGTTTACTGGTGTACCTATCATGCATACTGTTCTATGGGTGTACCTATCAGGCCTAATGTGCTATGGGTGCAGCTATCAGGCATACTGTTCTATGGGTGTACTTATCATACATACTGTTCTATGGGCATACCTATCAGGCCTACTGTTCTATGGGTGTACCTATCAGGCCTACTGTTCTATGGGTGTACCTATCAGACGTACTGTTCTATGGGTGTACCTATCAGGCATACTGTTCTATGGGTGTACCTATCAGGCATACTGTTCTATGGGTGTACCTATCAGGCCTTCTGTGCAATGGGTGTACCTATCAGGCATACTGTTCTATGGGTGTACCTATCATGCATATTGTTCTATGGGTGTACCTATCAGGCCTACTGTTCTATGGGTGTACCTATCATGCATACTGTCCTATGGGTGTACCTATCATTCATACTGTTCTATGGCTGTACCTATCATGCATATTGTTCTATGGGTGTACCTATCAGGCCTTCTGTGCAATGGGTGTACCTATCAGGCATACTGTTCTATGGGTGTACCTATCATGCATATTGTTCTATGGGTGTACCTATCAGGCCTACTGTTCTATGGGTGTACCTATCATGCATATTGTTCTATGGGTGTACCTATCAGGCCTACTGTTCTATGGGTGTACCTATCATGCATATTGTTCTATGGGTGTACCTATCAGGCATACTGTTCTGTCGGTGTACCTATCATCCATACTGTTATATGGGTGCACCTATCATGCATACTGTTCTATGGGTGTACCTATCAGGCCTACTGTTCTATGGTTGTACCTATCATGCATACTGTTCTATGGGTGTACCTATCAGGCATGCTAATTCTATGGGTGTACCTATCATGCGTACTGTTCTATGAGTGTACCTATCATGCATACTGTTCTGTGGGTATACCTATCAGGCATACTGTTCTATGGGTGTACCTATCAGGCATACTGTTCTATGGGTGTACCTATCAGGCATACTGTTCTATGGGTGTACCTATCAGGCATATTGTTCTATGGGTGTGCCTATCAGACATATTTTTCTATGGGTGTACCTATCAGGCATACTGTTCTTTGGGTGTACCTATCAGGCATACTGTTCTATGGGTGTACCTATCATGCATACTGTTCTATCGGTGTTCCTATCATGCATACTGTTCTGTGGGTGTACCTATCAGGCATACTGTTCTATGGGTGTACCTATCATGCATACTGTTCTATGGGTGCACCTATCAGGGATACTGTTCTATGGGTGTACCTATCAGGCATGCTCATTCTATGGGTGTACCTATCATGCATACTGTTCTGTGGGTGTACCTATGATGCATACTGTTCCATGGGTGTACCTATCATGCATACTGTTCTTTGGGTGTACCTATCAGGCCTACTGTTCTATGGGTGTACCTATCAGGTATACTGTTCTAAGGGTGTACCTATCAGGTATACTGTTCTATGGGTGTACCTATCATGTATGCTGTTCTATGGGTGTACCTATCCAACATACTGTTCTATGGGTGTACCTATCATGTATACTGTTCCATGGCTGTACCTATCATACATACTGTTCTATGGGTGTACCTATTAGACATACTTTTCTATGGTTGTACCTATCATGTATACTGTTCTATGGGTGTACCTATCAGGCATACTGTTCTATGTGTGTACCTATCAGGCATACTGTTCTATGGGTGTACCTATCAGTTATACTGTTCTATTGGTGTACCTATCAGGCATACTGTTCAATGGGTGTACCTATCATACATACTGTTCTATGGGAGTACCTATCAGACATACTGTTCTATGGGTGTACCTATCATGTATACTGTTCTATGGGTGTACCTATCATGCATACCCATTCTATGGGTGTACCTATCATGCATACTGTTCTATGGGTGTACCTATCAGACATACTGTTCTATGGGTGTACCTATCATGCATACTGTTCTATGGGTGTACCTATCAGGCATACCGTTCTATGGGTGTACCTATCAGGCATACTGTTTTATGGATGTACCTATCAGGCATACGGTTCTATGGGTGTACCTATCATGCATGTTGTTCTATGGATGTACCTATCAGGCCTACTGTTCTATGGGTGTACCTATCATGCATACTGTTCTATGGGCGTACCTATCAGGCCTACTGTTCTATGGGCGTACCTATCAGGCATACTGTTCTATGGGTGTATCTATCATGCATACTGTTCTATGGGTGTACCTATCATGCATACTGTTCTATGGGTGTACTTATCAGACATACTGTTCTATGGGTGTACTTATCAGGCATGCTCATTCTATGGGTGTACCTATCATGCATACTGTTCTGTGGGTGTACCTATGATGTATACTGTTCTTTGGGTGTACCTATCATACATACTGTTCTATGGGTGTACCTATCAGGCCTAATGTGCTATGGGTGCAGCTATCAGGCATACTGTTCTATGGGTGTACTTATCATACATACTGTTCTATGGGCATACCTATCAGGCCTACTGTTCTATGGGTGTACCTATCAGGCCTACTGTTCTATGGGTGTACCTATCAGACGTACTGTTCTATGGGTGTACCTATCAGGCATACTGTTCTATGGGTGTACCTATCAGGCATACTGTTCTATGGGTGTACCTATCAGGCCTTCTGTGCAATGGGTGTACCTATCAGGCATACTGTTCTATGGGTGTACCTATCATGCATATTGTTCTATGGGTGTACCTATCAGGCCTATTGTTCTATGGGTGTACCTATCATGCATACTGTCCTATGGGTGTACCTATCATTCATACTGTTCTATGGCTGTACCTATCATGCATACTATTCTATGGGTGTACCTATCAGGCATACTGTTCTGTCGGTGTACCTATCATCCATACTGTTATATGGGTGCACCTATCATGCATACTGTTCTATGGGTGTACCTATCAGGCCTACTGTTCTATGGGTGTACCTATCAGGCCTACTGTTCTATGGTTGTACCTATCATGCATACTGTTCTATGGGTGTACCTATCAGGCATGCTAATTCTATGGGTGTACCTATCATGCGTACTGTTCTATGAGTGTACCTATCATGCATACTGTTCTGTGGGTATACCTATCAGGCATACTGTTCTATGGGTGTACCTATCAGGCATACTGTTCTATGGGTGTACCTATCAGGCATACTGTTCTATGGGTGTACCTATCAGGCATATTGTTCTATGGGTGTGCCTATCAGACATATTTTTCTATGGGTGTACCTATCAGGCATACTGTTCTTTGGGTGTACCTATCAGGCATACTGTTCTATGGGTGTACCTATCATGCATACTGTTCTATCGGCGTTCCTATCATGCATACTGTTCTGTGGGTGTACCTATCAGGCATACTGTTCTATGGGTGTACCTATCATGCATACTGTTCTATGGGTGCACCTATCAGGGATACTGTTCTATGGGTGTACCTATCAGGCATGCTCATTCTATGGGTGTACCTATCATGCATACTGTTCTGTGGGTGTACCTATGATGCATACTGTTCCATGGGTGTACCTATCATGCATACTGTTCTTTGGGTGTACCTATCAGGCCTACTGTTCTATGGGTGTACCTATCAGGTATACTGTTCTAAGGGTGTACCTATCAGGTATACTGTTCTATGGGTGTACCTATCATGTATACTGTTCTATGGGTGTACCTATCCAACATACTGTTCTATGGGTGTACCTATCATGTATACTGTTCCATGGCTGTACCTATCATACATACTGTTCTATGGGTGTACCTATCAGACATACTTTTCTATGGTTGTACCTATCATGTATACTGTTCTATGGGTGTACCTATCAGGCATACTGTTCTATGTGTGTACCTATCAGGCATACTGTTCTATGTGTTTACCTATCAGGCATACTGTTCTATGGGTGTACCTATCAGTTATACTGTTCTATTGGTGTACCTATCATGCATACTGTTCTATGGGTGTACCTTACAGACATACTGTACTATGGGTGTACCTATCAGGCATACTGTTCAATGGGTGTACCTATCATACATACTGTTCTATGGGAGTACCTATCAGACATACTGTTCTATGGGTGTACCTATCATGTATACTGTTCTATGGGTGTACCTATCATGCATACCCATTCTATGGGTGTACCTATCATGCATACTGTTCTATGGGTGTACCTATCAGACATACTGTTCTATGGGTGTACCTATCATGCATACTGTTCTATGGGTGTACCTATCAGGCATACCGTTCTATGGGTGTACCTATCATGCATACTGTTCCATGGGTGTACCTATCAGGCATTCTGTTCTATGGGTGTACCTATCATGCATACTGTTCTATGGGTGTACCTATCAGGTATACCTGTTCTATGGGTGTACCTATCATGCCTACTGTTCTGTGGGTGTACCTATCAGACATACTATTCAATGGATGTGCCTATCAGACATACTGCTCTATGGGTGTACCTATCATGCATACTGTTCTATGGGTGTACCTATCAGGCCTACTGTTCTATGGGTGTACCTATCAGGAATACTGTTCTATGGGTGTACCTGTCATGCATACTGATCTATGGCCGTACCTGTCATGCATACTGTTCTATGGGTGTACCTATCAGGCATACTGGTCTGTGGGTGTACCTATAAGACATACTGTTCTATGGGTGTACCTATCATTCATACTGTTCTATGGGTGTACCTATCAGGCATATTGTTCTATGGTGTACCTATCACACATACTTTTCTATGGGTATACCTATCATGCATACTGGTCTATGGGTGTACCTATTTGCACGTACATCCTTTTGAAAAATAGAAGTTTCAATACCATTACTAGTTTTCTGTAATTTGAAATCTAAAAAATGTATTGTGGTTGATGAATAGTCCAATGTAAACTTCTATAAATCAGTGGATGTGTTCATTAGTTCTTCAATTGCTGTCAATTCATCAGAGTTCCCCTTCCAAACCAAAAAGACATCATCCACAAAACACTTGTAAAATGCAAGGTAGTGGACAAGTCTCGAGATCTCTGGACATAAATTGTTCCTCCCCAAATCCTACTGCAATATTAATGTAAGTGATGGCCATTGGATCAAACTAAATAATTTATTTATTTTATTTCACATTTGTTTACGGGAAAGTCAGACTGGATATATGTCCATTTTCAGCGGAGGCCCGGGGAGAAAATCTCCAGATAGCAGAGTATAAATACATTAGGAACACTAGAAACATTTAGAGATAAGTATAATATGCAGGTTTCAGTAGGGTTACAAACAACATCAAAATCATGCGGCTTCAGTTTCAGACAATAATACATGCAGTTATGGGCTAAGTGCCATGAAAAATTCATACACTTTTATGACTGAAATGCTTCCTGAGAGTTTGCAGGATTATACAAGAACCCTTTTTAGCAGAGTCTTGAGGAGAAAAGCTCCAGTAGTTAAACATTATAAAACATTACATAAGTTTATGAGAAATAAAAATAAGTTAACATTTACAGCAATACAGCAAAAATATAAATAATAAAGTGGAAGAATATTTTACATTTTCAAATAAAGGAATCATTGTTAGAAGTCCTGGTAACATTTGCTTCCAAAATTTAAAGAGTCGAGCGAGGAAGTTGAAATGATGGGTTAAGAAGAAAGAGAGAGGGGTATTAGATGTGGTCTAACGAATGAGTGGAATAGTTCAGGCTATGACAGGGGAGGAAAATAAAATGAGTTATAAGTAAAGAGGATAGTGTAGACAGAGTTATGTGGAAGAAAGCAACTAAAGCTGAAAAAGAGAAAACCCGAAAAAGGGAGATGAAGAGGAGTGAAAAGTAGAGAGAGAGGAAGGGGAAAGATAACCTTGGAAAAATGAGAGCACAGATATTAGTGATGGTTGTACTGTGAATGAATTGAGTGTGAAATATTTGAATGTAGAGGTGAATTGAGATTTAAGCTCATTAAACAGGGATCCCAAGGGCATGCAGAGAAGGGAATTAATGTAGGGGAGGGAAGCAAGTAGTGAGTAGTAGGATTTAATCAGGTGAACAAATTCAAGTGCAAACCATGAGCTGTTTTGGTAAATTTTTTGAATGGTTTTTGAAAGTGTTATTGGATGCAATTTGCCTTATAGCAGAAGTGAAGAAGGAAGTCTCACATCTTTGCGATTTAAGTAGAGTATTGCGAGTCTCCTAAAGTATTGTAAGATTTTTTGACTAATAGTAGGCTTGAATCTGAAGAGAAAAAAGGTCTTACTTTTTATGTTGAGAGGTAGCTTAATCACATGCAAAAGACATGTTATACCAGAATGTTAGGAGGCTATAATATCAAAATTTAGGGGGATTGTCAACTAAAATACAATAGTCTTAAGCTTTGTATCAATTTCACATACATACTAAGGTATTAAGGGGCAATTGTCAGGAGAGTAGAGTAATTTTTAGGGCAATTTTTAATTGTGAAAGCATTGGGATGTTTGGGAATTCATGCCTGTTTAGTTGCCTTGTTGTTAAGAAGCAGTGAGTTTAAGTGGGCATCATAGTAAAAATATAGCAATTTTGTTATATTGTTCTAATTATTTTGTGTCGTGTCAGGGTTTGATAACATAAGAGATGCATATAACAGGTTAGAGAGTAGAAAGGAAGAAACTAAGTTTAATCAAATGTGTGTGGAGAGAAAGTTAGAGACTCTGTATAAAAGTCCTAGTTTTTGATTTTTTCAGTTATGTTTTGAATATGAATATCAAGCTTTATTTGATCATCTGGTATGCCACGTAGGAGCCTTCCATAGGAAATCAGTATAAACATTCAATTAAAGCTAGACAGCAAGGGAAGGGACAGGAGAATGTGGAAACTGATGCAGTCAATGCTGAGGAGTGATAGATCAGTGAGTTCCCATAGGACAAAGCAACGGTAGGCACAGGATAAAATTGAAGAGAAGCTGCCACAGGAAGATGCTATATAATTTTCTATAGAATGTCCACCGGAAATGGTAAACAATGGATGTGCCCTCAGTTTGGAAGAAAATGAGCTAAGAGAAGAGTTGCTTGATTTAATAGACATGGATAGATATATCAAGATCAATGAGAGAAATAGACTGTAGAAGGTCAATAAAACCCAATAAGTCAGAAGTCTGATAAAACAAATGAATGCAGTAATTAGGACTGTCCATAGAGATCCATACGATATAACAGAAGTAAACAGGATATATTACTGTGCAGCTAAATTAATAACATATAAAGTTCAACCACAAGAGCACAAAGTAGTGAGGGAAAGTAAGGGGAGAAATTGAATACCATCATGGAGGTATCTAACAGAAAAAAATATAAAGCAATTAAGACAAGAAGTGTCACTGTTAGAAGAATATAGAAGAGGGAACAGATCAACAAATATATTAAGAAAGATAGATGTGATAAAAGCAATGTGCAGTATTAGAACAGACCAGGATCTATCATGCACTATTGTAAATATCAAAATAACAATTTCAGCACAGGCCGAAAAACCTAGAAGATAAATATGCAGGAAAAGTACAAAATAAGCAATTTAGTGATGACCCCAAAAAGTTTTATAGAGAATTGGGAAACAAGGTAAAAGGAATTGAAAGACCGCCAAAAAAAAGAAGAAATAGATACATTTTGGAGAAGTATCTATGAAGATCCTGTAGAACATAACAAAGATGCTAAATGGATAGAAGAAATTAAAGAAAGAATAAGAAGTTTAAAGGTACAGGATATGAAATGGAATGAAATAACAGCCAGAGAGATTGAAACAAAGTTAAAAAAAGCCTCTAATTGGAAAACCCCAGGCCCAGATGCAGTACCTAACGTCTGGTTAAAAATATTAACATCTTTGCACGAAGATTTAGCCACGAGTAAGAACTATTTATATGCACACCCCGAACAGACACCAATCTGGCTAACAACAGGAAAAGCAATGCTCCTAACTTAACAGTGAACCTGCAAGCTACCCTAAAAATTATAGACCAATTACTTGCCTACCAACGTATAAACTATACATAGAAATTGATGCTGACAGAGTTTTTGTCATTTAGAAGAAAACTCAATTATGGCAGTAGAACAAGTAGAACAAAAGGGCAATAAAAGAAAGCCATATGGAACAAATGATCATTTGTTGTTAAATAAAGTTATAGTGGAGAACTGTAAAAAGGGAAAGAATCTAAGTATGGCACGGCTTGACTACAAAAAAATTGATAGTATCCCAAATTCATGGATAAAAAAGTGCTTAAAAATGTAGACGATACACCCTACACTGATTGACTACATTACAGTAACCATGAAACAATGTCAGATCACTTTGCAATTAAATCATGATAAAGGACAAATTACTATCCCAGGGATAAAAATCCAAAGGGGGATATTCCAGGGTGACTTACTATCACCGCTGCTATTCTGTCTTGTCCTTAACCCATTAAGCTGTCTACTTAACAGCTTAGGTCATGGCTGTAATGTGGCTCTTAGTAAACAACAAAGTCTAAACACTTCTCATCTTCTCTTTGCTGATGATTTAAAACTGTACAGCTCATCAGACGAGGAACTGAAAGCACAGCTGCAGGTTGCGAAAACTTTTTCAGATGATATTAGAATGTCATTTGGTCTTGATAAATGTGCAAAAGTAACCTTTAAAGCAGGAAAACATAGGTTTGGGACAAGAATTTGATATAAAAGAACTTGAGCAAGAGGGAGTGTATAAATACTTGAGAACTGATGAAGGACCGTCAATAAAACATGAACAAATATGTATAACCCTTAGTAAGGAGTACTTTAGAAGACTTAAATTAATCCTGAAAACAGCATTGATATCCAGGAACAAAATCTAAGCTATAAACCAATTTGCTCTGCCTGTCCTAACTTACAGTTTTGGAGTGACTGATTGGCCCCAAAACGTGGTGGATAGATTAGATATTAAAACAAGAAGGATGCTTCATGCTCACCAGATGATCTATAAAAATCAGTGCATACCAAGATTATATATTCCCCATTCTGAAGGTGATGAGCCTCCTTGAATTGATTACATGTACAGATCGGCAGTCGTAGGACTTCACACATATCTGCTGACTTCAAGAGATACAAACGTAGTGAAAGTTTTGAAACATGAGGAGAACAAATCTAAGATGACTTCTCTGCTTAACCTAGCAGAAGCATATCGGCATCACGCAGGAATGGAAATCAAACCAGAAGCAGATAAAAATCAGGCAGCGACTGAATGTGCCAAAAACAAAAGATAAGGTGAAGGACCAGACGAAAAAGCAAGAAATGTGGAAAAATCATAAATGTAGTTGCAAGTAAAGAAAGCTGCTCGAAGAACCTCGTGTTGATCAGGAACAAATGCAAGAATGCTTAAGGAGAGGTGAATTTAAACCAAGACATGAAAGGTTAATATTGGCAGCCCAAGACAGTGGTCTATGTACACGCTGGTTTACAAAGTCCATTGAACATGTGGGAGAAACAAATAAATGTAGGTTTTGTGAAACCGAATTGGAAACAGTCGCACACCTTGTTGCTGGCTGTGACATACTAATGGCAGAGGGCCTGTACACTGAAAGGCACAATAGTGTGGTGAGACTGTTTCACTGGGGATTGTGCAAACATTATGGTTCTGAAGTGGCTGAGAAGCACTGGAAACATGAGCCACAAAGCATCATAGAAAATTTTCAAGTCTTCATCACATGGGATCATCCATTACCAACAGTCCAAAAGATAGATGCTAGAAAACTGGATACAGTGGTCCAAGAAAAGAAGACAAAAGTAACATTGATCATTGAAATCACCACACCCAGTGACTACAGTGTCCTGCGTACAGAGAGAGACAAAGTCATAAAATATCAGGATGTGCAAGCAGAAACGAGAACAATGTGGAAGAAAGATACCCAGACAATTCCTGTAGTAGTAGGAGCAACAGGTCTTATAAAGGAAGAGTCTACAATCATATTTAAATAAGCTACCAATACACATAACTCCATATGAATTACAGGAGTCATTACTGGGCACAGTGTGGATGCTGCGAAGAGCACTTTTGTCTAACATCATAGAGTGAAACAATACTAATTTCATGAACTTTAATCGTACTTTGACTTAAGAATGGGATCCATTCCCATCATGGTATTAGAAACCCAAAAGATTTGGAGAAATTAAAAACAAAGGGAGAGCCATAAAGATGATATAGAGTGGACTAGTGAGGGTAAGAAAGAAATTCTGTATTGCTACTGTTATGCAAAAAGTCCAGACTTACCAGACAGAGGACATACAAAGAGATTAATAGCATTACTAAGCACACTGCGGGTGCTGTGAAGAACACTTTTGGCTGACATCAAAGAGTGAAACAATACTAATTTCATGAACTTTAATCATACTTTGACTTAGGAATGGGGTCTATTCCCATCATTCTATTAGAAACCCAAGGGATTTGGAGAAATTAAGAAAGCGAGATTGGTTTGAGGGAAGATTTCAAGTTGACTGTTATGGCAGGTAACAGGTGTAAAACTGGAGTTATAATAAGATTTAGGGATAAAGAGAATAAGTTTTGTTTTGTTTGGCTTTAGTAGCCGAGGAGCATAGGAGAGCCACAACTCAATGGAGATGGTTTCTTGGGTAAATGTTTGCAGTTCAGATATAGGTTTGGCAAAGAAGATTAGAGTTACATCCTTGGCATACTGGATAAGAGCAGCATAAGATGAGGTAGAGTGGTAAAATGATTTATTAATAGATTAAATAGAACAGGTTTAAGAATGTAACCCTGAGGGATTTCAATAGATACAGGTAAGGGGGTGAAAAATTAATTATTCCATTTCACTGCCTGTGTACAATTAGGCAGCTAGCTAAAAAAGAGAAGTTTTGGGTTGAAAAAGAGAAGCATAGACAAGACATTATGTGAAGTAGTTTTGAATGTGATACAGTATCGAATGCTTTAAGAAGTCTAGGAAGGGCAAAGAGATGAGGATATTTTCATTTCGTGATTAATTGTCTTAAGGAAAGATAAAAGGGCTGTAGTTGTACTACGGCATGGATAGGCCCGTGTGTGTGTGTGTTGGCGTGGGTTACAGGATGTTGTGAGAAAGGAGAAATTAAAGGAACTGTTTGCGGAATACACTTCTGTTTTATTTTAGAAAGGGTGATAGGATGGCAATAGGCCAGCAGTTGGACATATCAGTAGAATTCCCACCTTTGTGAAGTGTGAGAATAAAAGACCATTTCATAACTACAGATCAGTTATGAATCCCAGAGACTTTCCATACTCTGGAACAGGCTACCCATCTATGTCAAGCAAAGTTCTTCATTAGTACTTTTCAAGAAAAATCTTGATGAGTGGATGGGAAATAGGAAATACACCCCGGAGATCACTTCTGTGTCTCTGCTCAACAGTGGCACAGGAAAATAACTTTCTTGGGTGGCTTAAGCCAGGGAACCTTGTTGGCTAGGCTTACATAGGCCCTCGGACCGATAGCCTGGTACCTACCTATGAACCTATGAATATTGATATGAGATAGGAGAGTGGTTTAGCCACAAGATTTATGTATTCAGTGGGAAGGTTATCAGAGGCCATTGTGAAGAAGTTAAGATTAGCAAAGAGCTTTTCAATAGTTTTGTTTGGAAATGGTTGAATAGTTAAGGGTTTTTTTGATCAGGTGGAATGAGTGGGTGGAATAGTGAAAGCTATTGTTGTGGGAGTGCAGCAACCGTGTTGAAAAAGGGAGTTGAATCTACAGGCTATGTCTTGTTTTTTCATGTTTGGAAAGGACTAGGTTGAGAGGTTTTGTCTGGTTTGAGGAGGTTGGTAATGAAGGTTCAAAAGGACTTAAGATTAGAGGATTGGTAGTGTTGAAAAGAGGTGCAATATCTTTTTTGTCAGGTAAGACAAGTTTCTTGGAGAGATTGTAGATTTGTCTGCAGTTATGGTAGGAGAGATTTTTGTTGGCATGCCATATTTTTCAAGAATTATCTCTAAGTCTCATTTTGCACTTAGTGTCAGATTTTAGCTAGGGGACAGGGTTAGACTTGGTTCTTGTTTTTCCTAATTGGGGTAGGCTATGAGTGTTTAGGAAGACCAAGCTGAATGCGGACACTGCTTAATCTAGTGAAAGATAGTTGAGAAAAGTCCAGCTGATTTGTATGAGTGTGGTGATCAAGGTGTTTGGGGTTGCAATTCTTTTGATTTCTACCACAGGTATATTGGGAGGATTTGCACCAACAAGCTTCTTGTGAAATTGCAGACGTAGGGTAGTGATTCCGTAATTTATTTTATTTTTATTTTATTTATTTACATTTGTTTACCAGGAAATTCCGACTAGATGCAGATCCTTTTTCAGTGGATGCCCGGGGAGAAAAGCTCCACATCATGTACATGATAAATAGAGATACAAAGTCGCAGCAACAGTAACAATGTTACAGGTTGTTGGCTTTAATACAATAACAAGATATTCATTATTAACAGTATGTACCGAAAATGTTGCAAGTTAAGATAGTTTCTGAGAGGATACCAATTTATGTTATTCTTTCAGAGAAGTTGGTTAAGATGCAGTCATGGTTAGCAAATCTGATTTGATAATGCTGGTTGGAGATTGAACTAGTTATGTGAAGCCATATATATATATATAGTTTCACTGAATTTGGAAATGATTTGTGTGACACTGTATTCCAGTCGTTGTTAAAGTCATCAAGGATAAGAGCTTCATGCTTGATACTGGAAGATATCCAGGAGTGCGTATCTTCTATTAGAGAAAGATTATCATTGGTGGGTATGTTAGAGTGACAAGACAAATTAATTTATTTTGGTTAAGTTCTATGTGTCTAATTAGGATTGCAGCATTAGAGAAAGTGGGAACTGCATGTGCCTAAGCTGTGAGAGTAATGTGAGATGAGTAATTAAAATCGACCCCACTCTCTTGTTCAATCCTTCTAATGATATTTATAGCATAGGGAAGAAAAGAAGCATTATTCATATGATGAATTTATTGCACATCAGCAAGTCAGATGGCATCAGAAATACTTGGTCTAGGAATCCTAACCTCTTCCGCAAAATCAACAGAACTGTTCTGAACAGGTATAGCCTACAGATGATACTAATTTTCTGGAACAGACTTCTATTCCACATAAAGCAAAGTACATCCCTGTTCATATTCAAGCACAACTTGAATCTATGAATGGGAAACAGAAAACATACCCCAGAACTGCCCCCAATACTCCTAATAAACAGACAGAGGCAGCTCCTAAATGCTTTTTAAATCATCCTTATTGAATTATCAACTTAAAACAGAGGCAAACATACACTTATATAAAAGAGTTGGTTGTGAATAAAAGAAAACAAACCATGTTAACATGTTCGCAGTTATAAAGATTATACATCACATTTGTTTTTCATATAACTATCATCAATCTAGCATTACATAAATTGATCAATTCCTGCTTTTCCTTAAACCCCAATCCTCCTCCTCAAAACATTATTCTGCAAGTACTGTCACCACAAATTCAATTGTTTTTCTATGTGATTTGGCACCTACCCATTCCTAAAGATCACAAATTCAGCATTTTTATCTCTGTTACAATATTCACTAAAGTCTAAACCAACTATATGGCATGATGCCAGGGTAATCCTATGGGCTAGGCTTGTAAATGTTCCGGGGCCATTACCTAGTACACACCGATGACCCTATAATTTCCATTTTCTAGTAATTATTTTTATTTTTTTTTTTTGGCAGCCATCAGAATTAAACTTAGCATAGTCTTACTATATCTAGTCAATTCAGATCTTCTATCCCAGCTCAAAAAAATCAGTTCCTTCATTACATCCATTTGTTTACTCAATATTTCTGACAGAGTACTCTGTAAAGTATTTTTAATGTCTGATAACAAATTGCGTTCCAAAACATATGTTCCCACTTGCCACTTTCTTCCCCATCACACCTCCAACATTTGCCATCTACTTGAGGAAAAATTCTTTGGAGTCTGCTTGGGGTATAAAATACTTATGCAGACACTTACAAGCAAAAAATCATAAATCTTCTAGACTTTGTTGCATATTTCAGAGGAATACCTATGTCCTCCCATTGTTTCCTTATCAACTGCTTATCCAATCCCACTTCCCAATCTTTTCTAACCTCCTCTGATCGATTCATATAGTTATCGTGCAATATTTTGTATGCCTTATTAATTATCCCCCTTTTAACAGCAGCTTCTGTCCTAGATTCAACTAAAAACTCTACCAGAGCAAGTCATTTACTAAGGATTCCCCTTGTCCATCTTTATTTCCTATACTTAGATATCAATCTCTGATGGGAAGGCACTCTCTAGTCTGTAGTTGAAATTTCTTCTTGGTGTCTTACCACTCTGCTACCTTTCCATGTCTAGTTATTTGCTCCCAATACCTTAGTTCCTTTGCCAGTTTTCCTCCAGTAAATTCCAGTCCCCTTCTACTTATTCTCTGTACCCTGAATTGCAGTCATCCCATTTGGCAGAATCTTTTTACATTCTCATGTTGGCTTAGTTCGTAGAACACTTTCTGCAATGTTATAAATATAATATTCTAAATGATTATTGTTATTCTCCTTAAGGATCTATAACCAAAATCCCAGTCTCCCCTTATTTCATGAATTTCCTGCCAATTCATTATCATCTCTTTCCACTTTGAATTGTAACCTTCTGCTTGTGTTAAGTATATGAGCACTAATCATGTAGCTCTAAAAGATCCTGTCAAATCAGATAATCCTAAATAATCTTGTTCATTTGGAAGGATCAGCTTATCCCACTTCACCCTTGCCCTTTTCCCCTCAAAGACAAAATCCTTCACCTCTTTATTAATTACTGTCCACAACTTCTCATCTGGTTGATAAAAATATGCCTGACTGATATATAAAACTAAAGGGACTAAAATCATTTTAATGCTTGTATCTTGCTATCTATATCTATAAACAAGAGCTTCCAGTTTTTCAGTTTTTGTTTTATCTTTTGTATAGACTCTTCCTACATATCCTTAGCTTCCATAACAGAATCCTGTTTATTTACCCATGTCATGTCCTCATAATATGGGTATTACTGAACCAGTTTACTCGTGGTGCATAGTTTACAGCTATAATGTTTGTTTTGTCTTCATTAATTTTATACTCTAAAAAGATTTGAAACTGTTTTAGAATCTTCCACAGCACTGGGATGTCTTTTTCTGGTTTTATCAGGCACACAGTAATGTCATCTGCAAATAAAAGCAGCTGTTCCTGGTTACCACACCAATGATATCTCTGAATTTCTGACACCATTATTTTCTTGGCTAATGTGGCTCCAAATATAATACAAACAACAAAAGGAAAGAGGATACCCCTACCTGGTTCCTGTGTTCAGACACAATTTATCAGAGAGGAATCCTCCTCCTTTAATTTTCACCTCCAGTCCCTCATATGTCCTCCTAATTAAGCTTATTATTGTATCAGGAAGTGCAACTGCTTCCGTTGCTCCACTCAGGAAATTCCAGCAGACGCTGATCGCTGATGAATGCTTTTTCTGCATTAGGACCCAGCAACAAAACTGCTCTATTAATGTTGTCAACTGTTTGGCTCCCCTTCAAAAAATCTGATTAACCTGATTAAATATACAGACCCAACTGATATTGCCAACATCCTGGCAGATAGGTTCAGTGCTAACTTTACCCCTCTCACCCCCTAAAGAGCCCATCTCTATACCGGAAGAATGCAAAGTTCCTGTAATCACGGCTGCACAGGTAAAAACCACACTCTCCAAAGCCAAGAACACAGCATCCACGGGACCAGACAACATCCCAGGCTGCGTTCTACATGAACTACAGAACGAACTGGCACCCCACCTAACTACCATGTTCAATCATAGCCTCACCTCAGGCTTTGTGCCTGGTGAATGGCACACAGCAATGGTTATCCCACTCCACAAGGGGGGAGCCACCACGGAACCCGGGAACTACTGCCCCATTAGTCTGATGAACCTGGTCTGCAAGGCCATGGAATGTATCATCATGGAACTTATAAACAAAGTCATGGGTAATCTCCAAACTCTGGATCTCACCCAGTTTGGGTTTGTAAAAGGCAGATCATGTCTCCTAAACCTGATAGACTTCTTTGAAGCAGTCACCAAAGCCATAGACAAGGGTAAGGTGGTTCACACAGCCTATCTAGATCTTGCCAAGGCTTTTGACACCATCCCCCACTTTGGAATTATAGATAAACTCACTAAACTAGGTATAAATCCCTATGTCACAAGATGGGTTGCCAACTGGCTCACTGACAGAACCCACACTGTGAAAGTAGCAGACTCCAAATCCGACTTCAGACCAGTGACAAGTGGAGTACCACAGGGTTCAGTCCTGGGTCCTTCTCCTGTTTGGTATCTACTTCTCTGAAGTACAGGCTAACACAGAAGGTCTTTGGCTAACATAGTTCGCAGATGACTGCAAACTAGGAGCCATAATCGAAACTCCTAACGATGTGGACATCCTACAAAAGGGCCTCACTGAGACAGATACCTGGTGTCAAAGCCATGGCCTCAACCTCAATGCCAAAAAGTGCATTGTCATCCCCTTTGGTGAAAACTCTGTACCCATGAACTACAACATAGGCGGTAGTATAGTTAACACCGAAAGTGTGATAAGAGTCCTTGGGACACAGGTGGACACTAGTCTCTCCTTTGATAATCACATCGCCACAGTAGTCAGGAAATCCTTCTATGTGGCACACTTCATCACAAAAGGTTTCTCATCCAGAAAAAAAGAGGTCATTGTTCCCCTCTACTCATCACTCATTAGACCCATTATAGAGTACAATGCCCCTTTTGGTATGTACCTCACAAGACATCTCCAACAACTGGAAAGGCTGCAGAAATACCTCACAAAGAGGATTACCGGCCTCAAACAGATGCCCTACGCTGACCGTCTCAAAAAACTCCAGCTTTACTCTGTCACATATCGCCTACTCAGAGGTGATCTCTGCCTAACATACAAAGCTATGTCAAACCCAGAGCTGTTGGACATGCTCCACTTAAAGAAATCCCAATCCCTCCGAGCTACATGCTCTAGGGACCTAAACCTTGTCACTACAATAAACAGAACATGCTGGAGGGATAGATTCCTGTCCCAGAGACTTCCCATACTCTGGAATAAACTACCTATCTATATCAAAGCTCCTCATTAGCACTCTTCAAGAAAAATCTTGATGATTGGATGGGAAATAGGAAATTCACCCAGGGGATCACCTTTGTGGCTCTGCTTGACAGTAATACATGAAAATAATTTTCTTGGGTGGCAAAGGCCAGGGTACCTTTTTGGCTGGGCTTGTATAGGCCCCCAGGGCCAATAGCCTAGTACCTACCTATGAACCTATGAACCAATAACTATCAATGTTGGCAACATTGTTGCCATTCTTTTATCTCTTAGTGACACAAACATCTTGTAATTATGGTTTAAAATTAAAATGGGCTTATATGAAGCTGGGTCTGATGGGTCTTTACCGCCTTTAGGTATTACAACCACCACTGCTTTCTTCCAGGATGTTGGTGGTTCCCCTCCTTTTAAAATACCGTTAAACAAAACATTCCGGATCTTTATTATGATCTTCCCTTCTAGTTTCCAAACTTCTACATACTATCTATTCTTGGAGACTTTCCTGAAGATTGATTATACATCAACATTTTTATCTCATATACTCCTATCTTAACTGTTAATTGTTGGACCTCATGAACCTTTAACCCTGGCATACCTAATTCCTCCATAAATATCTTTATTTGTTCTTTTTCCTGATTTCAATATTTCTTGGTTTTATACAAATTTTCATAAAATTTCTGAAATATCTCTAATGTCTCTACAGGATCTCTAGCTGCTACTTTTTTGGGTCTATATTAAAAGATAGAATGTTTGGGTGATCAAACACCTAAACATCAAACCTGTAATATTGAAAGCAAAAACATTGAATGGCTGATTTAACACGGAAAGATTTCCCTTGGTTGTTCGCCGGATTTTGCCATTTTGTCTACTATAGAGTGATCTCAGAGTTGGTATATTTAGTTAGGGTGGGTCGGGGTGTGGTGGGTGAAGCCCCCCTTTTAGTTTGGGTATAAAGTTATTTTTCTATTTTAGTGGCCAAAGAATGTCTTTCCCTGGGACATTCAATGTTTTTAGGTTCGATATTACAAGTTTGATGTTTAGGAGTTCGATCACCTAAACATTTGATCTTGTAATATAGAACCCTTTTTTTTTTTGTTACAGGCTGCCTAAGTTTACTACTTCTACATTCTGTTGCCTCAGTCATTGTGCTAAAAGTTTTTGTGCTCTCGATTATTTTCAAAAACAGTTACTTAACAGGAATCTTTCTAAACACTCATCCATAATATCCAGATATTCCCTTATTTTCTCTTTAGGACTCTGCATGCATGAGATGCCCCCTATTCTACAATACTTTAACATTTGGCAGCCCCTCTAAATAATTATTGTTGCTTCTTAACAATATCTCTTTTTCTTTTATTTCTTCCCTATTTTTAAACTTGACTTTTATTTTATTCCACTCACTAGCCATAACTTCTGAAGAAAATTCTATATTCCCTAATAACACTTGAATAATCTCCCCATTCCTTAAAGTCCCCTCTTTTTAGCTAGTACAAAAGTATAAAAAGCAGCTTCCACCAAAACGAGAGTGCTTATCCTTTGGCCTGTGATGTTTTTGAATGCTTTTACAAACTAAGTTTTATTAAAGAAGAATTTTATCCTCTCGTTTTGGTGAAAGCCGCTTTTTATACTTTTGTTTTTGTCTGTTGAGTCAGGCTTCCTTTAAAGATGTTTTTTTCTTTGATTTTGGTTCTTTTTAGCTAGTAGGTGGGAAGCACCAGTGTCTCATTTATACTTCATCACCCTGCATTTTTATCTTAGTTGTTATTGACGTATGATGTGAAATAGTTATTGGATGTGTGTTAAAGCTTTCAATTAAATGCACATATTCCTGTGAAATATAATTGGTGACTCGTCTAGCCCAGTTATTATACCTTGGGTGAATAGTATGTAAATTCTCTGAGTTCCTGCTACTGAATTCATGTCTTCCATATCAAATATTTTCAAAAATGTCTACAGAAATCTACCCTCGTTTGCTATATTTTCCCTTCTAGGTCCCCAGATACATCCTTACTGTTGCAAATCAAATCCTAGTCCCCACCTATAAGTCATATTCCCTGCTGAAAGCTTATTATTTCTCCAATCTCTAATCAAATGGGCGAAGTTATTTCTGACCCTATGAACCTATGAGATGCTATGAATATTAATGTTAATGTCCAAGAATCTAAGCAGCATAAGAAATGGAGAAAGAGCAGCTATATGTTAGTGAAGTACTGTGGAAGGGTTTGTATGTAGGCATGAGGGCCAGGATTGGTATGTCTATCACCTGAGATTAAAACATCATTGGTTGCAAGAAGTGTGGTGTATGCATTTTATTGGGTAGTGAATGCAGATTTTATTTCTGTTAGATTTAACAAATTGTAGTTTTTGTAGTCCAAAAAATGGCAGGTAGTTCCAGTGTAAAAAAGTCTTCTTCATTCAGCCACAGACGTATAAGTTCTTGAATATATATGACAACATCAGAATGGGGGACATTAGAAACAGGACAGAACAGCTTGAGGCAAAGTGGATTGAAGGCAAATTCTGGGCATGAGTTAAATGACAGGATACCCATAAGTCCAAAACTTAAAACAAGGCCATTGAATAAATGAAATATTAAGTCATTTTATGACATGATTGCTTACATTAAGTATTAGAGATTTTTAACAGTATATGTTTATATTTGAGAACATTTTTATGTTTATATATTTATATGTGCATTTTTTATATATGTATTCTTTATACATGAGTTTTTTATGTGTTTGTTATGCATTATACTTTTTAAAATCATGTTTACACAGTGAAGGACTGAATGTTTTTACTTAATGAAGGATGTTTCTTTAAGATGATTGTGACTTAATTAGTTGGTTCAAGGTATATAAGTTAAACTGTAGACAGCATGCATTTGTATCTGAAGAAGCAGAAGTTATCTGTGAACATGCTTATACGTCTGTGGTTGAATAAAGAAGAGTTTTTTACACTGGAACTACCTGCCATTTTTTGGAATACAAGTGTTTTACATTTAATTGCAGTTTTCCTGGTGGACTGAAGCTTCTAGTAAGGAAGGTGTGTTTTTTTACTTAACAAATTGTAGTTTTTGTTGGAATATCCTGTACTTTGGCATAGGGTTGTGTGGTAATTTCTGGGAATAATAGATAAATGATTTTTTTAACTGGATATTTTCTAGGTTATACATTGATGAAGTGATCCATGTGGGAAATATTAGTGGAGATAATACAAGTTTGGTAAGGGAGATAAACATGGTAAAAGTAGCATGGAAAAGAAACAATAGATGTGAGATCAGAGAGGGCAGGAGCATTTTGCTTATAATATGGGGAGATGGATTAAAAGTATGGGGAAATTCTGTTTTTGTGTGAAAAATTATTACAGAGTTGATATAGCTTGATTTAGTTCTTATTTCAAAGTATTTTATCATGAATTGCTTACAAACTATGCTTTTGGTATCCAACCTTTGTAATTAATGCACGAGATATAAAGCTATGATCGTGAAGAAGTAAAGGGAGTTGATGTGATATTTTTTACTTTAAGAGGAGGTACACAGGAGATATTGTGGGAGGAGACGGGAGAGTTTAACTGTACAAAAAGGTGAGCTATACCATTAATGCATAACATGATAAAGACTGATGTATCTGAAATGCATCTTAGTTAAGAGGGAAACTTTCCATTTTTATTTGATTAACTTTCAATCCATACAGTTTATAAAAGTCCAGGCGTACAGAATATTAGGCTGTCTTTCTCATGATTTCTTGTCTATCATCCAGAAATTGAAGGTGTTTGATAAATTGGACAATACGCTGTTAGGCAAATTTCTGCAAGAGAACCACAAAATCCACTGCTAAGCGGTACTGTGAAAAGAACAAGTCCAGCAAACTGCACATTTACAAAAATGTCAATCTTCATTAATGGAAAAAGTAGTGACTGCTCAGTAGCAGTTATACCTGCAAAATGGTGGTGGGAAAAGGCTCAGCAATTATGTCTCAGAAACGTTTCATTTAAGCAAAAGAAATTTAAAGAAATTGTAATCTTTTTAAATGGATTTCCAACTCTTCTGTCATGAATTTCTTAGTAACTGTGCTTTTGGTATTGAACCTTTATTATACATTTAGTACTTGTAGCATGATAAATCTGCTAAAAGTAATTATAATTTAATTATATTCTTAGCTCTAATTGATCTTTAACAATCTTTAATAATCATGTGACACGTTTTGGTGTTGTGTTTATTTTAATGAGCGACAAGTACAACTCAAGGCAAAAGCCTAATTTTATTCAAAAGTTTCTATTGTTTGTTGTAATTTTTATTATTATTTCATGAAATGAAAACAGCGACATTCCAGAACTGTGCTTCCTGGAGTCATTCGTGCTCTTGGATTGGTTGCTAGCATGACTGACCAATGGGTGGTAGGAATAGTGTGTGTGTGTGTGTGTGTGTGTGTGTGTGTGTGTGTGTGTGTGTGTGTGTGTGTGTGTGTGTGTGAGAGAGAGAGAGCCCTGCCTTGTGCCAAATCTCTTCAATGTTACTGTGAACTTTGTTAACTAGATATATCATACCAAAGTACACGATTAATTATAGCTTCTGTCAAGTATGTGTACATATGTTTATATGAGCAGCCGTGTGTGTGTGTGTGTGTGTGTGTGTGTGTGTGTGTGTGTGTGTGTGTGTGTGTGCGCTCACATGCACTTCACTTTTGTATGATATTTATGTTGTAGATACACTATTTTTCCTCTGGTTATTTTTAAACATATGCACAGTGATGTCTACAGCATCATGTAAATGACTAGACCTTGAAGTATCAGAATGCTTCCATGCAGCAGACCATGTCAGTTAATGATTGTGAGTATACACTTTTTATTCAGACACAGGACTACATTTAAAATAGTTGCCCTCAGTCTAAGTCTGCCCTAATTCCAAAAGACCTGCTTTCAGTGTAAGGTATGTCTATAGGCAGGCTTACTGCAGGGATCTGATTCCAAAAGACCTGCTCTTAGCCTGCTGTCAGTGTAAGTGGTCACTTTCACTGAGAACAAGTATTTCAGAATTAGGCCCACAGTAATCTTAGGACCATGGCTTTCCAGTGGGCAGGACTTTGTCCTGTCATTTATCAGTCCCCTCTTACCTGGTAACTAGTATCACAAACTGGTGGCATTCTCCAGCTGTTGATATATATTAATGAATTACTGAAGACTTTGGTGCTTTTCTCTGTAGTGATTTTATATATATATAGTTCAGTCTGATTTCTCCTTTATTTCATGTCTTTGAACTCCTTGCTGCATTGCCAGGTATTGAGCAAAACAATGCATATGGTCCCAAACCGTTCTTAGATTCAGTGTGGCTTAATCACCCAAAGAGGGGACAACTGGACAAAGACATTTGCTATATGCACTGCAGAAAGATTACAGAAAAATATTATGGAAAGAGGTTGTCAGAGACTGATTTAATGTATCAACAAAGGGAATAAAGTGACAAAGGAAAACTGAGGACTGAAATGCTCATACAGGTAGTCAAAAGGCTTGAAAAAGATGAAGAAAGAATGAGGACTGCCTCTGCTATCTGCTGTGCAGATTGATGCAAGGGGACTGCTAAATTCCCTTGTATTAAGCTGTTAGTCCAATCATTTAAAAGGCCACAGGATGTTCAGAAAAAAACTTTCACATAATATAGTTTCTCTGTTAAAAATATGTACTGCTTCAGTAACGATGGATGTTACCTAAATGAACAGATCTTTCTCTTCAGTGTAACTAACAAATCGTCCCGTAATACTGTTGAGCCTTGACAATATCTGGGCTTTTATTTAAAGAGCACGGATATGAAAATGGCAGTGGGGGCGCTCGGGTTAATTAATTCTAAGCAGCTGCTGTGGGGGAGCTGAAGCTTACCCTGCATGAACTGATAGTATTATCTTCTGACAAACAAGCAAAGCTGCAGGAGATAATATTTAATTAGCCTGCCAAAGGAGATGACAGAATGGCCATACTATTAGGTACTGCTGCAATAGGAGAAAGCAAATGGATAACTCTCCTAAGCTCTAGATTCCTCATTTGAATAATAACAGAGAGCATCTACATATATTTCCCTGCTGTGCACATTCTCTGCAGTTCCTTAGAGTACCATTTTATTTTTTTATTTCTTCATATAAATGCATGTCTAAAAATCAGTTTAATATTAATGGTGACATTCTCTTTACTCCATCATCATCAGTTTTGTTCATCATGTCTTTGTTAGGTACCTCTGAGAGCGCTGGCAATATCTGTTGACTGTATTTGGTTGAAGAACAGGACTGTATATCAGCACAGATATAGGGAGTCAGTCTGTCAGTAGATAGGCATGTTCATATCAATGTATAAGGCCGTAGTCCACATTGTATTATTTTGTGGTCATGCTGCGGACGTATTTGTTTCTATAATGCCACAGTATTTTCATTTTCTTTAGTTTTTGTGTGTGTGTGTCTGTCTAGTGTGCCTCTTGGTAACATCTCTATCATTCATTCACAGCTTCCTTGCTCACGGCCACTGCGTTTACCACTCAGTGTCTGCAGGATAAGGAAATGGTGTGTGTCATGCTTTTGATAGAAATGGCTGCAGTCAGGAATTACAATTACTCCACCTGCAGTGATCTTACAATATGATTATTTATGTTTGAAGATGCAGGAGATAAAGTTCCCCCACATGAGGTTTTGGTAGCACTGCCCCTCTTGATAAAGATAGTTTTCTGCATAGGGTGCTCTTGCCAACATCCAGCTGTTAGTGCTGTGGCTGTCAGCAAACCAAGGACTCACAGACTATGAATTGATGCATAATTATATGTACGCAGCCATCCATTTCTAAATTACTTCACAGTGTAGAAACATACAGTCTCTTGCCAGAGCTTTCCTCGGTAGTCCACCGCTCTCTCTCTGAAGAAACATTTCCCCATTTCTCTTGATGATGATCTGTCATCCCACTTTTGAGAAGTTTTATAACCTAAACATTTTGCTCTTTCATGTCTTATTTATTATTTTATTTTTATTTTACTCATAGTGTTACACTTATCTTACATCAGTCGCCGTTTCATATAAGGTGTTGTCAAACATCAATATATGTGCTTTTGTTTGTAGGATGTTGACACGTACGGTATTTTATGCAGGTTATACTCTGTTTCTGAGGCAGGACAGTTGCAAATAATTACACCATTTCACATGATGTCACAGCTAAAGAAATCTTCTGTTTAGCATGAATCTGCTGCTAAATGTCATCGTTCTGACCTCAATTCTAGCATTTTCATACAGTCTGACTAATGCTCATTGTAGGACACAACTTTTTAGAGATGATTCTATTACGTAGACCTTGACGTTATGCTTCCCCTAATTAGAACTTCAATATTCTCAATGCTTAAATGCACAGCTAGCTGTGTATAGAGTACATTAATTGTCAAGTGTATCACCTATCTTTTGTAGCCATATACCATCCCTTTATTTTGGTGCTATGTTTGCTGCATATAGGAAGGGACATATTTTCAACAGCTTTGTGTTATTGTTACTGAAAGTAATAGTGGACTGATATCTCAGCTATCTTGCAGCTGCACCACAGTCTTCTACAGACTTTATTCATTAGCAGCCTATGAGTTCAGGAGAAATGGAAATATTAAAGAGCAAAGTGGGTGGTTGTTGTGTAAAAGAGCAGCAGCAGATGGCAGTAGTAAATGGCAGGTAACCGGATATGCAGTGGATTGGTTTGCAGGGCTTATAGGATTATAGGATCATAGGAAGTTTCTGGACTACTGGTCCTGAGGCTCTTACAAGCCTAGCCAAGAAATTAGCCCATGTTCCAACAAGTCAGCACCCGATGCCACTGTCCAGCAGGGACACAGATGGAATCTCAGGGGTGCATTTTCTATTCCCCTTCCAGTTATCGAGGTTAATGAGATACTGTGCTTGATGTGGAGAGAGAGCCTATTCCACAAATGGGGAGTCTCTGGGACAAAAATTTGTCCTGCCAACAAGTCCTATTGATGTCACAGACCTGGTTGAGGTTGCGCATGTGTATTACTCAAGTGGAGCTTGACTTGCAGATATGCAGCAGTCCCATCAAGGTGGGATTGAAGCATTTTGCTTTGGCTAGAGAGGAACTGTGTGATTGTGTGAAACAGAGTTGAAACACATTACTATGGCACTCAATTTATTTATTTATTTTTTTTATTGCAGTCATATAATTGAGATGTACACATGAAACATATTAGCTATGATTGTTGATTGCATGGGCTATCTATGGATGAAAATGACTGTTTGCTGTCATTTGCTCATTACTCTATTTAGCAGGCTTAATGTGAATTGTACAAAGCATGTTTTTCTATGATCATTGTTTGTTTAAAACAAAGATGAAATAAGTTACTGCAGCCAATAATTTTATCACAAGGAACTAAGGTATGCAGAGTCAATAAGATGCTTATAACTAATGCATGTGGGTGAGGGGTCTGGCTGTGGGAGAAAGTAATTTATCTTTTTGTTTTTTCATTTCAGTTATTAATCTGGCCTTGGTGGACTAGTGTACAAGTGTGTAAAGTGAGATAGAATACTTTACTGAGGCTATGTGTTTGGGTGAAGCAAATGATATACATTAATGTGACTATTATTATTATTGCCACAATTAGACATCTAAAGTGCAAATTGTCAACAATGTGATTATAAAGTATCTGTCTATAGATGGAATGACTGACCTTGTTATTACAATCAAGTTAAACACTCATTAGTATGGCTTTCCAGGACTAGTATGCATTGGTGTAAATGTGACTATGTGCATTTTCTTTATCATAGTCAAACATCTGAGGGTTACACAATCAATATAATGATTGTAGAATTTTTTCATTCATTTCCCTCACTGTCTGTCATCCATTTGTTCACTCCATGCTTAATTAGACCATTCATTCCCATCATTGGGTAAGAGAGATTGGGGGGGGCATTATTCAGACAGTCATTAGAGGTGTTTCAAGGTTTTTTGCTTAGTTTGCCAAGCCCTAGTGCATGCACATGGCATTCCATATGAGGAGGGAATGCAATAGGATGATGGCAAAGGCTGTTCTCGCACTTCTGCAAGGTGAGTTTCGTCCAAGAGGCTCATTCTCAAATGCTAAGCCATGAATGGTGAGCTCTCAGGTCTTCACGAGCAAGTGGGAATCACACAGTGTACCACTGAATGAGCACAAAACCAACCTTCCCCTTGCAGTCACCAAGCAAGTCATACATGTTCATTCTGCCTCCTCCCTGTTTGGCTCTTCAAGTGCAAGGCCTGTAACTGAATCTGGTTATCTGGGTCACAGTTGGGAATCTGTTGCCTGCACCGCTGAGCCTGACTCAAAGTGGCTGTAATAAATGAGTACAATGGCTGTCCGCAGATGAAAGTAACTTACCTCTAATGTTTTTTTTTATCACTATAAAACGGTCATTGATTTTGCACGGCAGAAGCAGAGTGTCACAGTGTGTGTGTGTATGTGTGTGTGCGTGTACGCGCAAGTATATGTATGGGTGTGTGTGTGTGTGTGTGTGTGTGTGTGTGTGTGTGTGTGTGTGTGCACGAGTGTATGTATGTGTGTGTGTGTGCGCGAGTGTATGTGTGTGTGTGTGTGTGTGTGTGTGTGTGTGTGTGTGTGTGTGTGTGTCTGTACGAGTGTATGTATGGGTGTGTGTGTGTGTGTGTGTGTGTGCATGTATGGGTGTTACATTTATTTGCTTATTTGCATTTTGTTACTGGGAAAGTCTGACTGGGTCATACAAAACCAACTTTTAGTGGAGGACTGGGCAGAAAAGCTAAAAAAATTATTTGGCTAGAGAAAACATAATCAGTGAGATCGTAAGATACTTAGTGACAGAAAAAATGCAAAGCTTATAGTAGACACTTTGTGAGTACAACAATATTTGAAGTATAAGAGTAACAAGCCGACCATAATTTTTTCAGCTCACCATGGCAGTCAGGCATCAGCACTGTACAAAACAGAAAGTAAAAAAAAACACTAGAGCCACCATGACAGGCAAACGTAAAAACTTTTATTAAAACAGATAAACCCTTTTGCGCTGTTGTTCCTTCTCTGATCTAAAACATAGTGCAAGCAGATTTTATTTAAAAAACAAACAATAAAATTTAATAATGTGGTCTATGCCCCCTTAATAAAGGTTTAAGGGCCTACATCCATTTAAATCTGGTTGATGGTCTGCTTGTAAATCAGCAATCCATCTTAACTCAGTCAATTCTGTATAATGTTTAATATCGTTACCCCTTCTATTTTCAAACTGTATTTGCAATACTATAAATAAAAAAGCATGTCCTGGGTTCAAATTAATATGTTGAACTAATGCATTATATCTCACTTCTAATCTAATGTCACTCATATGCTGTAAGATGCACTCTTTAAGCATCCTATTGATCTTCCCTACATAAAGTGCGGTACAGAGTGAACACTTTTAGTCCGACAATCTGCATATAACTTGGGGGCATATAACTTACCAGTTACAGGGTGTAAAAAAGTATGTGATGTATTAATATACTAAACCCAGGACACACTTTTTTATTTATGGTATTACAAATACAGTCTGAAAAATAGAAGGGGCGGAGATATTAAACATTATACAGAATTGACTGAGTTAAGACAGATTGCCGATTTATAAGCAGACCGTCAAGATGTATGCCCTTAAAACCTTTATTAAGGGGGCATAGACCCCATTATTGAATTTTATTGGTTGATTTTTAAATAGAATCTGCTTGCATTATGTTTTAGAGCTGACGAAGAGCAATAGCTCGAAAGCGCTGATCTGTTTTAATAAAAGTTTTTATGTTTGCCTATCATGATGGCTCCAGTGCCTTTTTACACTTTCTACATTGTTTGGATTATTCTCCTGTACCACTATGGACCTTTCATATTCCTGTGGCTGGTGCGGATTTTTATACTCCACTGTACAAAATAAGCAGCTATCTTTGGTGGTCTGGGCAGTATGTGTATGAAAGTAGATGAATGTGGCTCACTGACTAACATTTATATCTCATATTTATTGGTTCTCTGGGTCAGTGCTGTGTGGAGAGTGCACGTCCTTCCTGCTTCTGGGTGGGTTTATCTAGGTTATACAATTTCTCCCAAAACTCCATGAAAAGACATAATGTAAGTAACATTCTGAGCCTCCAATTTGCCTGTAGACATTAAGATTGTGTGTGTGTGTGTGTGTGTGTGTGTGTGTGTGTGTGTGTGTGTCTAGTGGTAGACCTGGCTTGTTAGATCAAAGTACACGTGTGTAGGTGCATGTGTATGAGTCTGTGAAAAACAATATTACTGATTTTTATCCAGGACAAACACACACACACACACACACACTTACACTCACACACTTACACTCACACAGACACAGACACACACACACACCTACAGACACAGACACAGACACAGACACACACACACACACGCCTACAGACACAGACACACACACACACACACCTACAGACACACACACACATCTACAGACACACACACACATTGATGTAGTCGATTCATATCTCTCACTTCTGGAAAAACCTTCCACTACATGCCAAACAGACTATCTGTGCCCATCATCATAATCATCAGTCCCCCATGGAGGTTGGGGTGTTGCCATCTCTCTTGATTCAATGCCACTCTACTACCTTCTTTGAAAGTCATCCCTGACTGTTGCAAGTCTTTTCTCACACATAATCCATCCATTTGTTTGATGGATGCCTTTGTTGACTCTTGCCTTCTTCCTGTCTGTTGCAAATCTTTTTCATTAGATTATCTTCTGTTTTTCTGCACGTGCTCAAACCACCATAATCTGTTCTCTTTGACCTTCTCTGCAGTTGGAGCTATTTTGGATTCTGTTCTGACATCCTTATTTATTCATTTCTCTCACTGTGTGCATCCTACAAGCTTTCTCAGTCACTTCTCCATTACCTCCAACTTCTTCAACTGCTCTGCCTTTACTGCCCAGATTTCTGTACCATACACTAGTACTGGTCTAACCACTGTTAAGTACACCTTACTGTTCAGCTTCTTTAACATCCTTCTGTCATACACGACCTCTGTCATTCTGTGCCAGTTGGCTGCAGCCCTTCTGATTCTAGTTTTGACCTCCACATTCTGATGTTTCCTCCACCACCCCACCCAGACATCTGAAGCTGTC
This sequence comes from Protopterus annectens, assembly GCF_019279795.1. Lineage (NCBI taxonomy): Eukaryota > Metazoa > Chordata > Ceratodontiformes > Protopteridae > Protopterus > Protopterus annectens. The sequence continues at coordinate 1,074,181,273 of NC_056748.1, forward strand.
AACCTGTTCCACTATCTCCCCTTCAATTCTTGGTTTTCACCTTCTTCTGATTTCCCTCATTTGCTGCAGTTAAAACTGTCTTATCTGTACTCAGTTTCATCCTATGCGCCTTCAGTTTTGGATTTCATTCCTCTATTCTTTACTGAAGTTCTTGTTCAGAGTCTGCCTGTAAAGCCACAGTGATCTGTCCTCTCCAACCTGTTTGCTGATGTAGTACATTACCAGTATGAACAGGAGTGGGCACAGAGCTGAACTCTGAAACAAACCCGCTCCCACTGGGAACTCCAATGTGAGACCGAACACCTTTCGTACTTGAGTCACTGGGTCCTTGTACATAGCGTACACTAATTCTACCAAAGTTTCTACGACTCTCCAAATCAGCTTTCTTGGGACCTTCTCATATGCTTTCTCCAAGTCTAGGAATGCCCAAGTTGGGATCTTCCCTCATCTCTAGCTTCCCATCTCAGCTATCTGTCTCACTGCAAACATCAGATTGTGTTGTGCTGCATCCCGATCTGAATCCGAACTGCTCATCTCCGATTTTACTTTCTACTGCTCTGTGTATTTGTTTGATGCCTCTGTACTACCCACAGTTGTGGATGTCCCCTTGTTCTTGTACATAGCACTAGTATGTACAAGGCTTTAGTCAAACTATCACCTCCACAACTAGAATCAATAAACCAAATAAGAAAGAGAGCACCTTTGACTGGATACTTATAAATAAACAGAAACAAGCTTACAACATAGGAACCAGACGATGTAAGTGATCATTCATTGACCTACATCCTAAGGCAAAAAAATGATATCTCTAACCCCCCCCACATATAGGATTTCATGTACCAACAAACACTTTAACCCAGTACTATTCCAAAAGGAACTTAGAGCCTGTGACTGGAACCCTTTAAAAACCCTACCACTTGAAGAAGCTGTTAAATACCTAAACTCTAAATTGTTATAGATCCAAATAAGCACGCACCCAAACGGTCCATTAGAATGAAGTCCAAGCCTGCCCCCTGGCTTTCTAAAGAAACCAGACAAAAAATTTTTACTTAGGAACAAGTCTTGGGCTAAATGGAGAGCTAACAAAAAGATCTCAGATGAACAAACTTTTAAGCATTTAAGAAATATTACAAAAAAGGCAATACTTATAGACAAAAAGAACTACTACTGTAAATTACAGCAAAACCACCAAAACAATCCCCAAAATTCTGGTCTAGTATAAATAAACTCCTGTTCCCAGGCCACTCACGTACACCTACCCCATCTCAGGCCGAACATAATACCCCCCACCAAACTGCCAATACCTTCAATACCTTCAATACCTTCTTCACAGAGACCATACAATCACTAGCCAGTCAACTAGTCCCTGACAACTCAAGCCTCCCCACCACCATACCTGCACTCTACCAACATTCTATCTGCAACCCATCTCAACCACTCTCATCTATAAATTCATCCAAAAACTTAAACATTGTACTCCTTCTGCTGACCAGCTACCATCTGAATACCTGCAAAAAGCAGCCAAAGTAATTTCTTATCCCATATCCATCCTCATAAATAGAACCATTAAAGAAGGAATCATTCCAGACAACTGGAAAATCTCCCATATAATCCCCCTACACAAAGGGGGTACTTTTAATGATTATTCTAACTACCGGCCAATAGCTCTATTATCACCCTTAGCAAAAATTATGGAAAAATGCATTCACCAACAACTATTAAACCATTTATCCCAATATAACATCATAGCAAACTGTCAAAATGGCTTTAGGCCATTCCATAGCACCACAACTGCCCTATTATCCTTTACAGAAGCCATCAATAGAAATCGTAATAACAACAACCTCTCTTCTGCACTCTTTATTGACCTGTCAAAAGCATTTGACATGGTAAACCATACCCTTCTTATCAACGTTCTTGAATCCCTTTCCCTTGACTGTCTGGCAGTTAAATGGTTCAAGTCCTACCTTACCAATAGGCAACAGGCAGTTCTCTGGGAAAATAATATATCATCCCTCCTGCCAGTCACACTCGGAGTCCCTCAGAGCTCTATTCTAGGTCCACTTCTTTTCTCACTGTTTATCAACGACCTCCATGTAGCCATTCCACAAGCCACCTGCATTCAATATGCAGATGATTCTACACTAGTATGCTCAGCAAACTCCCCATCAGAACTACATTTCCCACAAGCCACCTGCATTCAATATGCAGATGATTCTACACTAGTATGCTCAGCAAACTCCCCATCAGAACTACATTTCCCACAAGTCACCTGCATTCAATATGCAGATGATTCTACACTAGTATGCTCAGCAAACTCCCCAACTATCTACATTCTCTTACTCAAAACGTTTTCAACAAAGTTGAAACATGGTTCACAAAACGTTGTCTCCTGTTCAATGCCAAAAAAACTAAACTCCTTGTCTTCACACCCACCAGTAAATCCTCCCCCATAGAATTCTCTGTCATCTCCAGTAATGGCACAATTATATTCCCCAATTCTACCACTAAATTGCTAGGAATTACTATTGACAATAACCTTACATTTGACAGCCACATAAATAATACCATAAAAACTGTCTACAGAAAAATAGGCTCCTTATATGGAATTAAACCTTTCCTAACACCAATAGCCAGAACTAAGATTGCACACTCCCATTTAATTTCAACTCTTCTGTATGCCTCACCAATATACACCAATGTAAAGAAAAATAATCTCATCAAACTAGCTAATTCCTATAATAACATCGCCAGATTTGCCACCGGCAATCCTTTTAGAACTCACCACTGTCTGAATCTAATGAAGCTAGGCTGGCTTGAATTTCAAAACCAACTGAAAGTCTCCCAACTCACCATTGCTCACAAGATATTTTGGTACTTACGTATTATCGCAACCACATTTTTGCGGTAATGCTAGTTGCTTCTGTTTAGGTGAAGAAATTGTAATAAACTTTTATAAAGTTTAAGAACATGTTTTCTGTAATGTTTTTAAGTTTTAGGAATGTTTGCTATTCAAACCGCTGAGAAAATAAGTGTTGAAAATAGGTTTCCCGTTTTATCGCTAGCAACTCTTGTCAGTTAAGCATGTCCCATACTACTTCATATGCATTCCTTTTCTCGTACCATCAAATGTCATCAAAGCAATCCACATCTTCTCTGCTTTGTACGCAGAAAAGCATTACAACACCAACTAAGCAATCCATATCTCTAGAGCCGTAATACATACTAAAATCAATGCAATTAAAACAGACATTGCACTAAAAACAGAAGCATCAGTACATAAAAGCAAAGCAGTACTGTTTACTTATAACAACGCTTACTAAGTATGTTTCATTTTTCCTAACAACCTTTCATTATATTGTTTGTAAAAGTTTAACCATTAAATACTTTACCTACATTAAATTGCATGTGTCCCACTTACTCTATACTGTTTGAAAAACTTAAACCATTAAATACTTTACCTACATTAAATTGCATGTGTCCCACTTACTCTATACTGTTTGAAAAACTTAAACCATTAAATACTTTACCTACATTAAATTGCATGTGTCCCACTTACTCTATACTGTTTTAAAAACTTAAACCATTAAATACTTTACCTACATTACTTTGTATGTGCCCTGTTTTTTTCTTTTCAACTAAAAACATTCAATTAAAATAAGGTAAACGTGAAGAATAATCCTTCTGGCTTGTGACCCATTTCTTCTTTTAAGTAATAAGTCCAAAAATAACAAGGTAAAGCTGAAAAATAAATCTCCGGAAAGCTCCTCACATCGTACGTTAAGTCCCACAGTCCTTTCAGGCCACCATTTGTATACATACAACCACTGTTATCGCTGAATTAAATGCTCAACGTCTTTACACCACTCTACCCACAACTCTTAAAACTGTACGTGCTAATCGTTTATAAAAAGCACCATCAATATCCCAGCACACTTTATAACAGTTTACCTTTCCCTCTTACACTTCATTTTTGGTATTAAAGTAAATGTCAGAAGCATATACCGTATCGCAAAATGTGGTTGCGATAATACGTAAGTACCGATATTTTATAAACCTAACAGCACTCCTATACTCTCCAATCTCATAATCCCCTACAAAAATCTAAATTTTCTTTGCTCTTCCAGCAAACTTCTTGCTAACATAAACAAGTCTTATAACATGGCTGGAGTTTCTCTGTTTTCCAACTCTGTGGGAAAAAATTGGAACCTACTGCCTAATGACCTAACTTTAATTTCTTCACTGCCTCTCTTTGAACAAAACCTCAAAAGACACCTCAAAACACACTGGTTATGCCCCTGCAGCAACCCTGATTAACCTTCTCCTTCACTACAGATATTTCTCCTCTTGAACCTCATCTTATTTCACTTTCATTGAAGTAGGACTGTTACTGCTTAACAGAATTCAACATACTGGTGTAATATATCCTGCTTGACGCTCTGAAAGTCTCTATCCTGTTTGATGTACTGATAGTCTACATGTATCTCACTGCATATTAAATTATCCTGTACAGTTTGTCACCTTTACTATTGTAAATACCTACTTTACTTTATTAATACTCGTGTATTTTTTAGTATTCTTATTACTTCCTGTATTTTTAATAATCTTCTATTGAAATCCTTTCATTTACTATGTATTAATATTGATTTTTAATTATAATTTTTTTTTAAATTTCAATTTTTTAAATTTCAGTTTTTATTTGTTGCCACTGGAGCTTTTCTCCCCGGGCCTCTACTGAAAATGGAAATATATCCAGTTAGACTAGCCCGGTTAACAAATGTAAAATAAAATAAAATAAAATAAACATGTTTATTCTCCCATAATCTAGGATATGCCTTTCTCTTCATACCACTATGAGTACCTTCAGAAGCCATTTCTCTTCCATCTCACCCATCTTGATCGTTTCTGCTGTGACCTCATTTGACCCCGCTGCTTTCCCTGACTTCATTTTCCTCACTGTTGTTCTTACTTCTTCTAGGCTGGTTTTCTGCTCTTCTTTTATTGTAGTCTGTGTCTTAGGCAGCACAGCAGCTTCTGTGTGGTTTTCTTCAATCAGAAGTTGCTGAAAGTACACCTTCTATCTGCCTTTTATTTCCTGTAGACTGTTGAGCAGTTTGTTACTGGCATCCCTTATGAACGGTGTCTAACTATCTTCTTTACCTTCCTGTCTTTGCCTTGCAAGCTGATACAGTTTCTTTGTGCCACCTAACAAGTCACTTCCATGAAACTGGTAGAGTGCCTTTGATGCCTTGCTCTTTGCTATTGTAACTCCTCTATTAGCCTCCTTGTTAGCCAACCAGTAATCTTTCTTTCTTTGCCTGGTCCATCTATTCTATGTCCCACTTTTTCCTGACCACTACTTTCCTTTGATGACTTCCTGGACTTCTGCATACCACCACCAGCTTTCCTTATGTACCTTATTTCCATACCTGGCTCAACTGCACCCCTGTTTTGTAGTCCTCACACATGTTGTTTTAAGGCACTGCCCTTCTTCTTCAACTCCTTCTGTTTCATCTTCTTCCTGATGTGCTAGAGCCCTCAGTAATTCCTTGAATGCCAGTCAACTTCCAGGATTTCAGTCTGGTCTCTGTTGACCTTAAAGCCTTCTCTGACCACTGCTTGCAGATGATTGTGACAACCAGTGGTTTATGCTGTGGGTCAACTGTTTCACTGGGAATGACTTTGTAACTGCTGATTTTATCCTAGTGCCCTTTTCTTACTATGAAGACGTCTACCTGAGTTGCATGTTGACCACTCTTGTACGTGATCTTCTGACTCTCTCTTACTGCACATGTTGGCTACCATCAAGCCATTTGCCAGACTGAAGTCCAGACTGACCTCTCCTTATTTATTCCTGTTGCCCCACCCATGTGGACCAAAGCAGTCCTCATAGTCTGTTCTGTCAGTTGTGATCTGTACCTTCAGATCATCCATTATTAATGCCAATTCATGTTTTTCTGCTTGATGTAGAAGGTCTTGCATCTGCTGTCTGAATGCACTCTTTTTCTCACTATCATAATTCTGCTGTGGGCCACAGCCTGAGACCATGAATAGTGTGCTATTCTTACACAGGATTATGATTGCTATGAGTCCATCACTTATTCTGATGACATCCCTCACTGTCTTCTGAAGTCTCTCCCTTACCACAGTTCCCACACTATTTCTATTTTGTCCACCTCCTCCTGTGTAGACGACTCTGGACCCCAAGCCAAATGGCATTGCTGCACTGCCCTTCTATCTTGTTTCCTGGATACATAGGATGTACAACTTCCATCTTATCATCATGTCATCCACTTCCAAGTTGCATCCTTGTCAGTGAACCTACAGTGAATGCAGCAATTCTTAGTTTATGTTTGGCAGGTTAACTGGTCAAAACTAAAAAATCTAACGTTAGAGGAGGCCATAGATCACTTTAACACTAAATTCCTAAAGTATCCTTGATTCCCATGTTCCAGCATGTACAATAAAAACTAGATCAAATACAGCACCATGGCTCACAAAAGATACCAAAGCAAAAATCAAAACTAGAAACAGAGCCTGGGCCAGCTGGAGAACAACCAAAGCCCCACTTGACCATCTAAAATATCGTCAACTCAGGAATGATGCAAAAAAATCTATTTTACTGGATAAAAAAAGCTTCTACCAAAATCTCCTACAAAAACACCACAACAACCCTCAAAAGTTCTGGGCAGGCTTAAATCAACTACATTGTCCAGGTCACTCCACCACCCCAACCCCGGCTAACTACACCCATAGTTCCCCAGAGACCATAGCTAGCGCCTTTAATAACTTTTTCACTGAAACAATCCAATCCTAGCAAATCAAGTAACCCCATCTAACTTAAACCACATGCCTAATCTACCTAATAATCACCCGGAATTTGACCTCCAACCAATATCCACTAGTTTCATCAAAACACTTCTAAAAAATCTAAAACCTACCACCCTCGCTGCTGACCTCCTCCCTGCAGAGTACCTACAAATAGCTGCAGATGCTATTGCATATCCCATATCTATCCTCATCAACAGAACCTTATCTGACAATGCTATGCCCTCCCTCTGGAAAATATCTCACGTCATCCCACTCCATAAAGGTGGTAGCTCCTCAGACATATCCATCTATAGACCCATTGCCATTCTTTCCCCACTAGCCAAAATAATGGAGAAATGTGTACACAAGCAACCAATGCAATACCTTTAACAGAATAACTTACTATTCGACTCCCAGCATGGTTTCAGGCCATACCACAGCACTACCTCAGCCCTACTTTCCTTTACTACTGCCATAAACCAAAACAGGAATGACAATAGGCTAACCTCTGTCCTCTTTCTTGACCTATCAAAAGCCTTTGACATGGTCAACCATGAACTTCTCATTCTTTCACTAAAATCTATTACCCTCAACAAGCCTGCTATCCAGTGGTTCCAGTCCTACCCGACTGGTAGACAGCAGGCAGTACTATGGCAGGGCAAACTCTCCAGCCAGTTACCTCTCACACTTGGTGTCCCTCAAGGGTCCAGACTAGGTCCACTACTCTTCTCTATTTTTATCAACAACCTCCACACTGCTATCCCTAAAGCCACCTGCATCCAATACGCAGATGATTCCACTCTCATCTGCTCAATCACCTCACCATCCGACTTGCAAATCTTAACCCAAAATACATTTAACACTATCGAGAACTGGCTCACCAATCAACACCTACTTCTGAACCCCAATAAAACTAAACTTCTACTCTTCTCTCCCACTAGTAGATCCACCACACTTTCATTCTCTGTCACATCTAACAATGGTACCACTATTTCCCCAGATAATCACACCAAACTGCTAGGGGTTATCATAGACAATAATCTCAAATTTGACCTACAGGTCAACGAAACCATACAAACCATCAATAAGAAGCTTGGATCACTATATAGAAACAAGACATTTTTAACCCCACTGGCTAGGACTGCAATCGCCCGATCACACCTACTCTCTACTCTCTTATATGCCTCGCCTGTACTCTCAAACCTCAACAAATTCGAACTAGGTAAGCTGTCCCATAGCTACAATCATATTGCCAGATTCGCCAATGGCTCCACCTATAGAACCCACCACTGCCAGGATCTTACACAACTAGAGTGGCTAGAACTGCCCAGCTTAATTCAATTCAATCAACTCTTAATAGCGCACAACATTTTGTACCACCCTGAGGATACCCCCTCACTTAAAGATATTATTAAGCCATATAGCAATCTAAGATCCCTACGGTCAACCGATAAACTACTGGTCCAAACCCACAAAGCTAATAACTCTACTGTTGAATCCCTGTTTGCCAACTTCATTGGCAAAACCTGGAATTTGTTGTCAAACTATATAACCCTACAAACCAAAAAAAACCTCAAACAGTATCTCAAAGTGAATTGGCTATGCCCATGTACCAACCCTGATTAAGTTATAAACTAAAAGCATATTCTGCAATTATCATAACTTGTAACTACATCACCAAGCTGTGCTTCCAATCTGATGTCTCTTACTTTTAATTCTCTGTCCATGACAATTGTGAGTCCCTACTAGGGAATCACTACTAACCCATTGTATATAATCACTTTGTTTTTATAATTGTTTGCTAACATCTGTGTAATCTATGTAAGTTTGTCTTTGTGGAGCTTTTCTCCCTGGGCCTCCGCTGAAAATGGACATGTATCCAGTCGGACTATCTCGGTAAACAAATGTAAAATAAATAATAAAATAAAATTAACTGGTTTTATGTCCAGCTTTCAGTCAACAGAGCTATGCCAGGTAACCCAAGCTGAGAAACAGGACACCAGCTCGCCAGTAGCTTATATACCTAGAGCTGCTGGACTTTATGGCAGGTACAGTCTGGCCAATAGGGGCACAGACAACTGTCCCACTGTTAGTAAGTATCCAGGCATAGGTTGAAGTAGGCCAGGTCCTCAATCCACTTATTACAGGCAAATAATGTCCATTTGATGACATTAGTCAACATGACCCAATCACCTATAACCAATTTTTACATCGAATGGGTAGCCCTGACATGGTGCACAGTCTGTGATCCCTGTTCTGCTATGCTGAGGATACTGTGCATGACATTTAGTGCCCCAGAAGTTTTGTCTATACAACTCTTCCCCTTACAGGGCACCATCTAGAGTCTGTGCTGCTGCCCACAGCTCCATTCTTGGGTAAAACTGAGGTGGAAACAATCAGCACGTTTTTGGGACGTGGGTGAAACCCCACAGAGACCCAGGGAGAACATGCAAACTCCATACAAGTATTGGCTGGAAGTCTGGATCAAACTTTATACCTTGTCCATGGGAGGTGAACACCTTACTATTAAACCCTTCAGGGTAAACCTAGATAACTGAGTGGGCAGCCTCAGATTCTCCCCTGCTCTGTCTTGTATTCTCTTCCATGATGCTGGAGGGAACTTTTGACTATGGGGTTTTGGCTAGGGTTATAATGGTCTACAGACTGATTGTGCATTACCTACCTGTGAACTTAATATTGATGAGCACATACATAACTCTTCTGGGCTGTAGCAAATAAAAAACAGCTGACTTATTATCTTTCAAAAGTAAAAACACAAAATGCATTTCAGAGCTTCTGAGAGCCTAGTGGACTCCACACCCAGGCTGACTAAGAGAATTTTGACATAGTCTTAGTAGGGACGTCTAACCTGGACAGCAAGTCTAAAACTATCCTTGCCCAGACGTGTGCACAAATGGTCACTATAGCTTGTAAATGATCACAATGTCTGTAGACCATAATTTCTCTGAATTTCCACACACTCAAACTTCAGCACTGTGTGCAGAAGGTTGCTACAGTTTGTGTGGGGGCTAAGAAGAGTTTGTCAGTATTTTTCTTAACTTTTTTCACAATCAAGCCTCAGAGGTGCACAGAGAAGGTCACTGTAGCTTGTCTAGGAGCAGTGTACTGCATGGAGAAACAACTTGAGATACATTGTGTTATCTTTATTGTTTACACTTGCATCATAATCAGACATCAAAAATCAGGTTTTGGGGGGTAGGGGTAAGGAAGCATGATGTATACGTACAACTCACTGTGCTACTATGTTTTATTTCTTCTTTCAATTTTGTCCCAGTCCAAATCAGAGATGTACCCAGAAGATGTATGTCTGTCTTTTGCTGGTATGAATGAGCAGTTCTATTGTCTGATACCACATGCAGGTGGATATACACACTTGCAAACAGAGGGGAGCAGACACTAGTAATACACAGATTCCATACAGTGTGCCACATGCCAGCTGTACTAAGTTCAGTGGATGCCACCCACACTGCCATCAGTTATTCTGGCACAGACTATGAGCTTATGGCATGGATGCTACTCTACCAACTGTCATGTGGTATGTAACAAAACAGGTGACAACATAGATGGGTGTGCACATTACCCAGGTGTAAGCCAATAAGATAACAACTAGACTCCAGTATACAGAGTACCACATCTTCGACAACTGCCTTTTTCTACGCAGTGAATTAATCAGAGATAGCAGCTGTCTGTAGCTGCACCAGTTATGGACAGTACTGTTTGGTTTCTGATCATTACAGCAGAGTCTGGTAAGGGTTTGTTCTGTTATCAGTGATGCTGGTGACCAGCTTCATTATCATGACTCTGGCATTATATTGTTGTCGCCACATACAATAATAAGGCAGAACATGAATCTGTGATCACTCAACTGTCTGTAATTCTCATGCTGCCCGAGATATGGATCTATGCATGATTGTTACTGATTTTGCATGCTTTGTAAGGACACCACCCATCCAATGACTGCATCAGCAGTGTTCACCCACCCACCTATGGTGCTGCACATGTTCCAAAATAAGGGATATAAGTGTAGCTGTTACATCACTTTGCATATCAGAATGTGGAGCATCAGACCTAGACCAACTTTAATGTGGGCTGTGGCCAGCTGTGGAACCAACATCATGTCCGATGTATGTACAATCCCCATGGCAGACTTATCAGGAGCAACAACTGGTGAGACAACAACTCATATATGCCTACTTTCTGAGTATAAAGCTATCAGTGACAGACCCACTATATGTCACTGTAGTCTAGTGACATAATTCTGTGTTTGTCTGTCACCATGACTACAACAATCTGCTACCTAAAAGTCTTCAACAGATTCACCATGATGACAGTGACAATGACACTATCAACACAGTGCGCAGCAAAGCTCTCAGAGCCAAATCTACTGCAATGTGGCTATGCATCACACAGGTAGGCCTCCCTATCCTCTTGTACAAAGGTTGCAGCCACATCAGAACATGTAAATAGATACCAGTATCCAACCATGAAGATGGCAGAACCCTTTCAAAATAACTTACTACATACAGTACTGAGCACTTGTGGCAGTTGTGTGGTGAGAGGCCCAGCAGGATGGCAAATGCAGCTTTTGTCTATGAGATTAAGGCTGGACAGCACAGCAGGGTTAGCTGTGACACTCACACTGACATAAGCACTCCTCTCAGACCAACTTCTCATACCACACAGTAATATCCAACAATGAACAAACCTCTCTTCCTTCTCTTAAGGTCACCGCTCCTCCACACAGCTTCCAATAAACAGTAGGAAAAATGAAAAGCAGAGTCCAGCAGACCATCACACACTTTATTCAAAATACAGCAGTATTAAAATGTTAGCGCTTTTGGAATAACCCTTCTTCAGACAATATTCAAACACATCAACAAGGCCATGTTTATACAACATCTATCACGTAAACATCCAATCATATTCAACAAATTACCCTCCTCTTTTTTAAGGCTGGTTTTAAAGGAATAGTGGTATTTAAACCAGGTAAATGATCCGCTGCTAATTCTGTTATCCATTTTAATTTGTTACACTCAGTGACATTTACAATGTCCCCCCTCTTTTATTCACTCCTATAAGTTAAATGACCATAAAGAAAAAAGCATGATCTGGAAAGGACATAGTGTGTTGACATAAAGCATTTCATTCACCCTTAACCTTATAGATGACAGATGATGTAAAATTCTGGTTTTCAACTTGCAATTTGTCTTTGTCTTGTAAATGTCACTGAATATAATGAATTAAAATGGATAATATAATTAGCAGCGGATCATTTACCTGGTTTAAATACCACTATTCCTTTAAAACCAGCCTTAAAAAAGAGGCAGGTAATTTATTGAATATGATTGGATGTTTATGTGATAGATGTTGTATAAACATGGCCTTGTTGATGTGTTTGAATATTGTCTGAAGAAGGGTTATCCCGAAATCGCTAACATTTTAATACTGCTGTATTTTAAATAAAGTGTGTGATGGTCTGCTGGGCTCTGCTCTTTATTTTTACTACTGTTTATTGGAAGCTGTTTGGAGGAGTGGTGACCTTAAGAGAAGAAAGAGAGGTTTTTTCATTGTTGGATATATGTTGTTACATCCCTTCCGTCCTGCATGGCTGAACCACGAATTGAAGACATGGAACTGAGTTATCACCCACACAAAAGATCGATGAGTGTGATTAATGAGAGATTTAAAAGCAATGTGGCTCCTGGCATGAATCCTTTATTGAACATGGACATAATGAATGCTGAAGAAAGACGATTGGTGAGTGTGATTAATGAGAGATTTAAAAGCAATGTGGCTCCTGGCATGAATCCTTTATTGAATATGGACATAATGAATGCTGAAGAAAGACGATCGGTGAGGGTGATTAATGAGAGATTTAAAATCAATGTGGCTCCTGGCATGAATCCTTTATTGAATATGGACATAATGAATGCTGAAGAAAGACGATCGGTGAGTGCGATTAATGAGAGATTTAAAACCAATGTGGCTCCTGGCATGAATCCTTTATTGAATATGGACATAATGAATGCTGAAGAAAGTATCAGTGATGATTCTAATGGCAAAATTAACAACATGGCTTTTAATGGACCGTTGTCCTCTTTCGACAATCTATTACGAAAACTGAAACATCTGCAGTGGCAGAGGTTTCACATGGAAGCTTGTCTAAAGTATAAAATAGTTCCTAGGGGTATGCGGGTCTTGTGCATGCCCTCGCAAGTAGAGATGTTTCCTGAGCTGCTGGCTCAATGGCAGCACATCAATGTAGAGACTAGTTTTCGGTATATTCAACTTTTAATTGATTATTTTTTGCCGACAGAAGAAGAGCTGCGGAAAGAAGTTAATGCCATACAAAACAATTTGGAGCAGAATTATACTACAGATTGCTACCTGAATAAGATTTCTGAGGTGCTGAACAATGTAGTGTTATTTGAAAATAAGCTGCAGCAGATTAAGACTAAAAAGACCCATAGACTACCGGGACTTTGTCTCTCGACACATCTTTTCTTAGCCCCGTGAAGCAAGACAAGGTAATGGTGCAGATCTGGAAAATGGGACTGTGATAAATAAAAGCACTGTTACTGCAGTTGTTAAGAATAAGGAACAGCCAGATTTCATAAGGCCGAATAGTGCTATTACTGTTAATGTGGAGGCTGCGCCTCCCACCACTGAAGCCCCCACTAGCTATGCACGTATAGCATCAACAACAGACGCTTCCAATATGGTAACAACAGACAATGTGATTTTTGAATACAGGAGCTAGACCGAAAACCTTTATTCAATAGCACATACTGATTCTCTGTTAAAACATGTGAAGATATATTGGGCACATTCTGATCTATCACTTGTTGCTCATCATACGTACACTTTCCGATGCCAGTAAGAAAGAAAGGTGAGTACAAGAGGGATCAGTTGCTACAGAGAGCGGTGAAGCAATGGAAAACAACAGAGTGACTATGCATAGTGACTGTAATGTTTTTAATGTCAGATATGGTGTTATCTACAGAGCAGATAGCTATATTAAATAAGGGTAACCTCCAACAAAAGTGAAACAGAAAACTCCTGCAGCACACAATACACTTTATTAATGCTACAATTTCTTCCACGTTTTCATCCAAAACAGACTTCTTCAGATAACACTACACACAATGAAATCACAGCTCTTTTGTTAATTTACATAGATTGCCTAACCAATCAAGTTTCCCTCGTAATTATACCATTCATTAAGGCATTCACATTAAAAGCCAAGTAGTCTACCTTGTGTTAAACACACTATATATTAAAATATAAAAACAGTACAAAACTACAAAAAATAAAATAAAATTGCAATCCTGCTGTATCATGTAAATGATTCTCTAATAAACATATTTAATATAAAAATATTAAATATAAGAAATTCATCTCAAAATCTCAAATTGTAAAGGAAACAAATACATTTGTATATAAATATACTTTATATATTATGAACATGGCACCATGTACTGGCACAATCCTAAAGTGTTTTATCTAAAAAAACATCTAAAAGAATTATACCTAATTATTGAATAAATAAAAATCAAACTCAATTATAACTGAAGGAGTCAAACATAGCTTGGGTAATTTTAACATATTTAATTATTCAGAGCATGTACCTACCCCTGCTTGGTTTAGTTTGTTGTCAAAAAGTTTTAAATTTGTTCCAGACAATAAAGGGGATGCCTCTAAGTATATTATGGATTTTAAACCTTTTTTTGTGTAAAATGAATTTGGATATCATTATGGAAGGGAATACACCTACATATCAGGGACAGGAATCCAGGTGTAAAAGTCTTTTTAATCCCCCCATCCATTCCCAATTGAGAAATTTTGAAGTATTAATTGAGAAAGCGTTTGGGAAGTATTCCACCAAGGAATTTAATAGGAAGGTATTTAACCTAAACAAGGATGAATGGACCTTATTAAAACAATTAAGGGCGGATGAAAGTATATGGGATTATGATGCCTGACAAAGGCGGAGGTGCTGTGGTGATGACCTCAGTACTATATGAGGGTAAAATGCTGAATCTTTTGGGGGACATTGATACGTATAGGAGGGTATTGAAAAATGAAATCAATATCGTTTACAAAAAGATTAATATGGACCTTTATGATCTTCTTATGGAAGGGCTGATAAGCAATGATATTTACCATTACTTAAGTAATGATAGACCCAGGATTCCCAATATTTTCGGAATCCCGAAAGTACATAAAGACCCCCTAGACCCTTCTCTGAGACCTATAGTGTCTGCTGAGGGATCAAAGACTGCGCCCCTAGCAAAATATTTAGATATCAAGCTCAAGTCCCATAGGTTGAACAACTAACAAATATTAAAGGATTCATGGCAGTTTTTATGGATTACCAAGGTCCTTTTTGTCACTATAATCATTAAGGACCTTTTTTCTGTAATTCCGCATTCTAATGGGTAGGAATGGCTGGAGCTGTTTTTGACAGAAGATGCCTAGATCTCTAATAATGATTTACACAAAATCCTGGGACTTATGGATTTGGTCCTTAAAAACAATTTTTTATATTTCAGTGGGGAATTTTTTCACCAAATTAAGGGGGTTGCAATGGGGGAAAATTGTGTCCCCACTTACGCTAACATTGTCTTGGCTTGGTGGGAAAAAGTATACATTCTCCAATCAGAATTCAGGTATTGTTGGACCAAATACGTCAGATTTTTAGACAATATCTGTATTTGTTGGGTTGAAATGGAGGCTAAATTAAATACATTTTGAAATACCTAGATACTACAAGTGACTTTTTAAAATTTACACATACCATTTCTAGAGACTCCGTACATTTTCTAAACGTCACGCTAGAAAAGACAGCGAATGGTAGTGTGATGTCTAAGGTCTTTCAGAAAAATACATATTCCAACTCTTACTTGCACTATACAAGTGCACATCCTGGGTTCCAGAAAAAGAACATTGTTAAGGGCCAATCCTCCTGATAATAAAAAATGTTCATAGTTAGAACTCTTTGAGTAAGACCAACAAGGAAAGTGTTAAAACCAGGTGGCTATAGTTCAGAGATCTGTAACCAATATTCCAGAGCCAAGAGACCAGCCCAATGTGGAATATTGGTATAAAGGGCTGTGACATCTAGTGTGGATAAATACCATTCTGGTTCTGTCTGTGCATCAGATAGAATCTGCAAGAATTCTGTTGCATCTTGTATTCTTGCTTGGACATGTTTTAACAAAGGTCGTAGATATTTAGTTAGAAAGACTGACAAGGGCTCCATGAGGGAACCCCTCCCTGAGACAATAGGTCTACCTGGTGGATCCGATAAAGATTTATGAATCTTTGGTAGCAAATAAAGGTATTGTCTACTGGGGTCCATCACCTTCAGATGTTCAGAGGTGGCTTTGGAAATAATGCCCTGCTCGACTACCAAATTGATGAAAGTATCAATTTATTCCTTAAAAGATGAACTAGAGTCAAGAGGCATGGGCATATAGTACCATCGATCTTCAAGCTGTCTAAAAGCTTCACTATTATACTGACATGATCTATTACCACCACCACCATGTTTATGCCGAAACCGGTTTGTCTTGCTTGTCTTGCTAGTTTATAATTAAAATTGGGTCTAACATACTCTCCAAGTGCTGGCTGTGTTTTTTGGATGTTTACCCGTTTTAGGCGTGCACTGCTTTACCTGTAGGAGCATTCTTGTTTGAGGAACATTTTAATACTGGTGTATTTTAAATAAAGCGTGTGATGTCTGCTGGATTCTGCTCTTTATTTTTACTACTGTTTAATACCACACAGTAACAGGTATTTCATTTTATGCACCTGAGACCTGCATGTGGCCTACTTATCAGGTTTTCTATTTTTGCTTTTATTTATTTCTGCTTCAGTTAATATTAATTTTAGTGGTTACAGTACCTATAGGCATACAAGTGCACAAATATTAGTTATTTTTAAGAATGAGAAAGTTACAATGATAGTATGGTACCGTAGGACAAGTTTCAATGAAAGTCTGCTTTAGCTGTTTTAATGCAGTTGCATAAGACAGTGTTTTTTTGAGGTATTGTTTTCAAATATTTAGTGTTATTGTTACATCTTCTTTTGTCACAATACTGTATTCCATCTGTATTTTGTAATATTAGTGAATTTTATTTGAGTTTAATGTGAATGTCTTACACTTGTTTTTCCTGCATTCTGCTTAGCTGATTTTTTTTATTTTAAGTGTTATTTTTATTCATTGTTATTGCTTTAGGATTTTGTTGATTTATGTATGTGTTTTAAAGGTTACTGATGCTATGTTGTTTGGTTAGGGGTGTGTTATTTGAGCTCTTGTATGATTCAATAGCACCCTGGTACCACCTTACTCAGGTGCTAACACTAACCCTGCCCCCCTGCCCCTAAACGTACACATTACATTACTAAAAACCATTTCCCTAACAGTACTATTAACAAGGTGACACTTGATATCTGTTTTGTAGCTCGTTTTATGATACAAGGCATTTTTACTTGGATCGAATTATTCAATCTTATGTGCATTTAGCCTTTTTTCAGTCATTTTCAGTTCAGTGGTTTGGATATTAAATATTTCATATTATACAATGACTGGCCATTAACATTCAAAAACGAGCACACTGACTGGCCAGCCCAACTGGTGTGGCCATTTCTAATCGAGCAAAACAATCAGGTCGCCCAGACTTCCTTCTATTAATATACGTTGTGGAAATTCTACTTTTCTTTCATTTTTTATTTTTTTTTAAATAAATTTACAAAAACTGGAGACTGCAAAAGAACGAGAGGGATGGGACAGAGAAAATTACAAGGATGATCAGGTACATTACGCAAAACTAGAGAAACGTATCTGATCATCCTTGTAGTTTCTCTGTCCCATCTCTCCCACACATTTGAAGTCCATGGATTTCATTTTTTTTAATTAAAAAGAAACAAACAACAAAAAAAAGCAGCGGAGATCTTCCTTTACACAGCACTGATGTACTGCATAAGGATGGGAATACAAGTCCCATACCTAAGGGCAGTACATCAAAAAAGCCCCATGAAACCAGGGAAAATGCAGAAGAGCATCACAGAGCCATTAAACATGGATATTAGTTAAGAAAAGTAAGCTCACTTTTTTCTTAAATAATGTCATTGTATAAAAGCAATAATCCATGGCTGGGTGTGGTTAATGCTGATTTACCCATGGTTGGCTTTATTTTGTCACTCAGGCTTTGTCCTTGTCACCAAACCACACCAACTGTGGGTAAATCTAGCATTACCCACACCCAGTCATGGGTTATTGCTATAATATCTAATATCCATGGGACTAGTATCCTATTAGTCAGCTACAATGTTGCAGTGTACTTGTGTGAGATGTGGGAACAGCTACAATGTTGCAGTGTAGCTGTGTGAGATCTGGGAACAGCTACAATGTTGCAGTGTAGCTGTGTGAGATCTGGTAACAGCTACAATGTTGCAGTGTAGCTGTGTGAGATCTGGGAACAGCTACAATGTTGCAGTGTAGCTGTGTGAGATCTGGGAACAGCTACAATGTTGCAGTGTAGCTGTGTGAGATCTGGGAACAGCTACAATGTTGCAGTGTAGTTGTGTGAGATCTGGGAACATTAGGGATGTAGGAGTTTCTCATTTTCCCCACTGCTGTGTGTTCTCAGGCTAAGTATATAGAAAGTGCAGAGATGTGTGGGATAGCAGGGGAATTTGTCTCCTGCAAAAATCCCTTTAATTTCTGTGTGCAGACAGTAAAACCAGATTTAGTGCGTGAAGGTCACTTCTTTTTGTAAGTCAATGAAAGTGCAGTTAAATGTCTGAGAAAATGACAGTCACACACACATCTACAAATATATATATATATATATATATATATATATATATATATATATATAAACATATATGTGTGTATATATATATATATATATATATATATATATATAAAATACATACATATATGCATGCACATACATACATACTGGCATAGTGGCTATTTCATTTTTACAAGTGGTTGTTTTACATAAAGTGCTGTGCAAACAAAAATGACACACACACACACACACACACACACACACACACACACACACATATATCTACATATATGCATGGGTCTACTTCTAATATTCAAAACACCACTTACCCAAAGACGACTTTACTGAGACAATACCACAGAACTGTTACTTTACCGAGTGATCACACTACCGAATTTTTTAACAGGGTAGGTTATGCACTTGACCAACATGGGGAAATTTGCTCTTTTCCCCAGTGTAGTGCAATCCCGGACTAGTATATTTTTTGTTAGAGGTGGTGTGTGGGGTGCAGCCCCTGACATTTTGAGATGAGTAGCATAGCCCCCCACCTGGGTGGGTTTGACATACTGCGGTGTGTTTCTTCATTGTTTGTTGGCCAAGGGCATTCTTACCCTGTTAAAAAATTCAGTAATGTGATCATTTGGTAAAGTAACGATTGGGTGTTGTCGTCTTGGTAAAGTCATCTTCACGTAAGCAGTCTTTTGATTATTAGAAGTAGACCCATATGTACACATACATACTGGCACACTTCATTTATGAAATTGGTTATTTTACATAAAGTAACCCTGACCTTGCATATTAAGTTACTAAACATCCTTTCTCTAATAGTACCACTATGCAAACACTGCCTCTTTACAATTTAGTGTCTATGTTTTAGTATTATTATATCTTTTTTTTTCATTTCATTCACCAATTGTTTCTTTTAGTGATCTGTGTACTTTTGGCAATAATTGTTTGCATTCATCCTTATTGCTGGTATGCTGGCAATCACGGAATGTGTAACAATGTAAGTGCGCAATGATTATTAGTAATACACTTGTATATATATCTATAATATAGATATCTATAATGTCTATAATTTAATCGAGACATGGGAGATATTAAAAATAATGCTGTTTTTTTCATGAAAACAGCTAAGAGGTCACTGCGATTTTCTGACTCAACATATAGACTGTCCAAATACTAACGAAAAAGGAACAGATCCATGTTGAAGCCTACAAGGGCTTTTGAGGGCATTACAAGTTCAACCACTTCAGATTTTTCATCTAATCCCACCAGCACTGATACGGAGGGAGATTGTATTGAGGAACTGGCATCACCTGTTCATAACAAATCCAGGGGAAGAGCTGGCCCTGAGCAGACTTGGGAGCAACATAGAACAAGCATTCAGGGATGTGACGAAAACATATTGGAGAATATAAGTGAAGAAATGGACAATTTAATAGTTAATCTCACTGACTATGAGTTAACTTCACAAGAAAAAAATGTACTTAATAAAGGATTTAGCTATGTACCATCGTGCTTTATTTCTGAGTTTGATATATACTTAGATGTTAAACATTTCTGTTGAAATTTAAATTTGAAGTATTTTTTTAACACCAAAACTGATGTCATTAATGTCTCTATGGATGTTTTTCATTTTAGGAAATCTACTTTTCAGCCGCCCTATCACCCTAGGGTGAAACTATTTGAAGACATGGTATTGCATGATTTACATATGAACTAGAATGTGATTTTTAGAGATTTTGGTGATAATTTAACCAAGCAGGAAAGAAATGCATTAACAAAGTTAAAAATAACAAAAATATAGTGGTAGTTAAGGCTGACAAGGGGGTGCCATAGTAATATGAGCAAGAACTGATTATGTGGGGGAAGCTTTGAGACAACTGAATGATGGCAGATTTTATTATAAACTGCCACTTGCTCCTACTATGGATTTTAAAAGGAAAATAGATGTATTTCTTTTGAACATGATGTCATATGGAGATAGATCAGAATCTCTATACAAACAACTCATAGTGAATGACACTAAACCTCAAAGATTTTATATCCTGCCAAAGATGCATAAAACAGTTATAAACCCTCCAGGAAGACCTAAAGTGTCAGGGAGAGGCTCCCTAACAGAACCCTTGTCAGTATATCTGGAACACCAGTTAAAACCACCATTACATCTGGTAAGAGCTAGATTAAAAGATTCCAATGATTTCCTATGTCTAAGGAATGATTTGCAAATGAGTTCTAATTCTTTTCTCTACCGTGGATGTTCAGTCTTTGTATACGAACATCCCACATAGTGGGGGCGTTCGGGTCTTAAAACACTGGCTTGAAGTGTATGGTATATATTCATCTAGACATGTTGATGTCTTGATTATCCATGTACAATTTGTATTAGAACATAATGTGTTTTATTTTTGTGGTGACTGTTATTTACAAATGAAGGGAACTACATTTGCACCAATTTATGCTGACCTCCTTATGGGGTATTTGGAATGGCAGTTAATATATAGTGATATGAACCCATTTAAAAAAGAGCTGACTATGTGGCATCACTACCTAGATGGCTGCTGGGGCATTTGGTCAGGAACTATCATAGATTGGTCAAGATTTGTCAAATATTTGAATTCCAATGAGTTTGGACTTGTGTTTACTGACAGAATTGAAACAGACAGTATTGATTTCTTAGATGTCACGATAAGCAAGAAAACAGATGGTTGTATGATTACCAGTTTGTATAGAAAACCATTTACTAAAACTGCCATCTTGGAAGCCGGTAGTTGTCACCCTAAGCACATCACTGCTAACATACCGAAATCACAATTTTGGAGACTTAGGCGTATTTGCAGTGAAGATGAGGGTTATAAAACTGAACTAGTGAATACTGGTAACAGATTTATGAGAAGGGGCTACCAAAAAATATTATTATGAAAGAACAAACCAAGGCATTTAGTTAAGGTAGAGACAACGTTACAAAAAACAGAAATGTTGACATATCACCGACTGATAGAACTGTACTAACGGATACAACCAGTCCCAAGCTTAGATTTGTTGTAAACCATGGTAGAAATATTTTTAAGATCGGGGAAGTAGTTGCCAAACATTTGGAAATATTGAAATCTGTCCCATTTTTTGACCAGTGCTTAGACGCCAGATGTTCTTATAGCTATAGACATGGGAAGAACATTGGGGAGTCACTTTCTTGGTATAATAGTAGCAATGCCTGTGGGAATTGTGTTTATTGTACGGTGGTATCATGGATCAAGTCATTCACATTAATTAACACATCTAAGGTATTTGACATTAGGTATTAGGGGGGTTGGGAGGGTGGCCTAATGGTTAAGATGTTTGCCTTGCAAGCACAAGGTGCAGGGTTTGAGTCTCACAAGGGACAATTGGCTAAGCTTAAAATGGCTCGCAAGGGCAGTTAGCTTAGTACTAATCTATGAATCTATGAATCTATGAATCTATAAAAAGATTGACTGGCCCAAAGGTAATGAGCATAACCATATACCCAGGGGTAGCAATGCCTGTGGGAATTGTGTTTATTGTACGGTGGTATCATGGATCAAGTCATTCACATTAATTAACACATCTAAGGTATTTGACATTAGGTATTTGATAACTTGTCGTACTGAGTGGGTAATCTATATGGCGGTCTGCCAGTGTGGGGCATTTTATGTCGGGCAGACCTCTAGAAATCTGAAGAGTACAACTGCAGTGCACCTTAGTGACATCAGTTGTAAATGTCAAAGAAGTGCACTCTATAAACACAAATTAGAACATACTTCAGCACAATTTCTTTTTGTTGGAATTGATGTAGTGAAAGGTGATAGGTTGTCAGACATAACTAAGCATGAGTTTTTAGATAAAAAAGAAAGACTGTGGATGGTTAAGTTAGGGGGTTTATATAAACCTGGACTTAATGATCATTGGTGATGTTTGAAATATATCTCACTGCCTCTTTTCCTGACATTTTTGGTCAACATGATGTGTTCATATTTCATGAGGATTTTTATACGTATATACCCTGGTTCAAATATCAGAATGTAGAATGTAATATGTAATGAGTGTGCATACATATATTATTTTTTATATGTACACAACGCTGACTGTTGAACAATGTGTGTTTTCTGAGAAAAATATGCCTTTTGGATGTGAGTTCTATATTGAGAAATGTGCACTTTAAAATTTGTGTGTCTTTAACTGATTGGGAATTATGGCATATAAATACTGGTGGTTGCTGCTTTGTAATTTCACACTGATGAT
>NC_056748.1:1074209167-1074241667 GCF_019279795.1 Protopterus annectens
ACACATATTTGTCTCTATGAAACTTTTGAAGCAGAAGTAAAAGCCAAAATTACAATATAACATATAATATTCAGGCTGTAACATGGAATTGTCTCTGACTAAAAAACAGAAGGCACACTAGACAATGAGTCACATAAGGGCTATGAGTATTCATCCTTATAAGGCCGTGTCGCATTTGGATTTAGGTGAATGCTTTGGTTTTTTTTATAGATTCTTGTAACTGTAGAATAAGGAACACACTGGAAATTGTGGTTTTAATAATGTGAGGTTCATAGGTAAATACTAGGCAAATCAGTCTGCAGAGCATTACACAGCTAACCAATAACTAGACAGTAAGCAAAAGTCAGAATCAAACCCTGTATCTTGTGTCTATGAGGTAAAGACCCTAACAATTATGCCAAGCCCCATTTACTTGCTAAATCTTTACTGCTGTATAGTTTTCTGCCTGTGTCAGTGTAGTTTGAAGTCATGACTTGTATACTGTCTGTTTTGATGTCTTGCTAATATGCCTTTTTCAGGTTTTGTTTATTCTTTTTAGTTGATGCTTTATGTTTAATTAGCAAATCAAGCTATTTGATTCCTAAACTGTTACTAATACAAATTGATCTTATGAGCACTGTATATCCATGTTCTACACCCCTTGATTGTGTTCCTAATTTTTTCATCCATGCCTGACTTCCTGAAACCTGGGTACTCAGATGTATCTTCATAGGGTCTATATTAGAACACCGAAAAAAACAAATGTCAAATGGCTTAAAACTTGAAAATGCCATTTATCGAGGTGTTTTTTGTGAGATCGCAGTACAGTGAAGATTGAAAAGTTTGCCCTTTCCTCACTGTAGTGCGATCTTGGAGTTGGTATATATAATTAGCAGGGTTGAGGGAGGCGCATCCCCCCACAAAAGTGATTTCAATGAACATTTTTGGGTTTCAAGCTGTTCGACATTTGGTCTTTTCTTCTCTCCCCTGCAACATGCTTCCCCTTCATATAAACAAAGTTGTTTCATTAAATTCTTAAAATGCAACCTGGATGAATGGATGGAAACCCTCAAATATACCTCCTGTCTTGCCTCACAAGCCTTATGAAAAGTGATAGCAAGTAATTAATGTTGTTGTGACTAGGTTACAAATGGCCTACCCAATCAACTGCTGAGACCAGCTTTGCCTCTCTCTATTTTTTTTAATAGACACCTACAATATTATAAAACTTGTCTGGGAAACTTTTGTACATTTTTTCACCTATGGCACCATCTTCTCTGTTTAAAAAATTATTTTATTCTCCTTATTAAAAAATAATTAAATCTCTTGACGACTTTAAATCCATTTTCACCCCATGTGTCCATGCAAAGACCTTAGAAATTTTGTCTACTTCAAGTTTTTTGAAAATAGTAATAGATGCAGACTGCTGGTTTTCCTCCATGAGTTTTATTTTGACCAGAGTCCTACATTACCTCACTTGTGTGTTACAATTGTAAGGGGCCAAGGCGAAGTGACGGGGTCCATTTCTGGGTACATTAAACTGGATATCTGATATTTTGTGTGTCAGTGCATTAGGATTTGGAAGTGGTAAATATCTTGATTTTGTAATTACCTTAGTGATTAACGAGCCCAGAATAAACTGCAAGCTACTGTAAGAACTCTGAGTTTCAGCGATTACCAAGGCTTGGGACTTAGGATTGTTCTTATTTTTTTTTTGCCTTAATTAATCATCTGCCTGCCTTCATTTATCATCCTGATCTTTGCTTTTGCACTGAGACTTACATTTCCTTTATTGTAGAATATAGCAACAGCCTGGCTCACCTGCTATTCAATATCCTACATCTGTTCCACTTTTACCATGCTTTTTGAATGCCTTTGTAGTTTTCTGACCAATATTTATTTTATTTATTTATTTATTTATTTTACATTTGTTGACCGGGCTAGTCTAATTGGATATATGTCCATTTTCAATAGAGGTCCGAGGAGAAAAGCTCCGAGAAAAGAAACAGTTTATACAAAATGCAGAAAGATACCTATACATTCAAAATATAATTAGATAACTATACAATCATGTACAGTTGATTTTCAGCAACACTAAGCAAACAGGATAACACTATGATGATAAAAAACTATACATTCAAAAACAATTAGATAAGTATACATTCATGTACAACTTGTTATTTCAGCAGCAGTAAGCAGAAAAGGGTAACAGTATGAAGATTTTTGTTTCAGTCATTTGGTGCAACATTTATCATAGATAAGTATAAGCATTAGTTAGTACGTTGTGTCGAGGAAATTGACACAGTAATGAAGGGTATGAAGAGAGCAAAGTATTTATAATCTTTAGAAGAGAGAGCCAAAGAAAGGTAGAAGAACTAGAAGAATTGATGTAAAAAAGCTAAAGGCAAGGGAAGATAGTATCAGTCAGGCTTGGTGCATGGGCAAAGCCATTGGGATTTTAAGAAAAATTTTAATTGCTTCCTGAAAAGGTGGGTGGATGTGGTAGAAGTTAGTTCAGTTGGGAGTTTTTTCCATGTTTTACCAACAGAGTTAGAAAACAGCCAGTCCCCTCTTTAGCAATTCATTTTGTTGATCCACAAATCTTTCCATATAAAAAAACATTCACAGACCTAGAGAGTAGCTCTTTCATAGAACCATCTGCCTCTGCTTTCTTCTCATCTTCCATCCTTCTAATGAAGAATGACTTATTCACATCTCCAAGACATAATCCTGACACCCATGTCATGTCATGTCTTCCCTGCCTCTATAGGTCACTGGTTAGAAAAGCACCAACTTGTCTGTTCTCTGGTTATAGCCTTTCACTTGCATCACGCTTCTACTGGCTTTTCAGTGGACTGGTTCCATCAGCAGCATAACTTCCTTCATCTTGTGTGGCATGTAGACTGGCACAAAGTGTTCAAGGAATAGCTCATTCAGAGGCCAGCAGAGGGGAAAGTGTAACACGCTTACTTCTTTTTTTGGCAAAATAATTTATTAAAGGAATGTCTTAGCATAACAGCAACATTTGAGAACAGAATCGATAATATAGTAGCAAGACATTTAGTTGTGCTAACATCAACATTACAACAATAAAAGCCCACCTTGCCCAATATCCCAACAACAAACAGAACTAAACAACTAACTATATACATAATGATTTAATGAAGTTTAAAACCAGAATAATAATGGACTTCTCTTTATTTGACTAATGTACAAAATGACAAAGTTTCTTAAAGTAATGTTGTGGAACAATTTAATTTTACTCACTCCCTCCAATGGAGCTCAGGAAGTTTGCTCTGTAACTTCCAGTGGGCGGAGCCTAAGCCTTTTGACCGAATCAAATTATGTCCTCACATTTCAAACGTTCATGTCTCTGGAACCACAGGGGTTATGAAAGAAATATAAATGTCAAACTCTTCATCATGAACTATTTTTATAGTAGTATTATTGTTAAGTTTCTAAGTCTTAAAACAAATTTTATAAGTCACAGTAAACGCAGTAACTATTACATTTGTAATATTTTGTAAACAACTTGCAATACCTCAGCAACCACTCAAGTTACACACATACTGCCAGCATCATTTTATTCATCTAGCTGAGAGCTTTCATACGAGGCTAAGGAGTTCTGTCTGTTACTAGGTTGTTGAGATATTTAGAAAAATGTTTGAAAATTATATCTATATAAATGAATATCATAAAAACAACAGTTAATATCTATTTACCTGCACTAGACAGAGGGAAAATATTAATGCAGTTGAGTTTGCCATTGTGTAAGCTTTAAGATGAAATCTTTTAAAACCTTGTACATAACAATGTTTTAGAATTATTGATGTAAATATGAACAAACAATATTTGACCCCTAGCGGCATCAGTGGGAGTTAACTGCAGATGCACCTGGAGGCATCACTCGGATGTAATGAATTTTAATACAGTTTAGTTTACTTCTAAAACTAAATCTCCCTGACAATACAACTCACTGGTTTGTTTGGTGCAGTTAATAAGCTCTTAATGTCATTTCAGGTATGGAAGTATAAAGTTTCTACTTCCATTCTCTAAATTCGACAACTCAGCAGACAGCTCACTTTTCTGTTATTGTGTTTCAAAAGCATGAAACTAAATTCTACTGTCTCTGAAATTAATTGATAACTTTAAATCTTTTAAAACTCAGCTAAAGCAGCATTTGCTGAATACATGGTCAACCCCTGGTTAAAACCACCCCAAATGCCAGAAGGTACATACCATCTCCACACATACTTAAATATAATATTCACACATAATTCTACATTCCACATCATTAACTCACCTCTACTCATCTTAATTTCACTTTTCCAATGAGAAACTTCCCATACAACATAACATACTTCACTCTTCCTTTTTCACCTCTCACCCTCCCGTGTTTACCTTTCGCCTTGTATTATTGACATTCCTCGCTCCACTGCCTTCTCTTTTCTCACTTAGCTCATCTGTCCCCCACTTTCCTACTCTTACAACCACCTTGGTATTTATCCATCAACTTTTTTCATACACCTTCAGCTATACCTTCACCCTAACTATCTAAGCCAATACAATTTATCTGCATTTCAGTTGTCTACTATTTCATGCAAATTTAGAAGTTTTCCCTGACTCCATACAGTTTGAAACCTTTTCCTTAGTATCCTATGGTTCTTTTCACTGCAGCTCAACTGTAGCTCTATTTTCTCTGAATATTATGTATTTGCATATAATATTCCGTGACCCCTTTTCATATTATTACATTATTGTAAATTATGCCTTGTTCCTTACTTTTTATAATGTATCCATCCTCTTATACTGTCAGATTACTCTTTACAATTTAACTGTAATTTGTATTATTGTATTACCACTCTGAAACTTTTTTCCCCAGGCCTCCACTGAACAAAGGGCCTTCTGGGTCAGGTCAGACTACGCTGCTTAAAAAAGGCCAATAAATCAATCAATCAACGCACCTTAGATATGGTTCTTGATATCTTAATTTCATTTCCACTCCCCATAGCTCATGCATCACACCAGGGTTGCTGCGACCCAGGTGCTGTCAATGTCATCCTTGTTCTACATTTTTCTGTGGTGGGTTTATATTTTTTATGGGTTAGGCCATTATCAATGGCAGTGAGGCTGCTTCCATGAGCCACCACTAACCCTCAGTCCACAGTCAGTCCTGTGGCACATTTGCAATCCCGCTGATTGTTTGGGATAATCAGCCTCTCTTTACTGTTGGTGAAGTGGTGAAAAAAAGCAATTTGAGTGCCAGGGAACCAACAAAGCTGTGCAGAAGAGAAACAGCTTGTGTTATGGACCTAAATCCTCCAAGGGTGCTATATTCATTGTCATCATACCTTTCAACGTCTTGGCACAATAAATCTGGACAAAGCCTAAAGTAAAGGTGGGGGCAAAGGCCCAAAAATAGAGACAACTTTTAAATATTGCTCTTATGAACTTAGAAAGTTGCTAGAACAACATGATTTGTGTTAGCATGCATTTTCTGAAAGATGTCAAGTCTGAAGTTCAAATCTGTGTCATTATTTAGTGACCTCAGCCCTCACTGAGTTGCCAAAAAATCTCAAATTTTATGAGTAACAGATCAAAAATATGACATAAAAATCTGGACATTCTATCAAAATCTTGTCTGACATCCTGTTACTTCATCTGTATCTTTTAACAGGACATTTGTGTCTATGTGCACCAAAATATGATATATTATTATGAATCATTCTCTTTCCCCTTTGTGAATGCCTCCATCATCTTCTCGCATGTCTCATAAATCGTAAGCTACATTACCAGTTACACTATAAACTTTTAAGACTGTAATTCTCCTCAATGATAGTTTATTGAGACAACAAAATCAACATCTTTCTTCCACACATTTAGCACACCTATTTATCTTCCTGCCCATGTCATTACCCCTTCCTTTCTGCAGCCTTGCCTACTTCAGTTCCAATAATGCCAGTCTTTCTAACTAGCTTTACTAGTTGTCTTTACATGGTATTTGTGCTCCTTTCCCATTCTTCATGCATTCTTCTTTCAAGGCTCCTCTTCACTGCTCTCTGTCTTTCTTTTTTTCCTCCTATATGTCCAAGTGCCCCTTTCATTGTCCTCCTGTTGCTCGTATATAATTGGCTCCTGCAAGGTGACCTCAGACTCCTCCTCCCATTCCTCACTCACTGGTGATGTCTGCATCAGCTCCTGTACACTGATTTCCTCCCGTTCCTCACTCACCAGTGATGTCTACATCAGCTCCTGTACACTGATTTCCTCCCGTTCCTCACTCACCAGTGATGTCTGCATCAGCTCCTGTACACTGATTTCCTCCCATTCCTCACTCACCAGTGATGTCTGCATCAGCTCCTGTACACTGATTTCCTCCCGTTCCTCACTCACCAGTGATGTCTACATCAGCTCCTGTACACTGATTTCCTCCCGTTCCTCACTCACCAGTGATGTCTACATCAGCTCCTGTACACTGATTTCCTCCCGTTCCTCACTCACCAGTGATGTCTACATCAGCTCCTGTACACTGATTTCCTCCCGTTCCTCACTCACCAGTGATGTCTACATCAGCTCCTGTACACTGATTTCCTCACGTTCCTCACTCACCAGTGATGTCTACATCAGCTCCTGTACACTGATTTCCTCACGTTCCTCACTCACCAGTGATGTCTACATCAGCTCCTGTACACTGATTTCCTCCCATTCCTCACTCACCAGCGATGTCTACATCAGCTCCTGTACACTGATTTCCTCCCGTTTCTCACTCACCAGTGATGTCTACATCAGCTCCTGTACACTGATTTCCTCCCGTTCCTCACTCACCAGTGATGTCTACATCAGCTCCTGTACACTGATTTCCTCACGTTCCTCACTCACCAGTGATGTCTACATCAGCTCCTGTACACTGATTTCCTCCCATTCCTCACTCACCAGTGATGTCTACATCAGCTCCTGTACACTGATTTCCTCCCGTTCCTCACTCACCAGTGATGTCTACATCAGCTCCTGTACACTGATTTCCTCCCGTTCCTCACTCACCAGTGATGTCTACATCAGCTCCTGTACACTGATTTCCTCCCATTCCTCACTCACCAGTGATGTCTGCATCAGCTCCTGTACACTGATTTCCTCATGTTCCTCACTCACCAGTGATGTCTACATCAGCTCCTGTACACTGATTTCCTCCCGTTCCTCACTCACCAGTGATGTCTACATCAGCTCCTGTACACTGATTTCCTCCCATTCCTCACTCACCAGTGATGTCTACATCAGCTCCTGTACACTGATTTCCTCCCGTTCCTCACTCACCAGTGATGTCTGCATCAGCTCCTGTACACTGATTTCCTCATGTTCCTCACTCACCAGTGATGTCTACATCAGCTCCTGTACACTGATTTCCTCCCATTCCTCACTCACCAGTGATGTCTGCATCAGCTCCTGTACACTGATTTCCTCACGTTCCTCACTCACCAGTGATGTCTACATCAGCTCCTGTACACTGATTTCCTCCCGTTCCTCACTCACCAGTGATGTCTACATCAGCTCCTGTACACTGATTTCCTCCCGTTCCTCACTCACCAGTGATGTCTACATCAGCTCCTGTACACTGATTTCCTCCCATTCCTCACTCACCAGTGATGTCTGCATCAGCTCCTGTACACTGATTTCCTCATGTTCCTCACTCACCAGTGATGTCTACATCAGCTCCTGTACACTGATTTCCTCCCGTTCCTCACTCACCAGTGATGTCTGCATCAGCTCCTGTACACTGATTTCCTCCCGTTCCTCACTCACCAGTGATGTTTGCATCAGCTCCTGTACACTGATTTCCTCATGTTCCTCACTCACCAGTGATGTCTACATCAGCTCCTGTACACTGATTTCCTCCCGTTCCTCACTCACCAGTGATGTATACATCAGCTCCTGTACACTGATTTCCTCCCATTCCTCACTCACCAGTGATGTCTGCATCAGCTCCTGTACACTGATTTCCTCCCGTTCCTCACTCACCAGTGATGTTTGCATCAGCTCCTGTACACTGATTTCCTCCCGTTCCTCACTCACCAGTGATGTCTGCATCAGCTCCTGTACACTGATTTCCTTCTCCTTCATCTTTTATGGTTTAATTTTTTCAATCTCTCTCTCTACTTTATGGCATGTCCATTGCTTCTACTCATATCATTCTGATTTATAGAAAGTTTTAGTTCTCCTTTTACAGTTACAGCAAAGCAAGTAGCAATTATTGAAAACTGATTTCTGCTTAACTATTCTTTTTTTAAATACAATCTAATGCCACAATGTGTCCTAATTTAGAGAAAGCCACTACATGCACATAATGGTAAATCTGTTCCTTAGTAAAGGGGTAGAGCCTCCAGTTGAGGATATAAGTGTCTCCAGTAGTATACTGCAGTTATTTTTTTTTTGAGTAGAATTCCCCACCAATCAAATTTAACTCCACTGAATGCACAGAAATATACACCACCGCATTTCTCCAGCATGTAGTCAGTTGCATAGATGCTGCTTTACCCTACAGGAACAAGTGCAGGGTAAACCCCAGAAACAAACTCACATGGTGGAACCACAATGTCAACAAGCTTTGTAATAAAAGGAAAAGAATGTTGGCCAAAAGTAAGAAGCTCAAGAGCTTAATAAAATCCACCAAAGTCAAGTTTGAGGTAAAATTGCTACCCAAGCCAAAGACAATGATAAGACATTTTAAGTTATGTTTGTAATTTCAAAAGCTGAATGCAGCAATGCACTACACTGATTATGAACAATGTTACCTACACTGAGGTTGAAGATATAACAAACCTACTCACCAATAAATTTAGCTATAACATTACCCTTCTCTCTCCCCTCTGTCTGTTCCTTGGATTATACCTGAAACTGTCTTGCCTCCGGCTATCACACAAGACCAAGTCCTAAAAGTGCTATCAAAAGCTATAAATACTGCATCGATGGGTTCATGACAAATATCCTTGGATACATCTTAAATACCATAAAACATGGTTTAGGCACACCCCTAATAACACTGTTCTGTGTCAGCTTTCATAAAGGTTTCTGCCAAGTAAATGAAGAAAAGCTACAGTCATTGTCCTGGAATAAGGAAGGACCTTACACAGACCCAGGCAATTACAGACCCATAAGTCTGATCATAAAATTAATCAGTTAGGATATAGGAAACCTCCAAATACTGGATCAGTCTCAGTTTGGCTTTCTCAAGGGCAGGGTTATGCTTACTTAACCTGGTGGATTTTTTTGAAAATATCACCAGAACCAATGGATGAAGACTAAACAGTACACACCACAGACATTGACCTTGCCAAAGCTTTTGATACAACTCCCTACTCAGGAATAGTAGAAAAACTAAATATACTGGCAATAAATTCCTATGTCACCTGCTGGATTACCAAGTGGCTCACAAATACAATGCACATAATCACATTAAGGGACATTACCTCCACAATCAGACCAGTCACCTGTGGAGTCCCCCAGGGTTCTGTGCTGGGACCTCTCCTGTTTGGAATCTACGTTTCTGAAATAAAAACTAGTAGCAAAGGACTCTGGCTGGCTAAGTTTGCAGATGACTGCAAGATAGTTGTAGTCAATGAATCCCCAAATTACCTAGCCGTCCTGTAAGAAGAACTGTACCAAATAAATAACTGGTGCCAAAATCATGGAATGAAACTAAATGCCAAAAATGCATTATTGTATCCTTTGGGAAGCCATCTTCCTCCAGAGAACTACCACATGGACAATAGGCCCCTAAGAGTTGACCCATATGTTGCTGTTGGGCAATGAACCTATAAGTAAATAATGAACAACTGTTTAATGATACTAAATTATGTAAGAAATGAAACCATTAGGAAGAATACTGCTGATTAAAGGGAAGGCATTAATAAATGACAAGCAGTAATACTCATTTAAGACAGAGCTAGAGTTTAAGTCTGATAGAGATATTCAAGTGAAAAAAAAAAGAAAAAAAAACATGCCATAAATCAGAGAGAGATAGATTCTGGCTGCTAGTTTCTCTTTTCTTAGCAGCTTGAAGGCAAGTTGCACCAGACAGTAGGACAGTTAGTTGTGTCTACATTTCAGAAACTGCAATGTCAGTAAGATTGAATAAATTAAATGTTGGGTTGGAAATAGGAAACCTAGATTAAACAAGGTGGTTGCAGTCAGTTTGTTCAAGTATGAAACGAGAGTAGCTTTTCTGAAGTAGAAAAAGCATTTCATGGGTTTAGTGGTATTGACTGGATGACACTTTGATAGAAATCATTGGCAGACTTTGAGAATGTCAAAATGAATGTAAGTTTCAGATCATATATGATGCATTTACACCTTCAGTGAAAAGCACCAATTTCTGTGCATGTACTATAACAGTAACATTAGTGACCTTTTTATAGACATTATTGCTGTTCAGGGATAAGAGAAGAGAAGGGGAGGTCTGGATGTGACACTTTATCTGCACTTACTTTAAGAGAATTCAGCCTCTTTTACAGCATAAATAGAACATACCAGTGGGATAGATAAGTCCACAGAGACTACCAATTCTCAGGGATTGTCTTCCTCTCCATATAAAGCAAAGTATGGCCTTTGCTCTATTCAAATATAATCAAGATGAGTGGATGGGAAACACATGCTCACCCCTGGATTGGCACTCATAATCCAGATTAGTGGGTGGGAATCACATGCTCACCCCTGGATTGGCACTCATAATCTGGATTAGTGGGTGGGAACCACATGTTCACCCCTGGATTGGCACTCATAATCTGGATTAGTGGGTGGGAACCACATGTTCACCCCTGGATTGGCACCCTTGTGTCTTATGGACAGGGGTAAGATGTAAATATCTGCTTCTCTTTGGGTTATCTGTACTCAGAATACATGGAGCTCTGAGTTAATCATACTAAAAATACTAAGACTAGAAACTTGTTGGGAATTAAAAGTTAGGCTTCTGAAGATCCGTACAGTTCATTATCCTAGTAAGTACCTATGAAACTATAAATTGACTCATCATTACACAAGATAGCTACTGTTATATATGATTATCAGTAGTGAAACCATTTAAATGGCTCATAGAAACAATCAAAGAACTGTAGTGTTTATTAGCTAACCTAATCTAGTATCAATGATAATATAAGTAGGGCAGTTATAAATACAGCAGCTATGCGAGTACTACTTACAGAAAATATGTTTGATGGATACAGTCAGCCCTTGAAATGAGATCTTATACACGTTTCTCAAAATCCTTAACAACAGGCAAATTCAGTATTGGTCTAAAGTCCTGAGTGTCAGTCAAATCTAACACTTCTTAAGTAGCTTAAATACAGCGGTATTATGCTAGTGGTGAGATAAAAGTATAATATAACAGCAAATGAACTAACTGCAAAAGGAGAAGGCATCCTTATGAATGCTGGGAGAGAGCATTTATGTGGAAAATGCACTTTGTCTTAAATATTAAAAATGATATTTTTACTTGTTTAGAGCCGCTCTTTCTATGATGAGGAACTGGTTAGCTATTTGCGTAAGAATCTGGAATTTTCTGAGAATGAGCACAATTTACAGGAGTTGTTCTAGGATTGGTGTGCTCTCGCTGATCTCTGGAGTGAATCCAAACAAACTCCAAGGCATCCTTTGAAATCTTCAGAAAAATAAGTGTTCTTATTCACTGTACTGCACTTTTAAACTGTGCATTACTGAATTGCCACCAACTTTTAACTGTTTTTAGCCATTTTAACTGTTTTGCTGTTTCACTGTTTCAACTGTTTGCTGTTGAGACTGTTTTGCCTGCATGTTGTTTTTTCTAGTACTTGTGTGTTTTATAGCGTAGGATGGATTCATATTTGCTGAATCTGGACTGTTTGGCATTATCTGAGCACTATAACCAGCCATCTTACATTAAGAGGGTCCCATGTACCCTTGTGGCACAAGAGTGTAGCAAAGGACCCATCTGAGTTGGGGATTGTTGTAATAACACTCAGTACTGAGCATTTCCATTGGCCAGCTTGTATGAAAATTGCTCAAATTAGCTTGTATTTAGGCAGCATGTTTGCAACTCTCCTCATTAAAGTAATCAAATTTACACCTAGTATTATGGATGGTCAGTTCTCCACTATTTCTCCTGCCAGCCTAATTGACATGGGCATACTGAGGCAGTGTAGCAATTGTTCCATGTACACTGACAACCAACTCCTCCTAAACCACTCAATCTCAGTTTGTGAGAGATGCATCTACACTAAGAATTTGGAATCCTTGCTCTCTTGTTTACAGAACGGTGACACTGAACATGTTGTCAGCCCACATACTACACCACCCGCACAAACCATGCTCTCAACACATAAACCATCATACAGGGAGGTACTCACCAGAAATTTACCTAAACACCTAGAGACCTCAAAAACACAAACATGCTGCATATAATACAGTACCTACAGCACTCAATACACATAAAACCACAAGCACAAGTGTCTCACCAAACAAGCCCCCCAATGCAAAGCACATCTAAACCAAATGTTTTGGTCATAGGCGACACTATAGTGAGACACGCAGATGTCCCATTCACCGGGCTGGACAAGGAGAAGGTTACTGTCAGCTGTCTTTCGGATGCGAGGATCCATCAGATCACACACTCACTGAAGTCTCTCCACAACAAGTACTGTTATGACTTCATCATAGTTCATGTTGGTGTGAATGAATTGAGATGTACCTCACTGGACTATACAAAAAGAGACATGACAGAGCTCTCTGAGTACATATCCCAAGCAGGTATGTCCCTAGCCTTGAGCAGCATACTACCCTCACCTAGAATGATGCCACAGTATAAACAAAAAATGATTGATTTCAATAAATGGCTCAGTTTTTGGTGTCATTCAAAGGGGACCAGTTCCTGTCAGCCTGGGAAGCCATGATCGACAAACCTCACTGCTTTGCCAGAGACAGTTTGCACCTGGCACCTCTAAGTTTTGGCTGCTGGCAAAGGCTCTTGCCACTCCCAAAACTGCACTCACTGGAAGAAGCCCTCACCTTAGAAGATGCTGACATCTGTGCAGTCAGAGAGACTTGGTTTAACACTACAGAAATCACCCCGGCCATACCGGGTTATAATGCCTTCCACACATTCAGACCATAGACTGAAAGTGCGAGAACTAAAGGAGGTGGAGTATCAATATTCATCAAAGATAAATACACCTCTAGATTGGTTAAACAAAATGATTCCCTTGAACTAATTCAGGTCCAATTGACTGTAGGTACGACACCTCTACAAGTTATTGCCAGTTATAGGACCCCCCCCCATGAACCAGGATACCCATAACTGCATTCTTGCATCTACCTGAATCGCTCAAGCTACAACCAAACACCCTGGTTTAGGTAACTTTAACTACCTGTCCATGGACTGGGTAAATTGTACTAACACACTTGCACAAAGGTTCCTGGACTTCATCAACTCTAATGGCCTAGACCAGTTGGTTGACACACCCACAAGGGGTCCAAACATTATAGATCTGGTGCTGACTAACATGGGTGATCATTGCACCACCCCATGTGTGTGGTCCTCCCTAGTGAGACCTGATCATAAATCAGTCTCATTAGAAGTAACAATAGCATCTGATCCCCCCCCCCCAGCAGCAATTAGACTAAAAAACTGAAAAGATCTGCACAGAACTGTTTGTTAATGGCACCAAATATATTGAACCCCCAGAAATAGCTAACCTGCTAGCTGACAGGTTCAGTGAAAACTTCTCCACCTGTCCCCACCACATATCCCCCAAAGTATCCCTACTATCTGCCTTCCACCTAGTATCTCCAAGGAGCTGGCCATAAACTTTCTCTCTGTCTCCAAAGCCAAAACACACCCTCTAAGGGACCTGATAATATCCCAGGCTGTGTTCTAAATGGATTAAAACAGGAACGACCTGCACCACTGGGTACTCTTTTTAACCACAGTCTAAACACTGGTTTTGTACTTGCTGAAAGGAAAACAGCAACCGTCAACCTGTTACATAAAGGAGGCGCCTCCACAGACCCTGGGAACTATAGCCCCATAAGCCTGACCAGCCTAATCTGCAAGGCAATGAAAAGAATAATCATGGACTTCTCAACAAAGATACAGGAGATCCAAATGCTCAACCTGACCCCGTTTGGCTTTGTTAAAGGGAGATTCCTGCCTCTTGAACTTGGTGGACTTTGAGATCGTCATCAAAGCTCTGAATGAAGGCAAATCTCTGCATACGGCCTACGGGGTCCTGGCAAAGGCCTCTGACACTATTCCCCACTCAGGCATCATTGATAAACTCACCCAGCTGCAGATGTGAAGGATTTGGTATAGAAGGTCTAACACTTGTTACACCACAGCATAATGTAACAAATCTCCACAGTAAAGAGAAGCAGGAAGATCTGGAAACATCTGAAGAAGAAATATAGACACGGGAAAGAAAAAGAGATTTAATATGGTCTAATAATGCAAAGGAGAAAGCAAACCTAACCAATACAAAAAAGCAACACCAAAGATATTTGAATAGAAATACAGGCAAAGGAATCTGGACATGCAAAACTTTACAATTCAAAAAATAAGAAGACAAAGAGGAAAATTAGAAAAGGAGATTAGTAATGGAGAAATTAAAGAAATAGAAACTGAGGTTTTGGAGCACCTGCAAAGTGAAGAATTCAGTGTAGAAAATCTAATTCAGAA
The DNA here is from genome assembly GCF_019279795.1 of Protopterus annectens. Lineage (NCBI taxonomy): Eukaryota > Metazoa > Chordata > Ceratodontiformes > Protopteridae > Protopterus > Protopterus annectens. Next base: position 1,074,223,842 of record NC_056748.1, read on the forward strand.
AGCACCACAACAGGATAGAGCAATGGATATCCAAATTAAGGGGAAACTAGTGGAATGGGAAGCAATTGGCCAGGTGACATATGAAGACATTTTGGACCCTTCCACAGCAAACCAGGATAAACATTCACCTGAAGGTGGACAGCAAGGAAAGGAACAGGAAACTGTGGAAACTCTGATGCAGTCAATGCTGAGGAGTGATAGGCCAGTGAGTTCCCATATGACAGAAAAACAGATGACACAGGATGTAATTTAAGAGAATGTGCCACAGCAAGATGCTGTAGAGCTTTCTGTATAATGCCAGCAGAAAATGGAGAATAAAAAATATGTCTTCGGTTTAGAAGAAAATGAGCTAAGAGAAAAGTTGCTTGATTTAAAAATCCATCTCCCTAGATAACCGTGCTATTCAGAGGTTCCTATCCTATCTGAATGGCAGACAACAGGCTGCATTATGGCAGGGCAAACTATCCACCCTGCTACCTCTCACCCTTGGTGTCCCTCAGGGCTCTATTCTAGGTCCTCACCTTTGGTGTCCCACAGGGCTCAATTCTGGGTCCTCACCCTTGGTGTCCCTCAGGGCTCTATTCTGGGTCCTCACCCTTGGTGTCCCTCAGGGCTCTATTCTGGGTCCTCACCCTTGGTGTCCCTCAGGGCTCTATTCTGGGTCCTCACCCTTGGTGTCCCTCAGGGCTCTATTCTGGGTCCTTACCCTTGGTGTCCCTTCAGGGCTCTATTCTGGGTCCTCACCCTTGGTGTCCCTCAGGGCTCTATTCCGGGTCCTCACCCTTGGTGTCCCTCAGGGCTCTATTCTAGGCCCTCACCCTTGGTGTCCCTCAGGGCTCTATTCTAGGTCCTCACCCTTTTTGTTCCTCAGGGCTGTATTCTAGGTACTCACTCTTGGTGTCCCTCAGGGCTCTAGTCTAGGTCCTCATCCTTGGTGTCCCTCAGGGCTCTATTCTGGGTCCTCACCCTTGGTGTCCCTCAGGGCTCTATTCTGGGTCTTCACACTTGGTGTCCCTCAGGGCTCTATTCTGGGTCCTCACCCTTGGTGTCCCTCAGGGCTCTATTCTAGGTCCTCACCCTTGGTGTCCCTCAGGGCTCTATTCTAGGTCCTCACCCTTGGTGTCCCTCAGGGCTCTATTCTAGGTCCTCACCCTTGGTGTCCCTCAGGGCTCTATTCTGGGTCCTCACCCTTGGTGTCCCTCAGGGCTCCATTCTATGCCCTCACCCCTGGTGTCCCTCAGGGCTCTATTCTAGGTCCTCACCCTTGGTGTCCCTCAGGGCTCTATTTTAGGTCCTCACCCTTGGTGTCCTTCAGGGCTCTATTCTAGGTCCTCACCCTTGGTGTTCCTCAGGGCTCTATTCATAGGTTCATAGGTTCATAGGTTCATACTAGGCTATCTGCCCTAGGGCATTTATAAGCCTAGCCAGAATGTGTTTGGCTTTCGCCACCCATTTTAAATTTATTTTGCTATGCCCTTTTTTGAGGTTAGTATACTGTGCCTCTATCTAACAGTGACACAGAAGTGATACCCGGGGTAAACCTACGATCTCCCATCCACTCATCAAGATTCCTCTTGAAGAGAGTCAATGAGGGACTCTGCCTAACCTGGACTGGGATTTTATTCCAGAGTGAAGGGAGCCTCTGGGTTATGAATCTGTCCCTCCAACATATCCTATTTATTTCAGTGCTGAGGTTCAAGTCTCTCGAGCACGTAGCTCGATGGGATTTGGATTTTCTGAGGTGCAGCATGTCCATTAATTCCGGGTTGGACATGGCTTTATACGTCAGGCACAGATCTCCTCTGAACAGGCGGTATGCCACTGAGTAGAGCTGGAGTTTCTTTAACCGGGCAGCATATGGCATCTGTTTGAGCCCTTTGACCCTCTTGGTGAGGTACTTTTGGGGTCTTTCCAGTTGCTGCAGGTGTCTGGTAAGGTACATCCCAAAAGGGGCATTGTACTCAATTATGGGCCTGATGAGGGATGAGTAAAGAGCCACGATGACTTCCCCTGATCTAGATGTGAATCTCTTCATGATTAGGTGGGCTATATAAAATGTTTTTCTAACCACTTTGGCCACGTGGTTGTCAAATGAGAGATTGCTATCAACTTCGGTCCCCAGGTCCCTAATTACTTCTTCTGTACTTAATGGATTTCCACCTATGTGGTAATTTGTGGGCACTTTGTTTTTGCCAAAGGGGATGACTATACACTTTTTGGCATTTAGCTTGAGGCCATGGCTCTGGCACCAGTTGTTTGTTTCTATGAGGCCCTTTTGGAGGATGCTTGTGTCGGCTGGAGAGTCGATTATGGCACCCAGTTTGCAGTCATCTGCGAACTTGGTCAGCCACAGTCCTTCCGTGTTGGCCTGTACCTCCGAGAAATATATACCGAACAAGAGAGGTCCCAGGACTGAGCCTTGTGGGACACCACTTGTAACTGGTTTGGAGTCTGACATGGCTCCAGCAATTCTAACCATGTGGGTTCTGTCCTTGAGCCAGTTTGCAATCCATCTAGTGACATAGGGGTTTATATTTAAGCTGGTGAGCTTATCTATAATGCCCGAGTGGGGTATTGTATCGCAGGCTTTGCGAGGTCCAGGTAGGCTGTGTGGCCCACCTTCCCTCGTCAATGACCTTGGTGACTGTTTCAAAGAAATCAACCAGGTTTAAGAGGCAGGATCTGCCCTTAACAAAGCCGAACTGGGTAGGATCCAGTGTTTGTAGGTCCCCAATATCTTTATTTATGAGGTCCATGATGATCCTTTCCATAGCTTTGCAGACCAAGCTAGTCAGGCTTATGGGGCGATAGTTTCCAGGATCCGTTGAGGCACCACCTTTATGGAGAGGGACCACTGTTGCTGTACGCCACTCTTTGGGCACATATCCTGTAGTAAGGCTGAGATTGAACAGTAGTTTTATGTTTGGGTTTAGCTCTTCTTTGAGTTCATGTAGGACGCAGCCGGGACACCATCTGGTCCCATTGATGCTGTGTTTTTGCTTTGGAGAGGCGGCTCTTACCTGAGCATCTGAGATGTCAGGGGCAGCACTCTGCTGGGATAGATATTTGCCCTTTTGGTGGGGAGGGAGAAGTTTGCGCTGAACCTGTCAGCTAGGATGTTGGCAATGTCTGTGGGTTCGTGTATTTTTGTCATTTTGGACTCATTCTGAGCATATCTGGGAATTACCACCCAGGTTCCTAACATAACTAAAGAAAGCCTTGTGATTATCCTTAGTGTCCTGTGCAATTTTTCTCTCGAAGCTGGCCTTAGACAATTTTGTGTGTGCCCGTAGTTTTTTGCTAATACTGATCAGTGATGCCTTCCCTTTTTGGGATTTTGCTTTATCATTTAGTAGCTTCCTCCTTCTATTGTATAGTTTGTTTATGGCTGGGGTCCACCAGACAGGACGTCTGCCTTTGCAGGATTGGGTCTTGGTTTTATTTGGGATCGCATGATCCATGCATTCCTGAAGGTGTTCATAGAATGCGTTTATAAAGGATTCTGCGGTCTGGGCTGTATTTTCCACAGGCCCGGGGGCTTTGAAGGATTCCACCTCAGTTTTGAGGAGTGTAAAATTTGCTTTAGAGAAGTTTTTCACTGTGGTTTTCTGGGCAGGGGGTGGGGTCGGGATGTGAATATCCAGTGAGATTAGTTTATGGTCTGATCTTACCAGCGAGGGATACACTTCTGGTCTGGAGCATAGAGTCCCCATGTTGGTGATGATCAGGTCCAGTATGTTTTCCCCTCTTGTGGGAGTGGTAACAAGTTGTTCCATAGCATTTGAGTTTATAAATTCTAGGAACCTTTGGGCTAGGGTGTTGGAGCTAGAGTAATGTTCCCAGTCTATGTTTAGGTAGTTGAAGTCGCCCAATATAATGGTGTTTGGAGAGACCTTCATATTTTCCAGTGTTCTCAGGAAGGCCGAGTGGGGTTCCTGGATTTGGGAGGGTGGTCTGTAGCAGGCTATAAACTGGAAGGCAGTTTTACCCACTGTTAGTTGCACATGGATAGTCTCTGATGCTTCGTGCTTTGCCACCAACCTGGAGGTGTGGGTATCTTTGATGAATATCGATACTCCCCCTCCTTTTGTGGTTCGGTTCAAGTTTTGGGGCTGAAAAGCATGGTATGAGGTATAACCTGGTAGTGCTGGGGTGCTCTCGGGAGCCCTGAACCAGGTTTCTGTTACTGCACAGATATCGATGTTCTCCATGCTAAGGAGAGTTTCGAGTGCGTGCATCTTGAGGTTTAGACTTCTGGCATTGAGTAGCATTACTCTTAGTTTCTTATCCCTTGTGATACCTATGGAGGTGGGTTTGTCTTTTGAGCCTTGCCTAAAAAGGCACTATGGGGGTAGCAAGAGCCTTTGCCAATATCCGAAAGCCCAGGGTGACAGGTGCAAGCCGTCCCTAGCGAAGCATCGTGGCTTGTCGAGCATATCATCCCAAGCTGACAGGCATTGGATCCCCTTTGAATGACACCAGTACTTAAGCCAATTGTTGAAATTGATCATCTTGTCTTCATATTGTGGCATCATTCTTGGTGAGGGTAAGATGCTACTCAAGGTCAGGGTCATACCGGCCTGGGATACATGCTCAGAGAGCTCCTTTATGTCTCTTTTCATGTAGTCCAGGGAGGTACGTCTCAGGTCATTCACACCAGCATGGACAATGACTGAGTCATATTTGTACTTGCCTTGGAGTGACCTGAGTGCTTGTGTTATGTGGCGGATCCTAGCACCCGACAGGCTGCTCACCGTGACCCTCTCCTTGTTCAGCCTGGTGGCGGGGCGTCAGTGTGCCTGACGATAGAGTCACCTATTACAAGTGTATCAGGTGTGTTGCTTAGTCTTAAGGGCTGTGACTGTTTGGCACACTGGCTTTGTGAGATATGTGTTGCACGTGTTTTGTTTTGGGGTAGCGGCTGCTTGGGTGTCTGCTTTGGAGGTCTCTGCTGCTTCGGCAGATCTTTATTTAGAGCCTCCGAGTATGTTTTTGTGTGATTATGTGTTTGGTTTGCTGTCGTGGTAGGTCTATGTGAGACTGGAATTGTAGTGAGTATGGTTTCCTTCTCCTCCTGACTGGTTATGCCAGTACTGAGTTGAGAGAGCTTAGCCTCCAGTTTGGCTATATGGTTGCATCTCTCACATGTGTTGGAATTTGTTGGGAGGAGGAGAGGGTTGTCTGTGTACATGAGGCAGTTGTAACATTGCCTCAAGATTCCCAAATTCACCAGCTGGACCGGAGAGAAGATTGACAACTGACCTTTGGACATGCTAGAATACTATTGGGAATTCCTTAATAATTGAAAACCAGGGCCAGTGGGGAGTGAGGGTGTAGTGCTTTTAATTTTTAGTGCTGACTTATATAATTGCTTTAGTGAGCAAGTGCCAGGTAACTTAAGTGCAATGTGTTACAGGTAACTTAAATGCAAAAATGACAAACAGTAACTTTCTTTCAAGTGAAACAAGGAAATAAGTACAGTAAGCAATGCAGATATCACTAGTGAGCCACAGAAGCTGAGAAGCCGTATTAGGTGGAATTAGCGTTCCAGGGAAATAACAAGCAAACAAACAACAAGCATATAAACAAAGCTATATTCAGCAGGCCTGGATCTAGTCTATGCTACAGCAAACAAGGTGTACCAATTTCAGTAAGATACAGTTCAAATATTCAGGTACTATAAACCTTTAACCAGAAATTCCCAGCTCAGAAGGGCAGAGTCCAGCCTCTTCTCCCACAAGAGTGCAGACCACAAACCTTCTTAATGTAAAATAACTGGCCTGAAGCCCAAGTGCCTAAACCAGAACTAATACACTTTAAGAATAACAGACACTGGGCTCTCAATCAGCAGTTCCCAACTTAGAAGGATGAAAGCTACCTGTCCTGCCACCACAGTGCATGCCACAAACCTTCCTAATGTAAAACAACTGGTCTAGTAGGCCCTCACCCTTGGTGTCCCTCAGGGCTCTATTCTAGGTCCTCACCCTTGGTGTCCCTCAGGGCTCTATTCTAGGTCCTCACCCTTGGTGTTCCTCAGGGCTGTATTCTAGGTCCTCACTCTTGGTGTCCCTCAGGGCTCTATTCTGGGTCCTCACCCTTGGTGTCCCTCAGGGTTCTATTCTGGGTCCTCACCCTTGGTGTCCCTCAGGGCTCTATTCTGGGTCCTCACCCTTGGTGTCCCTCAGGGCTCTATTCTGGGTCCTCACCCTTGGTGTCCCTCAGGGCTCTATTCTGGGTCCTCACCCTTGGTGTCCCTCAGGGCGCTATTCTGGGTCCTCACCCTTGGTGTCCCTCAGGGCTCTATTCTAGGTCCTAACCCTTGGTGTCCCTCAGGGCTCTATTCTAGGTCCTCACCCTTGGTGTCCCTCAGGGCTCTATTCTAAGTCTTCACCCTTGGTGTCCGTCAGGGCTCTATTCTAAGTCCTCACCCTTGGTGTCCCTCAGGGCTCTATTCTAGGTCCTCACCCTTGGTGTCCCTCAGGGCTCTATTCTAGGTCCTCACCCTTGGTGTCCCTCAGGGCTCTATTCTAGGTCCTCACCCTTGGTGTCCCTCAGGGCTCTATTCTAGGTCCTCGCCCTTGGTGTTCCTCAGGGCTCTATTCTAGGCCCTCACCCTTGGTGTCCCTCAGGGCTCTATTCTAGGTCCTCACCCTTGGTGTCCCTCAGGGCTCTATTCTAGGTCCTCACCCTTGGTGTCCCTCAGGGCTCTATTCTAGGTCCTCACCCTTGGTGTCCCTCAGGGCTCTATTCTAGGTCCTCTACTCCTTTCTATCTTCATCAACAATGTCCATACTGCCATCCCTGATGCAACCTGCATTCAATATGCAGACGATTCTGCCCTGATCTGTATGGCCTCCTCCCCTTTAGACCTGCAAACCTTAACACAAAACACATTTAACACAGTGGAAAACTGGTTCTCTAATCACCGTCTGTTGCTAAATCCCAACAAAACTAAACTGCTCCTCTTTACTCCCACCAGAAGATCCACCCCACTTTCCTTCTCCATACTTAGTAAGCTCTCTCAGTGTTACAACAATATTGCCAGATTTGCCATAGGCTCAACATATAGGACACATCACTGTCAAAACCTCAGTCTTCTTGGGTGGCTAGAACTGCCTAGCCTACTTTTGCTCAATCAGCTTATAGCAGCACACAAAATTCTGTACCACTCTGAAAATACTCTGGCACTCAAAAGTATCATAAAGCCATACAGTAATTCAAGGCAACTACGATCATCCAATAAACTGTTGGTCCAAACCCACAAAGCCATTAACTCAGCCGTCGACTCCCTGTTTGTCAACGTTGTTGGCAAAACTAGGAATTCACTTCCATCTAACCTTAACCTTGAACCTTCTTTAAGTCTCTTCAAAAAAGGCCTCAAACAGTATTTTAAAGAGCACTGGCTTTGTCCCCGTACTAACTCTGATTAATCACTACTTATTCAATGCCTTATTTAAATTAATATTGCACCCATATCTTGCTCAAAATAGCTTGCTGCAATCTGTTGTTTTTGTATACTATTACACACTGTGTACATTGTGAGTACCTATTAGAGTGCTTTGTATATATGTTCAGCTCATATCTGTTATGTTCTGTGTTATCTGGAGCTTTTTTCCCAGGCCTCCACTGAAAATGGACATATATCCAGTCAGACTATTCTGGTCATCAAATGTAAAATAAAATAGAGACATAGACATATTAAGATCAATGAAAGAAATAGACTGCAAAAGGACAATAAAATCCAAAAAGTCAGAAGTTTGATAAAACAAATAAATATAGTAATTAGGACTGTCCATAGAGATCCATGCACTATAACAGAAGTAAGCAGGCTATATTTTTGTGCAGTTAAATTAAAAACTGATAAAGTTGTACCACAAGAACACAGGTTAGTGAGTGAAAGGCAGGGGAGAAATCGAATACCATCATGGAAGTATCAAACAGAGAAAATTATAAAGCAATTAAGACAAGAAGTGTCACTGTCAGAAGAGTATAGAAGAGGGAACAGATCAACAAAAATACTTAGAAAGATAGACGTGATAAAAGCAGCATGCAGTATTAGAACAGACCAGGATCTATTATACACTATCGCAAATAACATTAAACATCTCAGCACAGGTGGAAAAACTAAGAAAGTACACAGAAAAAGGAAAAGTACAAAATAAGCTATTTACTGATGACCCAAAAAAGTTTTACAGAGATTTGGGAAACAAGGTAAAACGAATTGAAAGACCACCAAAAAGAAGAAGAAATAGATATATTTTGGAGAAGTATTTATAAAGATCCTGTGGAACATAACAAAGATGCTAAACGGATAGAAGAAGTAAAAGGAAGAATAAGAAGTTTAAAGGTACAGGATATGAAATGGGATGAAGTAATGGTCAGAGTGTTTGAAACAAAGTTAAGTAAAGCTCCTAATTGGAAAACCCCAGGCCCAGATGCAGTACCTAACTTCTGGTTAAAAGTATTAACATCTTTACATGAAGATTTAGCCATGAGTAAGAAGTGTTCCCAGGGGTGTATTTTCTGTTACCCATCCACTCGTCAAAGTTTCTCTTGAAGAGTGTTAGTGAGGGGCTCTGCCTGATGTAATTTGGAATTTTGTTCCAAAGCATGGGGAGTCTCTGTGACAGGAATCTATCCCTCCAGCATGTTCTATTTATTGTTGTGGTGAGGTTTAGCTCACTAGAGCATGTTGCTCGCAGTGACTTGGATTTCTTTAGGTGGAGCATGTCCATCAATTCGGAGTTGGGCATGGCTTTGTAAGTCAGGCAGAGATCATCTCTGAGTAAGCGATATGCCACTGAGTACAGCCGGAGTTTTTTCAGTCGGGCTGCATAGGACATATGTTTGAGGCCAGTAATCCTTTTGGTGAGGTACTTTTATGGTCTTTCCAGCTGTTGGAAGTGTCTTGTGAGGTACATCCCAAATGGGGCATTGTACTCTATGATGGGTCTGAGTGACGAGTAGAGATGCAGTATAAGCTTTTTATTTCTAGATGCAAACCCTTTGGTAATTAGATGGGCTACATAGAAGGATTTTCTAACTACTTTGGCTATATGATTGTCAAAGGAGAGATTACTATCTACCTGGGTCCCCAGATCTCTTATTAACTCTTCTGTATTAAGGGGGCTGCCACTTATGTGGTAATTCATGGATGTTTTGTTTTTCCCAAATGGGATGATTATGCATTTTTTGGCATTTAGCTTGAGACCATGACTTTGACACCAGGTGTCCGTGTCAGTAAGGCCCTTTGGGAGAATGTCTGTTGTCAGCCGGAGTGTCAGTTATGGCTCCCAGTTTGCAGTCATTGGTGAACTTAGCCATAGTCCTCCTGTGTTTGCCTGTACTTCTAAGAAGTATATGCCGAACAGTAGGGGTCTCAGGACCAAGCCTTGTGGGACACCACTTGTGACTGGTTTACAGTCGGACCTGGAGCCCGCTATTCTTACCGTGTGAGTTCTGTCTGTAAGCCAGTTGGCAGCCCATCTCATGACGTAGGGGTTTATGTTCAGGCTGGTGAGTTTTTCTATAATTTCCTAGTGGGGAATAGAGTCAAAAGCCTTGGCGAGGTCAAGGTAGGCTGTGTGAACTACCTTCCCCACATCTATGGCCTTGGTGACTGTCTCGAAGAAGTCAACCAGGTTTAGTAGGCATGATCTGCCCTTAACAAAGCTGAACTGGGTCAGGTCAAGTATTTGGGGTTCCCAATGTCTTTGTTAATGAGTTCCATGATGATGCACTCCATAGCCTTGCAGACCAGGTTAGTCAGGCTTATGGAAGCGATAGTTACCAGGGTCAGTTGTAGCCCCTCCTTTGTGGAGCAGAATAACCATTGCTGTGTGCCATTCTATGGGCACATAGCCTGTGGAGAGGCTGAGGTTGAAAGGTGTGTTTAGGTGGGGGGTTATTTCGTTCTGTAGTTCGTGCAAGATGCAGCCTGGTACACCATCTGGCCCCATTGATGCTGTGCTTTTGGCTTTTGAAAGGGCTGTTTTCACCTGTGCGTTTGTGATTTCTGGGACACTACACTTTTCTGGTATTGTTGTGGGCCCTTTTGGGGGTGAGAGGGGGGTGAAGTTTGCACTGAATCTATCTGCCAGGATGTTGGCAATATCAGTGGGTTCAGTATATTTTGAGCTATTTTCACTAGCTCAGAGCATATCTGCGAGTTGCCACTTAGATTCTTGACATAGCTAAAGAAGGCTTTGTGGTTATCTTTTGAATCCGTGGCTATTTTTCTTTCGAAGTTAGCCTTGGAGGATTTTATGAGGGACCTTAGTTTCTTACTGATACTGATCAGGGATGTCGTTCTTTCTTGGGATTTGCCTTTTTTCTGAACTAGTTTCCTCCTTCTATTGTATAGCCTGTTTATGGCAGGGGTCCACCAGACTGGTTTCCTTCTCTTAGGGGAGTGAGTCTTGGTTTTGCTAGGGATGCATCCTTGTAGGTGCTCATAGAGTGCATTTGTAAAGGTTCCTGCATCTTAGACACTGTTATCCTTTAGCGTGGGGGCTGTGAAACTTACCACCTCTGTCTTAAGTAAGGTGAAGTTTGGTACAGAAAAGTTTTTCATTGTGGTTTCCTTGGTTGGAGGTGGTGGTGTGGTGTGGACATCCAGAGTGATTAGTTTATGGTGTGATCTAACCAGTGACGGGTTGACCTTTGGTGTGGAACACCTGTTGCCCATGTTGGTGATGACCAGGTACAATATGTTTTCACCTCTGGTGGGGGAGTTTACCAGCTGATCCAGGGCATTTGAGTTGATAAATTCCAGGAAGCACTGGACCTGGGAGTTTGTACTTGAGTAGTTTTTCAAGTTAACGGTAGGGTAATTGAAATCACCCAATATCAGGATGTTTGGTAGAACCTTCATGTTTTCCAGCATCTCCAGAAAGGCGGAGTGGTGGTCCTGGATCATGGAGGGTGATCTGTAGCAGGCTGCAATTTGCATTGCAGATTTGCCTGATGTTAGTTGCACATGGATGATCTCAGAGGTATCATGCTTCGCCACTAACCTGGAGCATTCGACAACCTAAGCTGTCGAAGAAATAATATAGAGCCGAAAAGAATCTGCAGTCTTTGGTGCCTGGGCAGTCATATCTGAAAGAAGTACATTAAGAATGAATTGAGAGAGATTAATGGGATGGTTTAGCCAAGATTCAGACATAGTGAGGATACCTTGAGGCTTAAGAAATAATCATGTCTCTAAGACATCCAATATAAATTTATCCCTACCTGGATTATGTTGTCTCACATACGGTCATTTTATTTGCAGCTGAGACCGTACTAGTAAGATGTAAGCAGATTGATTGACGTGTGTAACCATTCACCCACATTAGTCACAGCTCTTCTCATTGTCACCATGCTGAAGGAGTAGGTGCTTTGTTAATAGAAATACCATCGTTTGTTTAGACTTTCAGTTTACTTTTAATGACTGGCAAAAAATTCTCAAAGAGCAGATGACAACTGATTTCTAGGGGCAGAGGCTATAACACAGTAATTTGTAAGTTTATTGTACTATTCTTCCTGGTTTATTAGGCTATGAATTTTGTCTATGAGGAGTAGTTTCTATACAGACTACAGAGAAAAGGGGAGGGGCAAAAGCATTAGAGTGGCACCTGAGGTTTGAGATTTACAATGGAAGTCTGAGTCATACTATTCGCTATTAATAAGGGGAGGGTGAAACTTCATTTGTTAAACTGATGTAGAAATAAGTGCATGTGGTGGTTTGCAAAATAATAGGAAGCAGACCCACACCCCCAAAAAATGAAGATCGGAGAAAGAATACTTTTTTGTGCTAATAATTTAAGCCTTTAGTCATAAGTGCATATCAGTTTTCTATAGCTTTAGCTTATACAAACAAAAGCTAACTTTTTATTCACTCTACAAGAAAGGTTTCTCATAATAATCATGTGTTAAATGCATTTGCTATCTTTAGCTGGGTTAATGGCTGAAAAATTTACCTGGATAACAGATTAGCTATCTATCTCTATATCCATCTATCTATCTTAGTTCAAGTGCATGGTGAATACAATCGTAATACAAAGTGATGCATGTAATGGCAAATGTAAAGCCAACACAGTGGTATAATCCTAAATACCCCAACAGGATCAGCAGTAAGAAATAAGAACATATTTTAAACAACTTTGCAAGGTTTCATACAGGGCACCCTGCACCACTATGCCTGTACAACTTGTTTTACGCAAAAATAAATATTTTTCTTCATTCACTAGAGAAGTTTTCTCATTACTAAATTATGTCTACCTCATGACATATGAATAAACTTGGCTTCAGCCATGTCTTCCTTTGTGTAGTATTTCTTTGTTCTTCAGATTCTTTAATGTCTTATAATATTTTCCTAAGTAGTTTACCTTAAATTGCTGGCTTACGATTTTCGATAAACACATACAGCAAGTCATTTATATCTGTATCTCATCTTCCTCCTAAAAGTAATCACAAAGCTGTTGATTCTCTGAGGATCCACATTGTTAAATATACTTGAAAAAGCAGCTGCTATAGGAATGTCAGGAACATGGACATGAAACAAGAAAAGAGAGGAAGAGGAAGTAATCTTATATCTTAATGACTCTTAAAGATCACATGCAATCAGCATGCTCACCTTATACAAACATTTGTAAACAATGTGTCCATCTTAGTAGGTGTCTCGGTTGTCATTGCTGCTATTTCACTATTGAAGTATGGATTAAAAACAAAAAAATAACTTTTATTCACTTGCCCTCCAGTTTTAATTTCAGTAAAAAGAGGGAGCCTTTATAATGTGGTTTATCTCTGTTTAATGTCTATTCTTCATCTTGTTCAGAATGCTGTAGCCATTCCAAGAGATGGAGGGGGACACACAAGATAAACAAATACATAAAAATCTGTAAACAAGTTAACCTTATCCAGTTCCTACATATTGCGATCTCTTCTAGCAAACGATCAATGTAATCTCCCAAAAGACCTGTACAAAAACTCATTTGCCAGCATAAATCAGACTCTTTTCTTTTACATAATCTAACAGGGCTGTAGATTCCACTTAACTATTTAAATTACTGATATAGCACAAGTGGGCATGTATTTTTAGATCTGACTCACAAAAATCAGTGAAACGTAAGTCCCTTAAATCCTGAAACAGATAATCCAAATGTAAATTATTAACGGCTTTCTTAGTGGAGAGAACATAGTCCGCTTTTATTGCTCTGTCTGCAGTATTTCCATCATGCCAATTTCAGAACTGAAAAAAAAAAAACAGTTACTGAAGTTATATGAAGCCTTGTCTCTGAATTTTTTTGTCTTGGCAACTTAATGGTATCCAAATTCCACAAAGTTTAAGCTTTCTTTTGATTTATTTTTCAAAACAAAGCCAGTATAACTATTACAAAAGATATCAATGCTGCGAAGAGAAAACTATTTCAAAGATTGGATATCGTTCATTGCAGTAACAAGAAGTCACAAGAATACATTACAGGAAGCTATATGGTTAATAATCTCATAAATATATTTAAAGGCATTTTAGTTTTGATGCCATGATGGGAAGCCTGTCAGAGCTTTGGGAAGAAATGTATTTTCTTCTGTTGCTGGTATAATTGCAGTAAATTCACAAAGTAGTATAGGTCATTTTTGAAAAAAACAATAGTTTAATAGTGGTCATAAGTATAGCTCATTCATGAGACATTTCTATAAAGACTAGAAGGATTTATGACAGGTTCTAATTAGTGAAACAATAGAAATCTTAGTCAACGATACGGTCAAAGGAGTGCATTTTGGGAAATACGTTGAAAAAAGTTTGGATGTAATTCCTTGTGGTGTGGAACTGAAACTCAAATTTGTCAGTGTTTTGTCTGAACTTCAAAAAAAAATTACAGGAGAATTCAAGGGTTAACTGAGGAGGCTGAAGCCTGAAGACTGCGATGATGTGAGATGGGCTTAAGATATTGTTATTGTTCTTTGTTAATGATGGTATTGGAATACATTGACCTCCTGCCAGGTTGATTTATTATGCAACATTTATAATTTTGTGTGGTAATCTTATATAAGAGGGATAAAAATGATCACTGCTTTGATTTACTGTTTGTTTATACATTTTCATTCAAAAAAGTTGTGGAACTGCAGCTTCTTTAGTGAGAAATGATACATTGGTTAGTGATAAATATTGTATAACAATATTATGAAACAAAATGCCTTATCTGTCAATATAAATTAGGTAAGTGATCTAAGTACCATTGTCTAAAACACACCATATTAATGATGAGTATCACAAGTGACAGGGAAAGCAATAATAACAAATCAAGCGTAAGGTACACCACTCACATTTATGTTCTCATTGGTCATGCTAGTTATCCTTTTAGTTGAATGCATGACTGCAATGTATATATCATTGCCATGCAGTGCAGTGATAAATTTGGGATAAAAACATTTTGATGCATGGGGAGATTTTAGATTTTGTTTTCTTACTTTTAAAAATACCAATTTAGATACACCAGAGGCAATATTAAACATCTACATTTCTTGTTCTGGAAATATTTTGGTTTATTGTCCCAGTATTTAATACCCTGTCTAACTTCAATAATAATTTACTTATTATTAAGATGATGAGAATGTAATAAAATGATAAAATGTTCAGGAAATCAAAAGGTGAATTATATGATGATAATGTTTTGAAGAGTATTATAGAGCTTGTGGGAGACAGTGACTTGACTGAATTTATTTTTGTGCTGTAATGGGTCTCAAATTACAAATCTTTTCATGTTTGAGAAAAAGTGTTTCTGTTATTTCCATTATCAAGTTCCATCCATGGTTTAAGAAATGAGTATGGCAAATACATCTGTTTTCTTTTTATTCTAAACTATATTTTAATCTAAATTCTAATAGTTTTTAAAGTCTAAAGTCTAAAAGTGAAAGTTTAATCCCCAAGTTAGAAAATCCAGAAGATAGTGAACTAACTGATGAAATGCTTGACAGTTTTTGCTCCGAGCAAAATAATCCACAAATTAAACTTGATAGGTATTTCACATCCCTTAATACTGAATTGACAGGTCTAACAATAATCTTAAACACTTATAATAGAAAAGTAAATAAATATTAAATATACATTTATCAAAAGAAAAAATCTTATTTTAAACATCAGTTTAAAAACAAATAAATTAAAGGATTACCAACTTCAACTATAATGTGCCATTTTCTTGAGTGGAAGTTAAACCACTAGCAAATTATTCGGAATAGTTATAGATCCATTCTAAACTGAATGCAAAGTTTAAATACAGAAAGCATCTGATAGCATTCTTCAGGTTAAATAGGAAATAATGTAAATGAAATCTGTAATACTATAGAATCATTACTTTTTTTTCAGAATCTGTACATTAATATACATTTAAAGTATCTGAGAATGAGATATAAGATTTAAATTTATCAAAATTTCTTATGATTCAAAATTCACTTTGCACTGAATACAAGTTACTCATTAGTTTGGAAGAAATATAAGTTATCACATTATTAAAATAAATAAAACACTTGGCACAGATGGTTTGTCATACAATTACACACACACACACACACACACACACACACACACACACACACACACACACACACACACACACACACACACACACACACACACACACACACATTTGTTAAAAAAAGGAAGTGATTTCAACCTGTGTCAATCAATACTTAGTTATAATTTACCTTATTTATAAAATATATATCTTATACAGAATCTCTCACACCTGGTATCATCCCATTGCTTTAATTATATCAGATGTTAAAATATATGCTTCAAGTCATGTATCATCAAACCTTTTAATTCCATTATATTATTACCAAGTACAGGCAGAACACAAATAAAACTATTACCTTAGATTTATTACTAGTTCATACAAATAAATGCAATGACCAAACATAATTGAAATGGGTACTGCTAAACCATTTGACAAAGTTAATGATTCTTTTTTTTATGACCTCTAAGAAATGTGATTTTCTACAAATTGTCAGAAACAGTATTCAAAAATTATACTTGTATCCATCTACTCTATAACTTACAGCTATCAAACATGCTAGACATCAAGCCTGATTACTTTGGATTCAAGACCGACTACTTTGGATCTTTCTTTTAACTTCTATATTGAACTATTATTCGTATACTTACTTTCTAAATGATATAGCTACTTTCATAAATTATGTGTGTTTAATTTCTAAGCTATGTTTATTGATGATAGTGTGAACATATATCACCATTCTACTATGTACAATTTTCTGAAAATTCTAAGGCAATTAGGTTTATTTCTATGTTATCCAGTTGGAAGCTAAATCTATATAAATATATTCAACCTTACCTTTCTAACATGTGTAGAAAGCTTAATAACTTTGATACTGATGCAATCAAATATACTACCAGTTTTAAATATCTTGGTATACATTCCAAATGAACAGCAAAGATTATCAAATGCATAACCAATAAGATACCAGAGCCACATTAAATTGGACTTAGCAAGATAGGGCAATTATGACCTTTTTATCAAGTCTCCAATTTAAATGAATGTATTCTCCATTTTAATTAATTCTACATTGCAATATATTCTATGTAAGAATTTAAATTGATATAAAATGATTTAAAACACTGCATTTAGTTTCCTAACTCTATTCATATTTCATACAATAAACTTTTAGTTTCTAAACCATCATGTGGATTCAAATTAATAAATTACTATTGGTTCAGTCTAATTACAAGATAAGTTAGACTGCTTCAAGCACTAAATTGATTGAATAAAGCATTAGGAAGGAATCCTGTTAAGAAAAATAAAATCTGACAATATATTTGAATAACTTGGATGTGACTTCTAGTATTACCCTTTAAAACAATACTAAGTAACCTCCATACTCAAAAATGATTTGCTGATGTCATAAAAGTGTTGCACACTTTGATTAAAGCATCAGAGCTTAGATAAATGTTACACTTTTATAAGCCTTTTTGATAATCCTAATATATTAATATGCAGTTCAATTACTAAGTGCTATTTTTTTCTGTTAAAAACTGGTAGAAATTCTTGTGTAGAAATGATTTCTCTGTATTAGAAATTTGGAAGACATCATTTCTCCAGTGGCTATAATACAATTCTTAACATAATATGACAGTCTTAAGCAACCTGCTTCCTTCGAAAAGATAGTAGTTCACAATATGTAATGTTCACGCTTGCTTGTTTGAACTGTTAGACCACTTAGTTTCCTGTTTTTTTTTTTTTTGCTACTGGTTTGTAATGCTAGTGATTATGATGACAATTTTATTCTTCACATATTTTGGGTTTGTCCTAGATGACAAATCTGCGGATGTTTTAATAATATTCCAAATTTATTTACACTAACTGAACAAGATATAACTTAGCAAGGAGTATTAGTTAACCTGAACACATTGTCTGACAAAGGGAGTTCTGCTTTATTAACCATATTGCTCTGGTCAAATTCTTTCCAACTACCTAGAGGTTAACTTTGGGTAAACTATCTACTTCTGCACTTTAAGTACAGATGATGAAATATTTATAAGCTTAGAAACTTTCAGAGGAATTTAGGAGGCACTTTAGGAATTGGCAGCCCTTATGCTAACTTTTATTCAAAATAATTCTCCAGTAATGTGCCATATACTTTAAAGACACTATGTATATAGGTTATGGAAATCTTTGATATTAAAGATGTTGTACGCATATTTGAAGTAGTTCATTGTTATTTTATAGTAAGCTGTGTGATAGTTTGCAAGAGTAGCAGCCTTATTTTTTGGCACTCTTTGCTTGCCTTCCAGCTGATGATGAACTGCTGTCTAGAGCTGCTGCCATA